>NC_090921.1:1259644188-1259970438 GCF_040938575.1 Ambystoma mexicanum
TGGATTTCTGACGACTCTAGTTACACAAGGCCCCTGTTGCAAAGAATGAGAAAGGTCTGGTTGAGTGGACAGAAGAAATTAAAACTTATTTCCAGGAGCTCAAGACTGCGATCAGTAATGCTTCAGTCTGGGAAACCCTGGATTATAAGAAGCCATTCTATTTCTTTTCGCATTCCAATGAGCAGGTAATGATGACACTCCTCACCCAGAAAACATTGTTGGATAGTAAACCTTTGGCTTATTATAGCGGACTCCGAGAGCCAGTTATGCAAGGGCACTTCTTCTGGGTGCAAGCATTGGCGGCAGTGGATTTTGTTATTTAAAAAAAAGTCTTCAACCATTACTATGGTCTGCCCAGTGACACTGTATGTAGAACATGCAGTTTTTGCAATATTAAAACAATCTAAATCGAAAGTCCCCACGAAGTGAGATTAAGGAGATGATGGTCATCTTGTGAAATGCCACCATACATCCAGTGAGGTGTCATACTGTCAACACTGCAACATTCTGAGCCGAACCAGTGAAACCTGATGCTGTTGTACATGATTGTGTGATTTATGAAGGAGAAGGAGATGAAAGTATGAGCCTCAAGGAAAATGCATTAGAGGGTGGGGAGGTGCTCTTTGTTGACAGTTCATCAATAATCGTTCAGGACACGCGTGAAAGGCACACAGGAGTGGAAGTTGTAGGCTTTGTGGATGGTGACTACTACGTCAGAGTGAAAAAGAGATTGCTTTCACGTTATTCTGCACAATTGGCAGAATTAGTAGCACTCATAGAGGTTCTAGAGATGAGTTAGGGGAAAGCAGTCACTATTCACTCTGACTCTGCATACATCACATCCACTGTGCATTCAGGGTTGTCAAGATGACAGAGGAGAGGATTTAGGAGATCTGACGGGTTGCATGATGCAATACTCTCCAGACTAATGAAAATGTTAACACTATCAGAAGAGCTATCCATTGTTAAATGTGCTGCTCATACCAACAATACAGCTTTAATTGTGCTTGGGAATAATGCGGCTGACAGAGTGGCAAAGGAAGCCACTTAGTTACCATTTACAAATTCCGAGATAACAGTAACTCTATCGCAACAGGTACAGTTACCAGTCCTGTACACTGCAGTTCCTCTGATTCAAATTATAGATATGCAAGAGAGAGCATAAAAGGATAAGAGGGAGCTGTGGGTGAACCAAGGGTGTGCCCTCTCACCCACAGATTTGTTGTGGAGACAGGAGCTTACAGGTAAAGTAGTAATGCCTCTGGAGTTACTTATTGTGTCTCTGGAGCATCTACATTACCCTTCGTACACGTCTCAGTGCTAACTAGCGGTTGGCCTCCAGGAGGATTGCGCCATCCTTAACTTGCAGGAACAGGTACATTCATATCTAACTGTCACCAGTTTAACACTGGAAATACCATGAAGACTTTAAAAGGCACTTTGCCTCAACCTTTGGCACCCTTCATAGAGCTCCACATTGACTATTTGGAAATAATTAACCGGGGCCGACATTTTTATGTTCTCATTGTTGTCATTTTTCCATTCTCCCGATGGCTTATGGCTGGAGCCTGTGCATACCCTGATGCAAAATCAGTGGCAACATTATTGGTGCAGTAGGTGTACCCATGGTGTGGTATATGCAAAGTCTTGCGGTCTGATAATAGAACTTGCTTTTTTTATTAACCTTTCACAGAAATTACTTCTTTATTTAGCATAAAGCACAGGTTGTGCTTGGTGTTTCACCCACAGGCCAAAAGAATTGTGAAACGAATGAATGGACTGTTAAAAAATAGGTGATCGGAGCTGGGTTGTGAACTTCAGCACTTATGATCCATGTCTGCAACCCAACAGTCCATTTTCTTTGCACTTTGAGCCATTACCTGGCTGCACTTATTGAGTTACCTGCACTTTTCCCCTCCCACTCCACCTCGGAACTTCTCCCCTTCCACTTCCCTGCACTTGCACAATCTGAATGAGGCAAGGCCTAGTAAGATTGTTGATATGTCCTCCATCTGTTTCCCCCTCCTTGTCTTGTCTCGCCTAGAAACACTTGTGTACAGGCGTGTTATAAATGCCATACCATGTCATAACTTAAAAAGTCATGGTTGTTTTACCTTCCATGGCACTGTTTTGGTTAAGGACTTAGCCATGGAAGGATCATCATTTATCATCCACAAGATAGTGACCTGGAGAAGGATACATACACTACTTTCACCTACACGCACAGCATCAGATGCTCAGAAGTCCTTAGATATTCTAGAAGACGAGTTTAGGACTTACTTTATGGATTTAACCCCAGCTGTCAGAAATATATCATCACAGTTTTATCCTTACACCAATAGCCAGCTGCAACAGTTGCCATCAATCACGATTATGGAGTTCTACCACAGCCACAGCTTTTCTCTGTAGACAGTGTGTATGTCTGTTCATTTGTCTGGCACTGCACTGAGAGCCACTTTCATGGACTGCATACCATTGTCTATGCCACCCTGGGCACTGTGAGGGTTAAAGGAAATAAATGCTGGGTACATCTTACTGATGTGTTTAAATTTGCCAGTGCTTCTCCACCTTTGCAAGAGAAGGACTCTAATGGTGAGGTGCTGTTAAAAAACAGACTCTTTTTATGTCTGTTTGCTCATCCCCCATGCTTCTGGCATTCCAAGAGCATTTATTCCTGACACTTCCTGACAAGTTGCCACCACAGACAGTACAATGTATGCTGCCCCTATTCTTGTGCAGAGTGAGGGGCCTATTTCAGTGAAAAATAGTTCAGTCTACCATCATACCAATCGATGAACATGAATGTTTGGAAAAAGTGAAAAAAGAACTTGAAGATACAAGATGTAGCCTGTGATCACAGGTGAAATTAGATGGTTTTGTTTTCATACACAGTGGATGAGAGCAGGGGGTGAAAAAATGTAAAGTGGGAGGAATGAGAAAGTTAACTGAACAACAAGTGGAGAACATTAAAGAGGAATCTTCAGAGATATGGAATGTATATGTAAAAAGATTGACATTGCTTAAGCAGCAAGAAAGACCTGTTAAGATCCAGTTACCCACACATTTTTCTTGTGTATTAGGGGCGATGGCACCATACCTGTAGGGACTAATACTAATTGTACCCAAACTTTGTGTGTGGTGGACTTGGCCAGTGGGGTCTGTGGAACCCTATCCCTCCTTCAACTCCCACCGGCCTGGAAGGGAGTGTGCAGCATTACTACCTTGCACTCCCCATTCCTGGTTGTCCCTGAAGCTGCCCAAGTCATGTTTGTGCCCCTGTGTCCCTCCCTTATTGAGTGCACCTGGACTTCAAACTGTTAACAGACATAAAATAGGTAAACTTTTGAGACAATCTACCCATTGCAAAGACATTTCATCGGCTTGCTTCATCAGAGGCATTAAAGAAGGTACCTGAGCACTTTAGACTCTTTAGTAGGACGGAGATGGTCTTCGCCTCTCTCCTGGCTCCAGGGGTCCAAGCAATTGTCATTGCTAAATGATCCAGTTCACATGGTATGAACTCATTCAACTGGTTCATTATTCTGAGACTGCAGTTACTGCCATAGGTGAGGCGACGAGGGCCCTGCGCCTCATGACACTTCAGAATCGGTACTCCCTAGGCTGTCTTAATGTCTGAACTGGAAGTGCCAAAAGATAGATGCAGCTCATTCATACCACCAAACAATTAGGAAGAAGGGACCCTATCAAATACAATCAAAGCTTTGCATAATCTGCATGAGGCCATGGATAGAGAAGCTGGAATCAAAGATAACGCTTGGTTTGATTCACTCTTTACCAGGGTTCCATCAAGGCTGAGTCTGACTGTGAAGATACTGATGCCACTTTTGGTTTTCTACTCATCCTGTTCTGTTCCTGTCAAGTACTATTAAGGTGCTGTTCTGCTAAGTCATCTCAAACAGCTACTATTATGTCGGTAGCTCTGTCCACAAGTAGGCTAATTCAATCTCAAACCATATCGGCACACAGACTGAGTCAGGGTTGATTGGGCATCCAGGTGTTGTGTGGCCTCCATTCAAACTAGATAACTATGTGGAGTGTTGGGTAGATTAGGGGAACAATGGTGGGTGGTATGTTTTTGTCTTGTATGCCAGAGGAATATGCTCAAAGTGAAAAGAGCATACAGGATGTCTGTAAGGTTTGGGTCCCCGGAGATGGTTCTGTCACAGAACGAGAAACACATTTTATAGTTAATAAATTAACTAAATGGGGGAATGTTGAGGTAGATGGTTTAGGTCCCAAAACAGCAAAGAGGTTCACAGTATGTAAATTGTACTAGGCCATGGTGCTGCAGGGGTTTGTGCGATGTTGCAACTAAATATGTGTTTAATGTAGCTAGAAGAATTGAAATGAGTGTTACTTTATGTTTTAGTTGGATACATTTTATTAACAGAGTAGGCCGCAACATGTGTAGCAGTAGAATGGACACAATGTACTGTGCAATGTACATTTTGTGGTGCTGAGAAGTATGTAGTTGGGAGCTTTATGCAAGCGATAGAGGAGTTGATTGAAGGGGATACTAACATGTGGGAATTCAACAATGGTTTATATTGCAGACACATTTAGGGCACTGGTAAATATAGATTCATTGTGGGTACATGGAGACATCACAGAATGCAGTTTTCACCTACTTGGAGTTTTAGTAGGCCTCTGGCTTCACACGAATGGGTGTTTGCCTGGTTTGAAGAGCTGGATGGCAGAAGTCATGGAAAGGGGTAGGAAGCTAACTACATATGGGCAGTTGTGATAATCTCACAAAGGACTAAAGGAGAGAATGGAATGGAAAGTGATTTGTTAAATTTTTATGGCCGGATTGGGATCTTAGATGCAAAGTGTAATTTCCCTGGGAGCACGAAGGCATGTTTTTAGATACCAGAAAGGACTGGTTACATAGAGGGTTAAATTGGGGGCTTCAAGGAAATAGATAGAATGTATGCTGAAGGTTATATGATTTAAAATGACAGTCCCAAATAGGATTACGTGAAGGAATACAGGGAAAATAGTGTGGGACACTGGAGCATGTGGGAAGATAAGGAATTACTGTTGCTTCAACAGAGTGCTTATTTATTTCTCTCCCTACCTTTGTTTTTAAGTGTTTATGGAAAGCCTTGCACAATCACCATTTGGGTTAGTGGGTTTCTGTCACATGGTTTGAAAAATATACTGAATTATTCAAGAATGATAAATGTATTATTTGGAATACGCCATAACTGACTATGAAAGAAGATCACATGTCAAAAGGGTTGTACTTTGTGAATATATCCAATGGGGGTTTAGAGCTAGGGGTGTTACATTATTTTGTATTAGAGTTAGCCAAGGCGGTATTGGGTGATAACTATGTAACACATTATTTGTGATGATTTAAACTGTCTAACTGTGTATATAAGCTGAAACCTTGATATCATTTGGAGAGAACGGGGTTCGTTTTCAGCTTCAAGGAACTGACTAGCCCCTCCCGATCATTAGCATGCAATAAACGTGCTTGCCTGACAAAGTGCATGCCCTTCTTTGTTGAAGCTATTCTTTCACATTGGAATGTTAGTGTCACTTCCTAACAACATTTTAAATTGCACGCTACTAGACAGGACACCCTCCACCCCATTCGACAAGTGTCAATCACCATAAGCCAATAGCTAGCAGTGAGTTCAAATCCTGAGGCGTGTTGGATATTCATAATTATTGGATACGAATTCAGCTAGGAAACAATTGAGTAATCAGATGTTCATTGTCATGAAATTAATTAATTGTTGATTTATTTATTTATTTGAATGTTTAAAGCGCACATCAGCCCTGCGGCATCATGGCGCTGTTACAGATAGAGACATAAACTGGTTACAGTGGAAGGCAAATGGTTACATGGCAATTTTCATTACAAATAAAGAATACATATACTGGTATCACAGACACATATCCTTACAGTACAGTTGAGGGCAGGTGAAGGTGAAGGAAAGGAAATTGTTAGTTGAATAGTATGGTTTTGAGAGATTTACGAAAGGAATACAGCGAGGGTTCTGCTCCGAGTGAGTTAGGGAGAGCATTCCAAAGCTTAGGTGCTATGTGGGAGAAGCCGATGCCGCCGGCTTTGGCTCTTCTTACAGTGGGCACTCGGAGTTGGTTAGCATGGTGGCTTTTTTTTAGGACGGATGGAAGAATTCTTGGTTATGGTTTCTGATAAGTAGGGGGATGCTGTGTGATTGATGCATTTGTGTGTGAGGGTGAGTATTTTGAAATTGATTCTTTCCTTGACTGGGAGCCAGTGTACGAGTCTTCTGGCCTGTGATATATGTTCAAATTTCGGGATGTGTAGTGCAGCGCAGAGGACATTATTGTGCACTATTTGGAGCCTGTTTAAGTTTTTGGTAGATGTGCCTGCAAGAAGGGGGTTGCAGTAATCCAGTCTGGCTCCTATGGTAGCTCTGGCTATGGAGAGGCAGGTGGGTGCGGTGAGGTAGGGTTTTATGGCATAAATGAGTTTGGTGGTCAGTGCAGATGCGGAGGAGATGGTGCTGACTTGTCTAGCCATGGAAAGTGTGGCATCTAGATAGACTCCTAGGGTCTTCACGTCTGAGGAGACAGGTATGCTAATATTGTCAATGGTCATGTGTGAGTATTCAGGGCTGAGTTTAGTTAACGTTTCGCTGGGGGCTAGGGTGATGATCTCAATTTTATCAATGTTTAAGCAAAGACCATTAATAGCCATCGAGGTTTGGATAGTGGTATAAATGTTAAGGAGAGCTTCTGAATCTTGGTCATAATCTCCAGAGAGGGGGAGGAGAACTTGTGTGTTGTCGGCATAGTTTGTGTACGCTATGCCGAGAGAGTCCAGTAAGTCAAAGATGGGTTTAGTGAATAGGTTGTAGAGGGTCGGTGCTGTGCATGACCCTTGTGGAACTCCACAACTGATGGTGGTCGGGGGTGCGTTGGCCTGGCCTGAGTACACTTTCATGGCCCTACCTTTTAAGAAGGATGTGATCCATGTGGTTACCTTGTGAGAGAAGTGTGCTGTGTTGAATAGGTGAGAGGTGAGGATGCTGTGGTCCACTAGGTCAAATGCTGTGAAGAGGTTGAGCAGTAAAAGGAGAGCAGGTTTGCCTGTGTTCATTATTTTGGTGATTTGATTCTTTAAATCTAAGAGGGCAGTTTCAGACCCATGGCCTTAGCGGAAGCCTGATTGTCTTCTGCCTAAGATGGTGTGGGTTCCCAGGTATTGTTGGATTTGGTTATGGGCAGCTTTGTCTAAGATTTTGAGAAGGAAGGGGATGGTGTGATGGGGCGATAGTTATAGGGGGAGGAGGGATCAAGGGAGGGTTTTTTCAGGAGTGGGCGAATCCAGGTTTCTTTTAGGCATTGTGGTACAGTTCCAGAGGAGAAAGAAGCATTGATGAATGCTGTGATGATGGGGGTGAGTGATTCTGAACACTCTTTGATGATGGAGGGTGGACAGATATCCCCTTTGCAAGTAGAAGGTTTGATGTTTTTGAGGAGGTCAGAGACCTCTGTCTCTGTAACTTCTCTGAAGGCAAAGAGGGGTGTTTGAGAGTGAGTATTGTGAGTGGGAGGTGAGGGTGGACTGCTGGGGGTATTGAGAGCTTTACGTTGGGAGGCTATTTTGTCTTGGAGAGTGTTAACTTTATTGAGGAGGGCATTCTGGATGCCTGTGCACCATTCTTCATCCTTGATGATTTCATCCGGGCTGGAAGTGGGTGTGGTAAGTTCTTTGAAAATAGAGAATATTTCTCTTGATTTGGAACTGGCTTTAGTGATTCTCTGGTTATGGGTTTCAGGTTTAGCTTGGAATATGGCTTTTTTGTAGGTCAGTGAGATCTCTTTGAAATCGCTGAGAGAAGATTGGTTAGGTGCTGATTGCCACCTGGATAGAGCTTTTCGTTTCTTGGTGCGAAGGGCAGATAGTTCTTCGGTGAACCAAGAGTTAGAGTGCATAGATTTTTTTTCTTTTTTGTTTTCTAGAGAGGCAATAGTTTCAATGGCTTGTGTGAGAGCATTGGTATAGATGTTGGCGAGAGAGGTGGGGTCATGAAAAAATGGAGGTTTAAGTTCAGGGATGTCGAGGAGAGGAGCGAGGTTGGTAGCAGTGAGTTTTTTGGAGCTTCTTGTTTTAGCGGGGGGGCATGAATTAGGGTTTTGTGGGTGGGAGTGGTGGGAATGGAGAATTGTATGAAGTAATGGTCCGTCCATGGGAGGGCTGAGATGGAGGTGATGGCAGATGAGCAGTTGTGATCAGCAATCCAGTCAATGGATCGGCCTTTGCTGTGAGTAGGTGTTGTAATTTTGTGTTCGAACCCCATGTGTGAGAGTTCTTTGGCTAGGTGTGCGGCTGCTTTGTTGCTAGGGTCAGAAAGGCCAAGGTTGATATTGCCTAGAAGGATAGTTTTGGTAGTGCTTTTGAGGTTGTTACCTATGTTTTGGAGATGTTGCTTCTGGTAGTCAGGGGGTGATCCTGGTGGTATGTAGGTGATTATGAAGTTTATGGTGCAGTTAGGGGAGAGGGCTAGTTTGGCTGAGGGAAGATCAGCGTTGTTGTCCCACTGTTGGTTACACATTCTAATGGTGAGGGTGTTTTTGAAGATGAGAGCAACGCCGCCACCTTTAGAGGTTTTGCGGTCCTGTTTTAGGATGGTATAACCTTGGGGGAGGGCAAGGTGGATAGATGGGCTAGATGCTTCATGGAGCCAGGTTTCAGATATGGCTAGTAGGTCTAGATTGTGGGCAGTAATGAGGTCATTTATTTTAATAGCATGGGCATGGACAAAGCGAGCATTGATGAGTGCACATCTTAGATCTAGGTTGGCTGGTGATGGAATATGTGTGTTGGTGTTGGGGGTACAAGATGCGGTAGGTGTGTATTTGAGTGGATGAGGTTGGAGTGTGATAGGTGCGGCGTGAAGGGGGTAGGATGGTGTGCATGGTCAGAGAGGTGGGTGTGTGCGAATGATGTGTGGGTGTGAGAACTGAGTCTATTGTTCCTAAGGTAAGTGGAAGGTGGAGTGCTGCGGCGGGATAAGAAGGGTTTGGTGAGCGTTCTTAGTCTACAGAGCCTGAGGTGGTGAGGGGGATGTCCAATCTGATAGGTAGTATGATGGCTGAAAGCAGTTTGAATTGCTGAGGATGATGCAGTGTGCAGGAGGTCAGGTAGTCGTTTAAGGCATGGGTGAGCAGGCGGCATTCTGCAGATAACCCAGAGGGAGAGGGAAATGATGAAGATGAAGGATGGGGAGAGAATATGCGTAGGCGCTGTGGGGCGGATGCCAGGGGAATGCATTTATAGAGAACAGGTGTTGTAAAGTGCTAGTGCAGAGCTAGTTGGGCAGATTCAGTAGCATATTGTTCAGTGCATTCGTTAGGCTGGGCTGTAAAGGCTAGGAAGCTGGTAGTGGCAAGTACAGTCAATTGCCACTGAGGGCAGGTAGTAACACAGATAATCAATGGCCTCTAAGGGGCAGGCAGTAGCACAGATAATCAATGGCCTCTAAAGGGCAGGCAATAGCACAGATAATCAATGGCCTCTAAAGGGCAGGCAGTAGCACAAATAATCAATGGCCTCTAGGGGCAGGCAGTGGCATCAGCAGTCAAAGGCCTTTAGGGGCAGGCAGTAACACAGATAATCAATGGCCTCTAGGGGCAAGCAGTAACACAGATAATCAATGGCCTCTAAATGGCAGGCAGTAGGACAGGTAATCAATGGCCTCTAGGGACAGGTAGTAGCACAGATAATCAATGGTCTCTAGGGGCAGGCAGTAACACAGATAATGAATGGCCTCTAGGGGCAAGCAGTAACACAGATAATCAATGGCATCTAAAGGGCAGGCAGAGGCACAGGTAATCAATGGCCTCTAGGGGCAATAAGTAACACAGATAATCAGTGGCATCTAAAGGGCAGGCAGTAACACAGACAGTCAATAGCCTCTATAGGGAAGGCAGTAACACAGATGATCAATGGCTGCTGTAGAAAAACATAAGTTAAGCTGGTGCTCAGTCGGGTGATGGTGGGCAAAGCGGGAGAATTGGTGTGAGACATATATGCCTGAATTGTGAATGGGTCTAGAGTACTAGTAGCCTGCTAGCGTGGAGCTGTGCAGGGCGTTGCAGGTGGGATCACCCTTGGTGCGTAGTATTGTGACTGAAGGGTTGGCGTGGGGTGGACTCACCTATAGTTGCCGGCGAGTGGAGGTGCACACGGGTAGCATGGCAGCCCCTAAGCGCCTGTAGCATTCTGTCAGCTCAGTCAAGGGAGTGGCCTTCTTTTCGTGGCCTTACTTCCTGGGCCAGCGATCGCCTGCCGGCGATTGGGTGCAAGGTAAATGCAGTAAGCCAGCCAATGAGGGACAGCGAGGGACAGGCTTCCAGTCAGACGAAGTCAGGAAGCAGTGAATTTAATGGCGGCGGCCATCTTGAGGCAGGATGCCTCATGAACAATGCAATAGCCGGTGCTATTGAAATCTGTGTGTTTACACAAGCTGCTTCTTGGGATCGAAGCGCACATCAGGATATGGCACAGATACAAAAAAAGACTATAATTCTGCCTGAAGCTTACCTATTTGGCACTGTGGGTGTGCTGTTCCTGCAGCACACAGCGATGGTGCAGGGGAGCTCCTGCTCCGGCATTGGATGTTGTATAGTTTCAAGTTAACAGATAGAAATTAAAGGAATAATTCAAATAGTAATAAGTAATACATGTGCTAGTTCATCGATTACAAAAGGCACCATCAGGTTGCCACTGCACAGTACATAGATGAGTGGGGGTGTGGTTATCATGCCTTCTTTGTAGTTCTCTGCCGTTCAGTTATTAATGCAGAGATCACCCATCTAAACTCAACATTAACATATTGATTTGACGTTTTTTGCAGATGTTATTGTATTCCTGAATACTATGTGACTTTATAGATTCCAAACACATATAGGGTAAATCACTCCACACTGCCTACATGTGTCATAGATGGACATAGCATGGGACTGTGATGATACCAATTGGGAATCTTTCACTATTTGAAAAAGAACTGTGCTTTCACAGTGGATACCCCACACGAGGAACCTATTCCCCATTATTCTCATGATTTTGAATGAATTTACTGTCACCATGGTGAGACAACCCATGTTGGTCTCTTTACTTTCCCTAACTAGAAATCAGTCCCAGATACTTGTTAGAATCGAGGATGAATACATGGAATCGATGCATATTGTTTTCCTGAACATTCTGGCATACAAGTGAATTTCAACACAATTGTTTCTTTACTTGCAACTTAGTAAATTTACACAATGATGTACAGATTACTGATATATACTTTCTGTTTACCTTGTAGATTGTTTTGGAGTTTTGAAGAATTGCCACTAAATGGACTGAATTTGAAGCTTAATTGTTCCTGATGAAGGGATATAATTTTCCCGAAATGTGTTGAGCCAGATATATTGTTTTACAGATCGATGTTTAATAAAATATTGTTTGCAACATATTGATTTTCATTAATACGAGAGACATCAACTTGATTATAAACAAGAGTATACCTACCCACAGAAATTGAGTTACTCTAAAAAATGTTTTTGAAGTTTCTCCAGTAACTAAGGTGCACAGGGGACGGGAGTGTCTGTCAATCGAGGACACTATGGGCCTCATTACACGGATGGCGGTAACCATGGCGCTATTAGCGCCATGGTTGCCGCCGGTATTTTACCGATTCCGCCTTGGTGAATGGGGGAATTACCACCCCATTCCAAGGTTGGCGGGGTGGTAATTCCCCATTCACCAAGGCCCTTCCCCATTCCCATTTGAGCCCCCATAAGGCTCAATGGGAATGTGGAAGGAGCAAATAACGGTACCGCTGCTAGCGGTACCGTTATTTGCCCTGAAGTCCCTCAGCGGGTCCCTTCCTTAACGTGTGTTCTGGCCACACGTTAAGGACAGGACACGCTGAGGGTCCTCGTAGTATGGAGCTAAGAGATTACCAGCACCGGTGCCCTTACCGGTGCCGGTATTCCCTTAGCGCCATCTGTGTAATGAGGCCCTATATCTTTTGCAGTTAGTCTGATGACTTTTAGTGTCAGAGTCGTTTCTTCTCCCCTGCATCCTAAAATTGAAATGACCTTTGCCACACATCTATTCAAATCTGTTACTAATGTCTTAAATTAAGGTGTGCATCACCCTATTCCAGTTTCATTCGTTAGTAGTTCACCCACGTTCGGTGGGGTGACACTTTTTCTAGGGACGCACCGTGAGTTGCAATATGTAATTTAAAAAAATTAACCTACTCACAACTAAACAAGCCACAACTCTAGCATTCAGCGAAGAGGAAGCATCTCACATACTTGACCTAGTCAAGGACACAGAACGCACAACTTATGCATCAGAAAGTCCATATAAATTGACTCACAATTTAGAAATACTAATTAGGAGAGAAATCTCATAAAAACTCCATGCATCCACGTTGGTACAAAATTACAAAGCCAAAATAATACCAAAAGGAATCAGAAGATACTTGCCTCCCACACTATGTAAACAAAAGAGTGATTTTGTAAAACGATGGGAACAGATTCTGAAAAAATGTTCATATTAACCATTGAGGAACTTGCCCAATTGCTCTCCAAAATAAACTCAGCAATTACTGAACTTAAAGAACAACTGAGCATACTCCTGTCAGCGGAAGATCTATCAAAGATACTTGAAGACACTAACAGAAAACCTAAATCTTTGAAAAAGGGAAATAGAACATGGGAAGATCAGAAAATTCTGAAGGGATACTTTGGATTACTCACTGCACATTGTATTCACGTGCCAAGATGTTCATCATCAGAACCAGCCGTCACAACCTAATATACAACCATTTCAACAAAGACAACCCAATAACACTGAAGCAGAAACTGACCTATCGAGTGACACCTCTGGCAGCAGTGGGCACTTCCCCCGAGAACGCCACCATCAGACAATAGGGACACCAAGCCTCCAGCACAAACCAAACCAACATCATCATCCACCAATGCACCTATTTTTTAGGCATAGAAAAACAAGGAGAGGACACAAGAAGACTGAGGACCAAAAAAAGACAGCAAACTAGTCAACATTTCCAATCGCAGATTTTCCCAACAGGAACTAGATTTACTGATCTAGGTCTCTCATTTGTACGAACTAACAATACCACTCCATTTGAGGAACATGTGAACATGTTGAAATTGACTAGACAAATGTGACTAAAAGCAAAGACTCAACACCATCAGAAGAAAAATCAAGGATCTTAAACTATTTAGAAATGAGATCCAAAAGCACTTTTATTCCACATGTCCGAAATCCGGCACTTGAACTTTTTGAGAATTCAATGATGTAGGATTTGAAGTCAATAAAAAAGTCACATTCAGGAATTCAGAATTTAAGAAAACACCAACATAGATTATTGAGGCAACTAGCCAATGACACCACTATTGCAATCAAATCAGCAGACAAAGGGGGGTGCAAGAGTCATCATGGACAGCGAATACTAAAATCAGAGCTGCTTATCCTTGTTAGCCGATAGAGACACCTATCTGTTGTTGGAACAGGATCCCACCAACACAATCAAACAATTGATTGAATAAGTGCTTTCAAAGGCTCTATAGGAAGAATGGATAAACAAAACAACAAGAGACTTCTTATTCAACAAATATCCAATTATGCCTCTATTGTACAGACTTCCCAAAATCCACAAAAACCTCCCCACCATTGAGACTGATTGTGGCAGCCACAGACAGTACCTTTGACCCCTTAGCCAAGTATGTAGACAAAGTACTACAACCAATAGTACAAAAAAACACAAAATGCCCTCGCGATATCACTCATTTCGTCAATATACTAATTCAAACAAGAATAGACAATCTTCACCCTTGATGTACAAAGTCTTTCTACATCTATCCCACACAGCCACAGACTCGATGCACTGCAATGTGGGCACTCTGCCGAGAAGACTATGTAGAGTCTAACAGGATCTTTGTGATTGAACTGGAAAAGATCATCATATGCAATAACTGCTTCGGGTTTCCAAAGAACTACTATCTTCAATCATCAGACACATCAATGGGCTTGTCAATGGCCCCTGCATATGCAAATCTTTTCATGTATGTTTTTGGGACAGAACACATACTGGAACAACACCAATGGAAATCAATGCTGGGACTATGGAAGCGGCATATTGACAACATTTTTGGAATCTGGAAAGGTCCAAAAGAGGAATTAGATACCTTCCTAAATGACCTCAACACACAGCATCCACGGATTAAGTTCACTATGGACGTCGGTACTCCTGATATCCATTTCCTAGATGCACTGTTTATGCCCAGGGACAATACTCTGACAACTTCCATGTACTAAAAACATCAAACAATTTGCCACATGTGACTCCAAATTTCCGAATCTACGGCCTAATATGCAATGTGGGAAAAGTTATGTAGCCCAAACCATTTGTAAAATTATGGAAAGATTGACAGAGCAAAAATCAAATATCCGGACAAACAATCAGACCTCACCAGTTATGAGACACTTCACACAAATGGGACATTCACTGGCACAACTGAGATTTGTGGTATTAGAAACCATCAGAACACCACCAAGAGGTGGAGACATGAACTCTGAATTAACAAAGAGAGAAATGGTTTGGATCCACAAGCTAGATGTGATGACCCCTACCAGTTTGAATGAAGAATACTCCTTGGCGGTATTCCTCTAAAACATTATTTCTCTAACTGATTTAAGCACGGCATTCCCTTTTACTAAGTATGCAATAATCAAGTTTGATGTTTCTTGGACATTGGGCCTCATTACGACCCAGGCGGAGGACCATGGTGCTATTAGCACCATAGTCCATGCCGGTGTCCGCCATAGCGGAATGGGGAATTACCACCCCATTCCAAGGTTGGCAGGGCGGTAATTCCCCATGCTGCCATTGCCCTTCCCCATTCCCATTTTTGCCCCATAGGGCTCAATGGGAATGGGGAAGGCGCTAAGTATGGTGCCGCAAATTGCGGCACCGTACTTAGCACCAAGGTCCCTTTGCGGGTCCCTACTTTAACGGCTGGTAAAACCAGCCTTTAAGGTCGGGTCCCGCAAAGGGACCTCGTAATTAGGTGCTAATAGGTTAACGGCGCTGCAGCCTTTTGGGGCGCCGTTAACCCATTAGCGCCTGGGTCGTAATGAGGCCCATTATGTTTATAACAATACCACAGGTCATTTGATACACAATTAAATCTTTCCTGTTAAGGAAGATACGTAATGACTATAAGTAGATGCACTCCAGCCCACTGCCAAACATATAATCCCTCTGGTGAATTGAAAATTAAGTAGAAATGTAATGTACTCTGTTTTGACATTCTGTATGTATGACACACTTTTATGTAATATGTGAAAGACATTATTCTAATATACCCAAGAAAGGAGCCCCAAATTATGAGGACATCACTGTTTTCTCATAAATTTTGTATTACTGAACCTTACCGTGTAGGCAAGAGATTCAGGCAACAATCATGAGACAATTCACTAGTCACAATGGAACTACTGCAGTGCTATTATGTGTGTCATTTGTAATCAAGTCAAAAACACACAAATTAATGTTCACCATGGTGACCATAACAATGACAATCATGTTAAAGTTGAATGACAGAATTTTAATCACTGGGGTCCTTCTCAGGGCATCGCACAGTCTGGGATCCTTCAAGCATTTCTGAGCTCTACTAAAACACAAACTGTGTCTTTCAGTAGATTAAAACTTCAACTAGACGCTGTAAAACACGCTGCATCAGGGGACTGTATCAGAGAACGTTTCTCAGAATATGTGGCTGTATTAAAGAGGTCTGTACAATAGGAGAAAGGTTTTTTGAGGGTTGCGGTTAAGGTGGATGAGAAGCGATTTACAATCAGGGATGTCCGCTGGTGGTGCTTTTCTTAAAATCCTGAGATGGTCTTTATGAGCCACAGCAGTCTTGCCTCCTCTTTTCACTTCTTGGTTCGTGTGGAGGAGTTTGAGGTTAGTTGGGATGGATTTCTGTGCTTCCATCTTGTAATTGCCTGAAAACCAGGGTTCTGTGATGAAAAATATGTTGCTGCCTTCTTTGCTGAGGATTTATGTTCTGCTAGCGGCCTTGGGTTATATTTGCTGCTGGGGTAAGTCATCTCCTCTGTGTTCAAGATCTTTACGGGATGGGGGCTTGTGGGTAGGTCACTCTGTTCTCCAAGGTCTCAGGTTAATTGTTGAAATGTTTTAGAAGAGTGGGTCAAGGTGTTCGTCTAGCATGTGGTTTACAGAGTGATCCTGCATTTTCGACATTAATGCGATCCAGTCTTTGTGATGAAAGGCGTGTTGTGGAATTATTACCAAGAGGGCCATGATGTTCAACAAATAATTGTTGTTGCTGGAAGTCACATGCCTTCCCGTCTTGATATGGTGGATGCTCCAGGTGTTGTGATGTGCGCAAAAGTCGGGGTCCAGCATGTGTGTGCGTTTTTCGTCACCTCCAGTTATTTTCAGTTTACAGTTTCATGAGATTTGAAAAAGCAAGGTAAGAGTTAAATTATGCATAGGGTTCACCATTCACATGCTCCGATTTACTGCCACATGGGGCTGGTATTGCAGGCTTGGGTTTCACAGCCTCCATTACCTGCATCCCCAAACTCTCACGTATGTCTGCTTCCCAGCACAAGAGATCAGCACAGTGATTAAGGACCTGTTTTGGGGTTCATTGCACACCAGTTGCCATCTCTGTTCTTTTGACCGGCTTCTTCCACAAGGCCTTTCTAACTCAGAGAGAGCATGCCCTTCGATTGTACTCAACCATTCTGGCTATATAGCATGTTATGTACCACTCAAAGACAAACCACCACCACCTCACTACAGCTAGGGCTTGCAGGGGCTATCTACAAAACGAAATACAAAACTCCCTGGTACAGCCACAGACACCAACAGAGAGACAGTAGGAGATTTGATATTGTGAAGTAGGGTGAGAGAGATTTAGGTGGTCAGGGGAGACCGCCCAATCCATTGTGTCAACTCCGCCATTATTATATGGTGAATCCCCCATGGATTTTCGCCCATTCCCAGCCTCTATTTACAAGCCAACCTTTTAAGAGGGCAGAAGTATTGAATTCTTGAGAGGACTAGGTGCCCCAGAAACTGAGATTGGGATTGCAGCCCCCCAACCTCGAACCATTTAATCCGAGAACCGCCCTGTGCTTATGGAGCATAATGTGAACCACTGCTTACTCTGTGCAAAGTGCCAGTGTAGGGATCACCTTGACAGATATAGCAGCGGAGAGGAACACACACCACAGATAAGGAAAGCCAAGGCAGAAACGGACGGCGGTTTGCCAAGGAAAAGCCGCCTGATTCCAAGATAGTGACCTGGCATTTTACGTGCAGATCCCAAGGAGTCGCACGAAGACCATTTCCAATTAGAAGTCCACTTCGTGCACCGATGCGAGGGCAAGGCAGAACACCTCAGACCAATCCATGAGCCCAGTCTCCAAACCCATGCAGGGGCTCCATCAACATTTCCATTAACACACTGTGCAAGGTATAAAAGGGAGAAGGGCTCTGGAGTACATGTAAGAGTTTAGAGACTGTCAAAAATGTGAAGCAGAGTCAAAGTGAGCTGCAGGTCAGAAAAAGGTAAACAAAAGAGATGGATGGAAGGTTTAGAATAAATCTTAAGCTCTGGCATTGCTCTGGGCAACCCTCCATACCATAATTCTTCGCCTGCCAAGCCATTACAAAAGGGGAAAGACCAGACGAAAATCAGGCTTGGGCCCGCCCTTGAAGGGGCAGTCCAGGACAAACTGCTAGGTCACATCCCTTCTGCCTAAGACCACAAGCATCCCCACACATGTTTCAGAGTCGTTGGGCGTTATCAGTGAGGAGTAGCTTGGGTCTCTAGGCCCTGCAAGCACAGGACCCACGTCTGGGCATACCCGCCCTACTCGGGGTGACTACAGCAAAACAAAAGAAGTGATGGCTGAAAGGTACTACTCTGTTATGAAAATGTATTAATTGTGTTAGTGAATGGGGGCCAAACCACTTCCTTATCTCATGAATAGGTATATACAAACGCAGAAACAGCGCAAACTTTCTTCACACCCAGAAAAGACAACACATGTAGCAAGGTACGATGCGGGTAACATCAGATCTAGTTTTTCCACACAAAGAACAGGTACAACACAGGGAGAAACCATGATAGCTTCCATCACACACCAAACAGGTGCAGCAGGTGTAGCAGCAGTGCCAACTTCCCTCACAGGTGCCAATCACAGTCACAGCTCAGGCAGCCGCGCTGCAGCGTTTCCAAAAGTGTGAAACCTCCTCGTAAATTCAGCAGATACAGTTACAAAATGAAATAGATCAGCACAGGCTTCCCTCGCAAATAGAACAGGTACTGGAACAACATAGACAGGGCCAGCCCAACTTGTGTAGTTGAAGCTTCCCTCACAATATATCAGGTACTGCATGGGCAGGGCCAATGCAATCTTTCCTCACATGCAGGTGCAGCGTGGGCAGGGTCGCTGCAATCTTCTCTTACAACCAAGGACACATAGAGCATGAACAGGGCTAGTGCAAGTCTCAACGTATGGCATGGGGAGGATGAGAGCAGGCGTCTTTCTTAAGAGGTTCAGCTTGGGCAGGTTGAGGCTTCCCCAGCCTGCCCTCACACTCAGGTATAGGCATAGAATGGACGGGGCCAGTGCAAGTTTCTCTCACAAGCAGGTAAAAGTGCAGCATGGACAATGTTTTCCTAAAATAAATGGGTACATGGAGAACACGGGTCTGACCATGCTAAGCTTTGCGAACAAATGGGTACATATAGTGTGTGTGCGGGTTCACTGCAAGCTTCCCTCACAAACAGGTACCACACAGACAGGGTTGCTGCAAGTCCCGTGCATAGAAGTAATGTTATAGTTTGACTGGGTATGCTTCTCTTACAAACGTCTACTAATACAGTATTGGCCGAGCAACTCGTTGCTCGGCTCTTCACCCTGGCTCTAGGTGCTTCTTAGGGCCTGATTTATGGAATAATTGCCGGATAAAAAGTGAATTTGCACTGCTGAAAAGTGACTTTGCACTGCCGACAGGAACCGTGCAAAGTGTATTTTTGCCATGCAAAGTCAGCGCAAAGTCATTTTTGCAGTGCAAAGTACAAAAATGCACTTTGCACGGTTCCATGAATAAGGGTTGGTGTCGGCAGTGCAAAGTCTCTTTGAACCGGGCAAATATTCCATGAATCGGGCCCTTAAACTTCTCAGCATCCCTCCCAGGTACTAAGCATATTTCCCAGGCTCTAGGTGCGTTCTAAACCGTGTCAATAACACCTCTCAGGCATTAGACTTCTTTTAGACTTCTTAACACCGCTCGCAGACTCTAGACACTTCCTAAACCTTGTCAACACCTCTCACAGTTACTAGGCTTCATTCCAAGGGGTGACATATCTTAAAAACGTTACAATGCTGCTCTCAAGCTGTAGGCTTATTTTAAACTTTTTACTACCACCTTCAGGCTCTAGGAATATTTACAAACCTGAACAGCCCTCTCAGGTTCAGAGTGCTCTTCAGGGTTCCCTCAGTCCCCCAGATTATGGACACTTTCAAGGGCTCAGGGAGTTCATCAAGCATCAGCCACGTTGCTGGGCAGTCAGGTATTGGGACATTGAGGGAGGTAGGCCAGCCTTGGTAGGTAGCGTATTTTCCTTGACAGTTTTAGCTCCGTCTCTTTTTCCACCATGCTCTCCTAACACATGCTGACAGTCTGAGGAAGGTCAGTTGATATAAACTAGGCCAGCCATCTTGGTTTATTTCAGTTACTCTTTGTTTCTGGAAGGCACCACCTGCAGCTTCCTCTTTTTTCTGGGTTCTAGGAGCTTACTCATGACGCATTTAAATATGCTGGTGGCCACCGAGTCAGTGGATGTCACTGAATTCAAGGTCCCCAGGCTCTTAGACTCGCCCATGCACCAGACTAAGGTCCCGATAGCTGCATGCTCCTGGCACTGGAATATACACAGAGATTGATGGAGGTTTCAATTTTGGGGTTCTCCGTTTTCTCTGATATTGGTAAATACTGACACTGGATACATGAGGGTTCCTCGGGGAGCACATCAGTGTTCCTATCACTGAGTCTTGGTGATGCCATGACAAAAAGCTAAGCAAAATGCAGGGCAACACACCTTGTTTGCTGATCAGGAGTTTTAATCTCACACAACCCGTGACTCGGTGACCACGCGGAACAGCTGCTAGGCCACGGTATTGGAGATACAAGTGCCAACGCCGGACCTGACTCCTTGATGACTGAAGTGCAAGTCAAAGCGCTAGTCATGGACACATGCATGAAAGGAGCCGCGCGCGTGCAGTCTTGCATACCTCTTATGTTATGACATAGTGACTCGTTGGCTACGGCTCCCGCCATGTGCATGCGGCGTCTTGCTGCTCAGTGGGTAGTAGCAGCGGGAGGAGAGCAAGTTGATTATGCTGAAGTATTGTGGCACAGTAGATCAGAGAAACCACAATCTACTGTGCGTAAGCATTAGGCATCTGGGATTATGTAGTGATGTGTGTGTTGCTTCATGCCAGATGGTGTCTTGGGGCGCCACCCCAGCTGTCTGAGTGTAACTGTGTAGTGGGCGTTGGTCTGCTGATTCGAGTGTGGTATAAAGTTCAAGTTGAGGGTGAGGGTGTAGTGCAGGGGTCAAAGACCGGGGATGGGGGCGTGTTAGGTGTGAGTGGATACTTGCAATTCCTGAAACATCGACTCTATGTTCACAATATGTGGCAATAAAACACTTTAGGATTCGAGGAAAACTATCTCCAGAGGCTTTCAGCGACATCATACAGTTGTGCCTGCCTTCTCTTTGTAGATTAGAAAACAACGTAGGCTGTCTTCTAACAAGCTTATCCAAAATGTGAAGCATTACTCCATACAAATATACACACACACGCTGCTGTAAGGCGCGCGGCTCATTAATCACATGAGCTCTCTTGCCGGAATTGCTCCAAGCTGTACCATAAGCTGTACCGCCGTGGTGCTATGTGTCTCTTGTCTTGATTGGCAACAGGCACAAGGGTATGATCCGGTTCCACCAACCTACGCTTCTCTTTTAGGCAAACATCTCAATTTGCCCTTCAAGCTTTAGAAGATTTTCTAAACAATCCTGCAAAATGACATGTAAAACCATCTTGCTTTGCAGCTGCATTCTGACAGCAGATGACGACGTCTCGGGAGGATAGCTCATCGGCAACATGCTCGCCCTGGAAGCAAGACGACACGGAGTAACACAGGTTCGATCGCCGGTATGCGCTTAGAAACCTCCGGGTATTAAGAGCGTTATGAATGACCAAACATAACCATTATCTGAGCACCAGCCTTCAAAGCCCACCCATGGCACTATGATTTCTAGGCACATTCAAAGAGTTGCCACTTTTCATTTGTAACTCAAAAACAATAATAATTATAGACGTGTCTCAACATTTCCTGTGTGTTTGTGTTGTTTTGGTATTAGTGGGAAAAAACTGGGGCACAGTATTTGTATTTATTGATTTATTTGTATGGCGCTCCAAACCCGAAGGTAACTGGGCGCAAACAGTACAAGTAGGCTTTCAACTTAGGTTACAGCAGGTTACAGTCACAATAAAGTATAGGCAATGATTGAGATATTTACAGTTCATAGTATTGTGTGTAGAGGCTATTTACAATTATAGCATTTACAATGGAAGAGCAAGCGTTAACAGTCCCAATGTTTGCAGTGTTAGTTGCAGGTACAGTGTTGGGTGCCAGTACGGTGTTAGGAACAGTGTTCAGGTATTTTCATTTGTACAATTTAGGGCATAGGTAGGTAACAGGTGACGTGGATATCATAAACAGTAAAATAGGTACATAAAGTCATTTTAGGGGGTTTCGGAAGGATACTATAGATGTGCTTGGATTAGCACGATATGTTGGTGTTGAGTCCTAAGGTGAGACATCATTAGTTTTGATCCATTTGTGAAAGTTACGTCGTCTGAAGCTATGGTAAGTTTGATCGGCACGGAGTGCTGGGGGGAGTGAATTCCATGTTTGGGCCGCCAGAACTTGGAAGCTTCTACCTCCAGATTTGGAAAGGTTGAAGTGTGGGACACCAAGGCAGCAAGAGTTAGCAGTCCTAGTCGGGCGAATGGTTTTTTTTCTGGCTATCCTGCTGGAAAGGTAACGTGGGCCAGCATTGTTCAAGCATTTATGGGTCAGGGAGGTTGTTTTGAGCAAGATTCTGTCCTTGATTGTCAGCCAGTGGTTTTGTCTTCTAATCTCCGAAATGTGATCTTTGTTTGGGATGTTTAGTGCCGTTCTTAAGGCATTATTCTGTAATGTTTGGATCTTGTTTAGAATGTACTTGTTGGCTCCCAAGTAGAGGGCATTACAGTAGCCCAGTCTTGAAAGTATGAAGGCGTTTGCTAATGTGATGCAGTTTGATGAGGATAAGTATGGCCTGCAGGCCCTTATTAGTTTATACCTGTAAGCTGATGTGGACGCTAGAGAGTTGACTTATTTGCTCATGGTTAGTGTGGAGTCGAGGTAAAAACCCAACGTCTTTACTTCCTTTACAACCTTAATGGTGTTGCCATCAATGTTGAAGGATGAGTAATCATTATTGAGTTTTTTGAGGTTGGCCGTGGTTCCTAGTATTAGAAGTTCAGTCTTGTCGTTATTCAGGCAGAGGCCATGGGTGGCCATCCATGCCTGAATGAGGAGGTAGATTTTGTTCACGAGAGCCGTGCCACTGAGGTAGTTGCCCGAAAGGGGTATGAGGATTTGGGTGTTGTCTGCATAGTTAGTGTAGGTGACACCGAGATTATCCAACTTGTCAAACAGCGGCTTCGTGAAGATATTATACATGGTAGGCGATCACATGAGCCTTGTGGAACGCCGCATGTAATAGGGATTGGGTCTGCTGAGTCTGAGGGGAGAAGACTTGTGTAGTTCTATTGTTAAGGAATGATTGTACCCATGCTATTGCGTCCTTAGAGAAGTGAGCTGCCGATGCAAGGTGTTTACATAGAACCTCATGGTCCACCAAGTCAATGGCAGCTGACAAGTCAAGGAGGAGTAAGTAAATTAGAGCAGTTTCAATGCCATGTTGTGGCCTGAAACCTGAATGGCGGGTGCCTAGGAGGTGATTTGTTTCAAAGTATTGTTGTATCTGAAGGTAAGCTACTCTATCAAGTATCTTCAGAAGGAATGGTACCGTCATGATAGGCCTGTAATTAGTAGGAATGGCAGGGTCTAAGGTTTGTTTTTTAAGTAAGGGTAAGACCCAGGATTGTTTCAAGTTGCTTGGGACAGTGTTAGTTGAGAATGACGCGTTCATGAGCTTGTATATAAATGGTGCCAAGTCCCTGGCTACGTCTTTCATTAATTGTGCTGGACAATTATCACCCTGGCATCTAGACGGTTTCAATGAGGAGATAATTTTCTCCACTTCGAGGACGGAAACTTTGGAAAATTTTAACTGGTCTGGTTTATCAGTCAATTTCTTATGGGTAGGAATGGAGGTATCCTGATTAGGTAGTGAAGATTACCTATTGTCAATCTTTTCTTGGAGGAGTATTATTTTATTGGCCAAAGCGTCCTGTATGTTAGTGCACCAGGTTTTGTCTTTGGCTATGTTGTCGGCTGGAGGGATGGGGCATCCATTTCTCGAAGTATTGTGAATAGCTTTTTTGTATTAGAGCTGGCTTTAGAGATTCTGTCATTATAAAGGTTTTTCTTAGTCTTTATTATTTCTGTTTTATAGTCATATGCAAATTTGGTCAGATTTGTTTTGTTTTCTTCTGAGGGGGAATGGCGCCATATGGCTTCCAATTTCCTTTTTTCTTGCCTGAGTGTTTTTAGATGTGGGGTGAACCAGGCGTTCAGGTGGGCTTGTTGTGTACTTTTACGGAACTTGAGAGGTGCAATGGAGTAAAGGCTTTAGCCATGGTCTTATTGTATGTGTTGACTAGTGTGTTAGGGTCAGAGGAGGACGAGAGTAGGATCAAGGAAGGAAGGATATGTGGCAGTAGTCTATCCGCTGTGATGTCTTTTCTGTTCCTAGTCAATTGAGGGTATTTCAGAAAAAGAATCTAGGACTTTATATATTATTATATTATATCACCTCCCTTATTACCTTTCTTTCCCTGCTCTCCCATCTTCTGCTCTTCTTCACTCTCCTTCCTTCCTCCTTCTGCTCTTCGATACACTTCTTTCCTCCTCCTGATCAATGAATCCTTACACATCTTCCTCTCCCATCTCTTGTCTCCTTATTCTGACCTAAGCAAAACAAATTAGTAATGGCAGTTTTGCATTAATCATCCAACACTCCAGTCCATCGTTGTTCGCCTGCCAAGCCATTACAGAAGGGGAAAGACCATATGAAAATCAGGCTTGGTCTGACCCCAAAAGGGCAGTACAGCAAGAACTGCTTGTTCACATCCCTTCTGCACGACACCATAAGCATCCCCAGACATGTTTCAGCCTTGAAGGGCCTCATCAGTGAGGAGTGGCTTGGGTCTCCAGGCCAAGCAGGATTGGAACCCACGTCTGGGCATACCCATCCCACTCAGGGTGAACTGCTCAAAACATAAAGGTGATCGCAGGAAGGAATATGTGGGGTACATTTAAGGCCCTCATCAGAAATCCCCTTCAAACCAAAAAACACATTGAAATAATGCCACAAAAACAGCTGTGTTTTTCCTTTCCTGGCACACCCCGGGCACCACCCAAAGAATGGCTTTGCATTTGTTTTACTATGAATTGAATCATCAGAAAATGACCTGCATTCAGAACAGCACCACATTTGCTGTTCTGTCTTCTGAATACTAAAGATGCACACAGCATTCAAGACAGCTTTGCAATTATTCTTGATTTAATTTAAAACATCACAAAGTTGTGCGCTCCATTGAAACATACCCCTGTGTGCTTTATTTCATCTGATTGCCCAAAAAGTTAGGCAATACTTCCCAAGAACGGCATTTCTACTGAGAAATCACATGAGGGGGAGAGATTTCTGCTTCTCACTCAACACAGCTTTTATTTCCTTTGGAAGGGAACCATTGCGCTCAAATTACAGCAAATGAAAGAAAAAGTGCAGCTCTCTCTCTTTTTCAATGTCAATATCAAAGAAATCATGTGCACATCCCTTTGTGTCCATAGACCAACAGTATATGCAAAAGATTAATTGAAAGACAATCCTGTAGTTACAGAAACCGTATTTCTAAACTTTAAATGAAAGGAAATGAACACAGGTGTGAATCTGCTCTTTGAAAATAAGGAAAATGCTGTTTATAAGCTAATGTCAAATGACAGCTTTTGCTTGCACAGAAATGTGATTGAATATGTGGGTGGGGGTTTGGTTGGTGTCCAGTCAACTCGTCGAAAAAAAACTGGTTGACTGCAATTTGGTCGACGCAATTTGGTCGAAAACCATTTTGTCGAATTTTTTTTTTTATTTATATATTTATTTTTTGGGTTTTCGTTTAGTTAAAAAAGGGGTTTTTAGAGAAAAAAAGGGGGTTGGGGGGGGACCCCCCCAAAAAAAAAAAAAAAAGGGTTAAAATAGAAAAAAAAAAATTTCGACGAAATGGTTTTCGACCAATTTGCTTCGACCATTTGTCTGGTCGACCAATTTTTTTCGACGAATTGACTGGCAACCGGTTTGGTTATATAATGTACATTATAATTGTGCCCAGAAGACTTGGTTACTTAGAAAAGACTCTGAAACCAGTAAAACTGGGTTTTGGGCAAAAGCAATGAATTCAATGGCTGGCCCTTCCTCCCACTGCAAAGTCACATCCATAAGTGAACCGGCACACCATGACATATGAAAAGGCCGAAAGCATGAGGATTCACTCCCCTGCGGCCCTGAAAAAAAAGAACAAAGGAAGCCAGTAGGGCTGGTGCATGACTTAGAGGTGTGATTTCCTCCAGCACCTCTCTGAAGGAGGAAATGTCAAACTTCAAAGGGCATCATAAAAGTCCTTTTTTGTAAGCCGAGCCTGGCAGGGACAGTTTACTGTGGGGGTTTGCAGCACCACCCACACATGTGACAAATCCACTCCATTGAAATTAAAGGACTGCACTATTTTAAGGCATTTCTCCCAGCATGCTGAATAAGTAATCATTTTGCATTATGCCAGTGTTCCATGTGATTTTTGGACAAGTCTAAAAAGACCAAGTGCATGTTTCTAGCATGTTTCTAGCACGCGGTGAACTGAAATGGCCATGAAAGACGCATTTCGGGGTGAATTATAAATCGGACAAATATGAAACTAGTTGGGATGATGCGAATCATCAGTGAGAATATGTGTAGTCATTGGCAGAATTTTAAATATTATGCCTTTCATAAAAATGGCAAAAATGTGCCAAAAGGCGATTCGACCTTGCACAGTGTCGGCAATTGGATTGTCCAATTCCCTGTGACCTAGTGAATCCAAATATTTACTTCTCATGGCGGTGGCTAGTATAAGTTTGAAGTTTTGATGTATAACTCATTATTGGTAAAAAGTAGGCTGGAGAGACAAAGAAAGGTCATAAATGCAAACACATAAATGATGTCATTTCCCCTGAACCAATCGGCACAGGGGAAGGAGGTAGGACTGGTCGGCTCTCCTATCCCAGGACAGGCATAATTCCAGGGCACTTTACCCTAGGTTGTAAAATTTGATGAGGTAAATTTGGCTATATATAAGGGTGGACAGAGAAACACAAGTTACTAACTCACTCACTCACTTACTCAAGACTCAGAATCCATTCAAGATCCAGGAAACCAGATACATCCATCCAGGCAGATCCCTCTAATCATCCAGATCGAGGCACACCCAAGAATCCAGATAGAAAGAAGAGGAGGCAGATGATCCCATCCTAGAGAGTGCAGTAATCAGACCTTGCATAGCTGTCCAGCATCCCATCCAGGAGAGCCCAGTGACCATATCCCTTGGCCCAGCAGTCCAGAGTGACCAGATCCCTTGGCCTATCTGTCAAGAGACCTTGCTGGCTTTCCAAAGTCCCAAACTCAACCTTACATTGTAAGTAGCACATAACCCCATTTCCCAATAGTTGTCAAGATTAAGGGTACATTCCCAACACTCCTCCTCACCTGTGTCCTCTATTGAACTGTCTGGCATTTCTGTGATCTTCTTCCTTCGTGATTTCTTCTTTTCTATAGGTTTCTTCTCTTTCTTCTGGTGAAGATAAGGACTCACTCCCTCGGAGGCCGCCTTGACCGGTAATGTCAACCAGACCAGGTGAACCCCAAGGAGCAAGCCCCAAAAACCTCAGGGAAAAAGCCTCCTGGCATAAAAAACCCTGGTAGATGATATTAACAGTAGTAGGCTATAGATGGTATGTTACAGCGCTGGAGATCAGGATCAGTTCTTAGTCCATGAAAGTTCAATTCTTCAGGACGTCGTGAATAGTTCAAGCAATCTATAATTGCTCCAGTAAATCTAATAGTAAGGATAGCACTAGTAACAGAATGACAGCCGGCAGGGCATAAATGTCTGCAGTAGCAGATTGGATAGCACAAGACAGACCCAAAGAAGAGAAATACCTAAAAATGAGAAACAAAGAAATATATAAGATCCTAGGACCCCAAGAAAACAAAAATTAAAAGTAAGGCTATAGGTAGCAGAAATGCCGCTCGCGGATGCCGTACACAAGAAATGAAAACAAATACCTACGGCGCCGTGAGTAGTGGAAGGCAGAAGGAAGCTGCGGGTCCGGAAGAGGAGGAATGTAATGCCGGCAGCCGTGGACTGAAAGGAAAACACAAGGCAAAAGGTAGATGAACCCCAAGGAGCAAGCCCCAAAAACCTCAGGGAAAAAGCCTCCTGGCATAAAAAACCCTGGTAGATGATATTAACAGTAGTAGGCTATAGATGGTATGTTACAGCGCTGGAGATCAGGATCAGTTCTTAGTCCATGAAAGTTCAATTCTTCAGGACGTCGTGAATAGTTCAAGCAATCTATAATTGCTCCAGTAAATCTAATAGTAAGGATAGCACTAGTAACAGAATGACAGCCGGCAGGGCATAAATGTCTGCAGTAGCAGATTGGATAGCACAAGACAGACCCAAAGAAGAGAAATACCTAAAAATGAGAAACAAAGAAATATATAAGATCCTAGGACCCCAAGAAAACAAAAATTAAAAGTAAGGCTATAGGTAGCAGAAATGCCGCTCGCGGACGCCGTGCACAAAAATTTGAAAACAAATGCCCATGGCTTCGCGAGTAGTGGAAAACAGAAGGAAGCTGCGGCTCCGGAGGAGAAGGAAGGTTATGCAGGCAGCCGCGGACTGAAAGGTAAACATGGTTTCCAAAGGCAGGTGTCTTCGGCAAGAGAGTAAGAAAGCCAAATCCAGAGAGAAACAAGAAATAAGGTAAGGAAAGGACCACCAAGCATGGCAGTTAGAGAGGCAAACCAAATGACCTGAAAGTAGAAATGCCACCCGAGTGCTGGAAAGAAATATGAAAACAAAATGAAGACAAAAATAGGGAAGAGGGCAGAAGTGATGAAACGCGAGTGCACTGTAGAGTAACAGCAACTGGCAGCGAATACCATAGACGGATACAACGTAAAGAGCGTAGCACTTCCCTTCGTCTTATGCAGCAGGCAGCCATCTTGAAGGAAGACTATACCGTCAAGGTGGAACCATAGATCGCCATTTTAAGTGTATCTCCACTTCTGCCAGTACTTCCAAGGGTGGTGTATGACAATACTGCATATCCCACTCTTTTGACCCTTGCATCCCACTGAAATCCCATTCAAGTACAAAATTGCCAGTATAATCTTTTCACATTTTCATAGAAGAATCTGTGTTAGCCTGTGTACGTTGTACATTCCTTTCATAGTTCTTTCCATTATCTGTGTAAATCCTTAGTACCATTTTGAAATAATTTAAGTAATTCCCCTATAAGAAAATTCACAGTGCAAGCTGGCTAAAATTCGAAATTAACCCCCTTGCATTCAGTGTCATTCTTAAAAATAACTATAGTCATTAAAATATAGCCTAATAGAATTAGCATATGTTTTACAAAAACCCAAATTTTCCTGTGTTTTGTGTGCTTTCCTACGAACTCCGATTTGCCTCTGTCCCATAGAAAAACCCAGACTGCAATCCCATTGAGAGTAACCATTTTCTATCAGAATCCTATCGTTGTGTGCCTCTGTTCCTTGTCCTAAAAACCGATTTCGACAGATCAGGCCTTCCCGTGGCTGCCTGTCACCCCAAGTCTTGTGTTGAAAAGAATTGCCATTCTACGCCGTGCGTTTTCTTTTGCATTTGTTTTCATTCCCAAATCGATTTTCTTACCTGTGTTCACGTTGCCTGGGTGCACTGCTAGTAGTCTGTAAGCGTCCTTATTTCTCAAGTGTAGTAACAAGAATTTCTTTCCTAGCTATACCACGGCAGTCCGAGTAACCAGTGAAATCCGATTAGGCTATTTTGCTCCTAAATAAGGTTTTCATTTTTGTTTCTGGCCTCCCATCTTGGGGTGGTGGGCTGAATTCAAATTCCGATTTTTCCCTCTTCATTCTGACTCATTGCCACTGCCTTCCATCCATAAAGATTTTAGTTAGAAGATGTTTGGGGGTCAGTGTTGCAGGGGGAGTGCTTTACTTGCAAGCCATCTGTTGCTTTTAAAAAATGATTTCTCTTTTGGTTGCTATTAAAGCTTTCTGTATATTATGTTAGGCGTTTGAATTAACTGTGTTATGGGGATTTTTGCATTTGTATTGTCACAACATCAGTGTTTGCTGCCCAGTTGTTTGAATTTGCTTGACTTTTCATTTGGCAATAAAATTAATAAATATCATACTGTTACACAACGGCCTGGTTCCTGGCCCATTGCGACACGGGGTGTTTGTTTAGGTGGGTGCGAAACGGGTTGTGGCCTCCTCAAATAAAGAACCTGTGGTTGATGAAATATAAATCAAAACGTTTTTATTGTGAGCCACATTCATTGTCAGTGGAAGAAGTCCCTGGCTGGAGTGTGCATGTTATAAAACTGTTACACAGTGGGGGCTCGTTCCGTGATTGAGCTGAGCTTCCACTCGTCACAGTCTAACACAGCAGCCTAACTCATTGAAGTTAGTGATACTTTTAGTGGCTAAAAAACTGTGTTACACTGTAAAGGCCCCACCCCAAAACATATACCCTAGGTATGAGGCCTGTGTCTCAAAATAAAATAAAGCAGTGTAACAATAAATTAGGTAAGAGCAGGGTAGATATTTTTGTCCTTGCATAGATAACTAAACAAAGGAAGAACACTCTTCATAATGAGCACCGTGGAGATTAACATAGTTAGGCAGAACCTTCTGTCCAAGTTATTCATTAGAGGGGAATGAGTAGAGCAGGGGCAAGAAGCCTGGCTATCCAGCATGATGCAACAGGTCACCTCCATAAGCATGGATGTGTGGCGGGACAGTTGCCTGTTACATCAAGGACTGACTGAGTTCTATATTACAAAGAACATCAAAGAGGAGCAGATTATGATGGTCCAACTCACTGCCTACATATACTTCCACATGATAGTTATGGAAGAAAAATACCAAGAAAGTGTAACCTCTGGGCAAAATCAGTCTGACCTTTTTTTTTTTTTTTAATTCAATTTTATTGGTTCTTCATGGCAACAAAGCGTAAGTACAAACAATGACATTGGGGCACTAGCCCGTGCCAACTTCCATTAGAGAACCATAATAAATAAACCACATCACCATGATTATCCTTTTTGGGCAGTTCCAACCGGGCACGCAAGGAACAAAAATTAGTGATCTGTACTTGGAAAAGTACAATGAGTCTTATGCCACAACCAGTTTCGGGCCGGGTGGAGTGCTCCTGTTAAACTCCTGCCTCGTCCTCTACGTTAGAGAACGCCTCCATGAATTGCAGCCAGTCAGTCTCAACCTGCATGCTGGAGCCGTGTATTGCTGCGGTTAGTCTCTCCATAAAATAAATGTCCTTGGCCACTATCACCCATTCCCTCCTTGAGGGGAGCGATGGTCTCTTCCAGGTCCTGGCCCGTGCAGCTCTGGCTGCCAACAGCAGGAAGTGTGTTAGGTCTGGGAGTTTCTCCCAGTGGTCGTCCCTGTGGCGGAGTCCGAATATTAGTGGAAATGGCTCTAGTGGGTAAACCCCTCTCCCGCCTCCTTAAGCCAGCTGAGCACTTCTGACCACTTCTGACCAGCTTTCACTTTCTTGCAGGACCACCACATATGCCAGTAGTCGGCTCTTTCTCCACATCCGTGCCAACACAGCGGGACGGTTTCTCGGATCATCCTAGAGAGGGAGATCAGGTCACACTGCCACCTATGGAGGAGCTTGATGCCGTGGGATTTGTACTGGCATGAGATGGATGTCTTAAAAGCCCTGCTACATAATTTCCCCCACAGCCCATCTCCAATGGCACAACCCAGGTCCCTTTCCCATTTCCCTCTGAGGCTTTTAGTCATTCCCTCCCAGGAGGTTTGCAGTGCTCCGTACAAGAGGGAGATGAGGCCTTTGATTTCTGTGTGGGTGTCTAGAATTTTCTCAACCGGGGTAAGCCCTCTTTGTAAGCAAGGTTTTAGTTTTGGCTTCATTAGGATGCCCTTGAGGCGAAGGTATAGAAGCGGGGAAAGCCTGCCGATTCCCAGAGCTGCCTCCAGCTCCTGGATGCTTATAAATGTGTCCTCTCTTACCAATTGGCCTACACTACACAGGCCCGCGTCGAACCATGACTGGTAGTGTTCGTGGCCCGGGATTTCTTCCAGGACAGGAGTAGACCAGATATGGCTCAGGGGAGAGGGCCATGTGGTGACTTTCTCGCTAGGGCCTTTCCCCGCTAATGCTTTCCTCATTGTACCCAGAATGGGGTGGTGCCTGATTCTTTTGGGGAGCTTTTTCAGTGGGACCTATAGCCATTCCCCTATGGTAACTGGGCGTAGGTAAAGGTTTACGATGTATACCCATTGTTTATTGGGGTCCTCTCTAAGGTGGAGAGCCAAGGACCTAAGTTGGGCTGCTCTATGGTAGGCATTCAGGTCCGGCAGAGCAACTCCTCCTCTATCCTTGGGGAGGGTGAGAGTCTCGTATCCAATTCTATGTCTCTGGCCCTTCCATATAAACTTCAGTATACGCCTCTTGGCTTCTCTGAGGTATGTTTCAGGAGCCTCCAAGGGGAGCATCTGGAAGACGTACAGCACCCTAGGGAGCAGATTCATTTTTATGTCATTTATTCTTCCCATCCAGGAGATCTGCCACTTCCCCCAACCCTCCATGTCCCTGAATAGTCTATCAAAGAGCGGTGGGTAGTTTGCCTGGCCTAAATCCCCGTCGGGACGAACTATGTTAATCCCCAGATATTTTATCTCCTCCGTACAAATTTGGAGGCTCAGTGGGACAAGTTCCGCCAAGTCTCTATCTGGATCGGGTGCGAAGGGAAAGATCATTGACTTGCCTACGTTTACCTGAAATCCGGAGACGTGGCCGAACTGGTGAATCACCTGCAGAGCAGCTGGGACTGACCTTGCGGGCTCCCGTAGATGGAGCAAGATGTCATCTGCATAGAGGCCTAATTTAAAGGTACGTTCGCCCACCTCGATTCCTCTCACCGTCGATGAGCCCCGAGGTACTCTGCCAGGATTTCCATTGTCATGGCGAAGAGGAGAGGGGAAAGGGGGCAACCCTGCCTCATCCCTCTCTGGAGGTGAAAGACTTGTGACAAACGCCCGTTAACTGTGACTCTGGCAGTTGGTGACGCTTATAGGGCCTTGATGGCTTGTTTAATTCCTGTACCGAATCCCAGCTTCTCGAGTACCCCCTGAAGAAACCCCCAGTCGACCCGATCAAATGCTTTCTCGTCGTCAATGGACACCAGGACGGGGTTCCCACCCTTCGGTGCTGCCTCTCTCATCAGATGCAAAGTCTTGCGCAGTGTATCCGCACCCTGCCTTCCCCGTATAAAACCCACCTGATCTGGGTGAATTAGCCTCGGCATGTAGCTGTCTAACCTCGAGGCAATGATCCTGGTAAATAGCTTAGCATCTACATTCAGGAGGGAGATAGGTCTATAGGAGCGGCAGTCCACTGGGTCCTTGCCCTCCTTCGGGATCACAGTGATCAGAGCTTTGCCAAAGGATGGGGGTGCCCTCCCCGTCCTCATAATATTGGAGAAGAGGTCCGGCAGGAACCCCACTAGTTGGCCCGAGAAGGCCTTGTAGAAGCCTGCCGTGAACCCGTCCTCCCCCAGGGCCCTGCCCAGTTTCAATCCCGATATGGCTCTAAGCACCTCCTCCCCTGTTATGGGGGTATCTAGGGCCCATGCTTCCAAGGAACCAAGGACAGGGAGGGTGACCCTATTGAGATATGCCTCACTTGCTTCCTTTTCTATCTCCCCTTCCCTCCCGTAGAGCTTCTCATAGAATGAAGCAAAACTCTCAACGATCCCCTCCGGGTCTGATCTTTCCCCCTCTTCAGCGCTAACTACTCTTGCCACGCATCTATCTGCCCTTTGGCCTCAGAGTTTTGCTGCCAGCATAGCATCGGCCTTATCCCCTTTCTCATAGTATTTCTGACGTAGATGTTGGAGCCCCGCTACAATTTTTCCCATCTCCATTTCTCTCAAATTCTTGTCTCTTATCCCTCGCTATGCCCAGATCCCTCTGTTTCTCTGTCTCCACCTTCCCCTCCGAATTTTCTAGAAGGATTATTTCGGATCTCAACCTGTGGGTCAGGAGAGTCCTAATTATTTTTTTGTATGCCCCTTCGCTGATCAACCTACCCCTCCAAGTCGCCTTAGCCGCCTTCCACACCATCTCCTTGCTCACTTCTCCCGTGTCGTTTAGCTCAAAGAATTCTTTAATTGCAACGGTCACTTCTTCCTTAAAGACTGCATGCCTCAGACGGGAAATCATTGCACTTCCAGAGGGACTCCCTGGGTTTCGGGCCCGCTATACTGACGTCCGACCAGACCATGTCATGATCTGACCAGCTGACCGGGCGGATGTCACAGGCCTCTATTCTGCTCATATGCTGGCTCCCCACGAAAAGGTAATCTATCCTAGTTCTCGTACCATGGACTGCGGAGTAGAAGGTGTATCCCCTTTGCCTAGGGTGCAGCTCCCTCCATATGTCCACCAATCCCTGTTCCCACATTAATTCCTGCAGCCCACCACGATGTTCGGCTCCGCTATCACCTGATGTGGCCGAACTCCCACTATGGTCCAGCCCTCGATCTGCCCACATATTAAAATCCCCACCCAGGAGAAGGAGCCCTTCCGCTTTGGCCATCACCTCCCCCAAGGCCACTTGAGCAAATTCTCTCTGACCCACGTTAGGGCAGTATATCACTGCTAGGCTGACTCTAGAATTATTTAGATTGCCGGACACTACCAGGGCTCTTCCATCCTCCCTCTCCCACCGGGACACCTCTGTCAATTTATGGTTTCTTTGGAGTAGGATGCCAATTCCGCCTCTCTTTACGTGGCCCGATGCCCAAAAGGTCTGGCCAACGTGAGATCCTGGGATGGCCCTCTCCTCCCGCCTCACTGTTCTGGTTTCTTGCATAAAACAAGATATCTACCTTACCGTTTTTCATTTCCCTCCCAAGAAGGGAGCGCTTTGTCGGGGAGTTGAGACCTTTGACGTTGAGTGAACCCACTCGGAGTGACTCGACCCGGCCCCTTTTTTCATTGTCTACCATTGCTTTTCCTTCTTGAGTATCTTGTCCTCCCGATCATGTCGGAGCTGCCCCGTGCCCATTTGAAGTGTGGTGGATATCATGTCCCGAGCCCCTTACCGTCAACTCCCACCCCCGTCCCCTCCCTCTTCCCTTCCTTGTCCAAGACGCCTGCTAACAGGCAAGCCCCAGGGTGTGTGCATGTTCCTGCACCGCAGTTCTCTCGGTACAATCTGTGTCCCCGGCCGGGGTCGCCTGCGAGCCAAACTTAATCTTCTTGTTAATCTATCTTTACACTCCTAGTCCCCTTCAGCTTGGGACGTCAGAGTGTTAGGTTTTCTGAATTTTCTCCTGCCCTTTGTCTTCTTCTTCGTGGACCAGGGACCCACCGGTTCTCTCACGGTGTCGCCTGGTTCTTGAGTCTCCATCCAATTACTCCCTTCCGGGTCGTCCCCCTTAAGCACTTGTAATACTTGCGAGGCTTCTTTGCCACTAATCAATCACTCTGTAGTCTACCCCAGCCCGTTCAAAGGAAAGGGCGAAGGGGAAGGACCATCTATATCTGATATCTTGGCTTGTGAGCCACTGGGTGAGTGGACAACATTCTCTTCTGCGGGTGAGCGTGAGGGATGATAGGTCCTGAAATATCTTGATAGTATCGCCTTCAAATACAAAGCTCCCCAGTCTTTTTGCCTTCTCCAGGACTTCCATTTTCTCTCTATAGCGGAGGAACCGCAATACGATGGACCTCGGGCCACCGCCCGTACCCCCTCCACCTCGATGCACTCTTTCCAGCTGGACCTCCTTGCCGCCCTCCAGTGTAAAGAGCTGGTTTATCAGACCCTGGACCTTCCTCCCCACATCCGCCGCAGTTTCCCCTCTCTCTTGAGTCAGACCCATGATGCGCAGGTTATTTCGGCGCTCTCTGTTTTCCAAATCATCCATCTTCAAGATCATGTCCTCCTCTTTCATTTCCAACTCCGTAAGCCTTGCCTCATATTTCATGTCGAGCAGGTCTGCCTGGAGGTGATTATTTTCCATCCCTTGCATTTTATCCTCCAAGGTATCTACCCTTCCCTTGAGGTCCACTATGGAGGCTTGAATGTCTGTGCGAATTGCCTTAATCTCCTGGAGAATGTCTTTGAGATCTTCTTTGGTGAGTGCCGCGGAAGGGGGTTCACTGCCCGCTGGCATGGTAGTTATGGTGTTCCTGGGTGCCACACTCGTGGCCATGGGAGGCCGACGGAAGCGCTGGAGGGATGAGATTGCCGCAGGCAGTGGGGATCGCTCCAGGATCCAAGACCTCTGGCGCACCTCAAGGCGGTGCTGCTAACAGGATTCCCCTTTGCGAGGGGCGGTGTCAGGGTCGATGGTCCAAGGCCCTTTCAGTGGTCAGACTACTGGTAACTCGGGCGATGTGGGCACGTGGCTCTGTAAGTGGCGCCGTGCCCTAGTCGGGGCCTACTGATCTAAGTAGGGCCTCTGATGTACTGGCCCAAGATGAACCAGTGGGTTTCAGGCAACACAGACCTCCCTTTGTCACGCCCCGACCGGGAGACGTTCCAGTGTATTACCAAGGAGAGGGCCCTGGGGGGGGCTGTCCCTAGATGGCTCGTTCACTCAATTGTCCCTTCACCCCCATGTTCTCCTTACCTCCAACTGCTTCCCAACTGCTCCCCGTCACTGTGCTGGGCCCCGCCGGGTAGGCCGAGGTGCTTCCGTGGCGTCCACAGGGCCGATGCTTCTGTCCGGGCGTTGTCTGTCGCGGGGCCGCAGTATGCCGGCCCCGAACCGGGCCTCCGTGTGTTGGGTGAGGGCCGGGAGTGGGCTCTGGGCCCCAGCCGGGAGGGAGTCTCTTCGGCGTGCTGTGGGGACTCCTCTGTGCTGCCCCCGTTCCGATACACTTTTACAGGGCGGGGAGCCCGGTCCGCCTCCTCTTCAGCCCGCGGCTCTCGTATGGTTCACTGCGTCCGTGGGGGGCCACGTTCGTGTGAGCCCCACTCCGAGCCGACACCAGTGCGGTGTGTCCCCCAGCACGCCTCCGCCAGACGTGCTACCGCAACAGGGGGGGGGCAACCAGCTCCACGGGCTTCTTCGCGGAGCCACAGGAACGGCAGCGTCCGGTGTCGTGGGCCCGCACCAGTACCCACTGCTCGTGTGCACTCCTCAGGGTTCTTCTGTAGTCAGGACCCCGGGCCACGCTGCGGCAGGTCCCAACGGCGGGCCCCCAGGTACTCTCCGGGTGGGGCCAGCTGATCAGGGGACAGGTCTTCTCCGGCTCAGCCCCGTACTCCAGGCCAGGGACTGGAGAAGTCCACTAGGCCCTGCGGTGCTATCAGGAGCGCGATGCTTACACGTCATGCATGCTCCGCGCCCCCTGGTGGTCTCAGTCTGACCTTTTAAATCAAACCCAGAGTGAACTAAAGCAGGTAGAATAAAAAATGCGAGAAAGCCAAAACTCTGAGGTGGAATTTGGAAACCTCATCAAGCAGCTTAAGGAGGAGTTGGCTGTGCAAAGACAAAATAATTTAGAGCAGGAGGCCTGATTGTCTGCACTGAAAAAGGAGTGTCAGGAAAGGGTTGACTCTCTGGAAGAGAGTCGACTAAACTTAAACCACCAAGTAAAATATAATAGAGCCTGCTCAGAGGAGATAAGCATGTTACAAAATTAGATCAAGCAGGAGCACCAGAAGTTAAGCGCTATAAAACAACAGAGGGATAACCTGAATGAACATAATTGCACACTGAATCAGGAAAAAGATGCCCTGTACCAGGAAGTGCGGAATTTAACGGCAGACCTACAGAGAAGTGAGTCAGGCCTCCAGGAACTGACTGAACTAAAAGTAGAGTATGGCAACAGAATGGGGCATATAAGACAAGTAGAAGGTGATCTAGAACAGACCACCCAGGCCAGAGATGTGCAGAGACAGGAGATGCATCTCCTGCAACAAAAATGGTCTGCGTGTTCCCATACAATACAAGAAGCACAAAAAAAATGATGTCCTTTGTGATGAGAACAGGGGACTCCAGAGCCAGGTAGCAGCACAAGGGAAGTTAATAGAGGTCAGTCAAGCCCGGATAGCAGAGCACAAGGCTCGGGCCTTTGCATACTATCAAGAAGTAGGGGCTGAGAAAGAGAAACTTGGGAAGCTAGAAAAAGAGTGTGCTAGGTTAAATCAAGACTTGAGGAACCCTGAACAGTCAGAGATTGGCAGGGCAACCCCTGATCACAGTGTGATGCCCTCTGTACCAAGGGCCTCAAGTCAATTTAACCCCCTGTATGCGCAAGGCACTGTTCACTTCATGTTCACATGGACCATAAACCATAAGGCAGCCAGACTCAAATAGGCCTAGCATGATTGAGCCGGTAGGTCAGCGTCCATCAGAGATTGATGGACGGCGTCCTTGTTCAGGTTCAAAAATATCATGGTGGATGGATCTGACAAGGAAGGCTCCTATGACGAGAAAATCAGGGAGCTAGACAGAAACATCAGCTACAAAGGAACCACTTGGTTGACTTTGCAGAGAAAAGGTAGTCTGAGTTGAGGCCCAAAAAGAGTATTCCGAAAACCTTCACCCAATCAGAGAGCTGGGGGGAGTTCTCCACCAACCCCTGAAGCAGGGAGGAGTCAGATGACTACTCCCTTGTGCGAAAGCAGGAGTCCAAGGGAAGTGACATAGAGAGCCCAAAGTACAACAGGGGAGAAGAAACTAGCCCCCATCATTCTGGGAGAGTCTCCCAAGCTCAAAGAATTAGGGAGCGCCTAGAGGATAGGGATGGGACCTCAAATAGCAGCAGCTCTGAGTCTGAGGGTGAATGGACTCAGGTCCAGCAGAAAAAGAAGGCTGCCAAACAGAAGAGAAATCTGGTGAAAGACCCCATTAGACAGATAAAAGCTATTAGAGGTTTCATGACCTTGTACCATTAAAATGCCAAATATTCAGTCTGGGAGCATCTAGAGTTATATGACCAGATGATGACATCTTTTGACATTAAAAATGATAGGAATTCTATAGAGTTCGCCAAATGGATGTTCTCCCAGGAGTACTCCAGCTTCTTTGCTTGGCTGGAGGATCAGAACCATTCAAGGTGGTCCACCTACAAGGCAGCCATCTTGAAGCACTTCGCCATGCACAGGAACCCACAGTAGGCTCGCAAGGCGGCCTACAACCTGCAGTGCGGAGAGGATCAGACCCCCAGAGAATTTGTTCAGGAATTAAAACGGGCATTTGCACAAGCCATTAGGTGGGTGCGCACAAATAGTAGGGAATTTATAAATACCTATTTTCTTGCCCTCCCGAAGTACATCATGATGCAGTTGGTTAGGGACTTCCATGATGAAAGGACCCTGGAATGGGTAACACAGCAAGCTACCCAGATCTATGAGGTCCAAAAGCCTGTGGAAAACAAGAATCCCCCAAAAACCCAAAACAAACCAACACCCCCGCTGCTGCCAAGGTGGCAGAGGTGAAGGTTGCCCCCATTTTGGACCTAGAAATGGGTGGGCCTAAAAATACACCTTCCCAGAACCAACCAAACCAGAGGCAGAGATGACCCTCTGACCAATCAGAAGCAGGTGGAAATCAGGCAGGGTACCCCACAAATGTGCCCCCTAACTCTGCCCATTACATCAGCCCTAGGTACAAGGGCAACAGACCCATCCTGGGGTACGTGTGGACTCCCCGGTACAGAGGGGATCCAATCAGGTGAGTACAGCCCCAGGAAACTTCCCTCTAAACTTCCCTCAGGAGGCTAGTAATCTTCCAACCTCTCGTTTAAGTTTTTTTCCCAAGGTACCATCAAAACCCCAACATTAAGGACAACCCTTATTACTCTCCCCGCTTTCAGGAGTCTAGACCACCAAATCCAGGAGAGGGGAAGCCAAGGGTGGATGGGTACCCGGGAAGCCCTCAATACCAAAGTTACTCCTGGAGAAGGGATGGTTGCCCCTCCCGAGAGCAACCTAGATTTGACTCAAGACCCCCGTATCAGCCAGAGAGGGTGTCATAACTGGAGTGCCAGGTCCAGAAACTAACCCAAGATCTGAGTCCCATGTTGAGGGCTCAGCAGAACCCTCAGATGAACATGGCTGCTCAGAACAGCTCGAATCCATGGTCTGGAACAGGAGAGAACCCCGACAACCAAGCAGTTCCAGAGGAGGAGGCACGGGAGGAAGGGGGATGCAAAGCCCTAGAGGAAGCTTCCTTCCCAACCTGTGAAAAGCCCTTAGACACCCTGAAACTAGAATTTCTGTCTCCTACCCCTGAAATACTGCTACCCAGGGAACGGAGGGTAGGTAGGAGAAACAAAGAGACAAAGAAGACCAATTTTGTGTAAGAAGTCAGTGTCCTCCATTTTGGGGAAGAATCCTTGGAGGATTCTGGGAATAAAATCTTCCCCTTCAAGGATGGCGGGGTTCCTCCTAAAGAAAAATGGGTACCAAAAGACCATAACTCAGACTGGGTAGGTATGGGGACTGACTCAGAATCGTCCATCCCAGATCCCCAGAAATGTCATCCTGAGAGCTTAGCAATGACTGAGGGATCCTCCCCCAAACCGATTTGAGTGACTGTCTCCAGGAAGAGGGGGGCAGCACAGAATCAAGGGAAAAAGGGGATTCCCAAATCCCACCAATCTCAGGATGCCAAATTGTATTTACAGATTCCCGAACTGCCCAAGATCCCACAGTGTCGGAGTCCAAAGTAAAGAAACTAACGGCCCAGCTTGCCCAAAATGCCCATTTCCTTTACGCCTTGTAGGGGGGAGAGCAATGAAATTCCCCTCACCCTTCTTCCTGGACAACGCCAAAACTTCGACGGGAATAAAATTCCCATCGAGGGGACTGCGGATCTGGAGATTAAAATTGGGCGACACAAGGTGAAATACCCAGTTATAGTGGTGACTCCAGAGGGGACCCTCTGTCAATTAGGGAATGACCTCCTTTGGAGGTTGCCTCCACTAATAGACTGTGTGAACAAGGTCCTCTGGACTCAGGCTAACTGGCCAATAAAATTAAAGCAGAGCACCAACTATGTCAATCTAAATGGCACATGCCACATGATTGAACAGCGATCTGACCAAATTGATTTCCATTTTCAGAACCATCAAGTACCTGACATTACTGTAATTGCTCTTGGACAACAAACTGGTGATGGGAACTCCTCTCCATTTCTGAAAATCAACCTTCCTTCCAGTTTTGAGTGGCATTCCACACTGGAAGGAAATATCTTGACATTTTATACCGATCCTCAATTTGAAAACCCAAGCCCCATGATAAAAAGTGATGCAAAAGCAGCTCAAAGCTTGGCTGACATTCAGAAGAAGGGTGAACAGCTGTTCCTCCCCATTCAGTTAAATAAGGGTAGGGAGCCTGTTCTCGCCAGAGTATGCCTGAATGATGGAAAAAGCTACATCAGTGAAGGGCTGTCCAGGAATCTCCCTAAAGATCAGACCAACCCACATTTAAATTGGTTGATAAGTGGGAAATGGACCTGGAAACTCCCAATTCCAAACATTCCTGCCTAGCAGGTGCATGCTAAAAATGTCCATTGGTGATAAAAGCTTAGAGCATAATTGTTGGGTCGTGCAAGATGTCCCCTCTGCATTCTTCTTAGGCAGTGACATTCTCAATCGGTACGCAATTAAGTTGGACCTCATAAATTACAAAGCCTGGTCCCGACTGGGTGGTAACCCCATGGGCTTTCATGATTCTGAAAGTGCATTTCGGTCAGCTCAATTGCTGCTGTATGCAGTTGAAATTCAAACTGGAGAGGAGGTCACCATCCCAGGACGGACCCGACAATCCCCACTTTCCCTAATAATTTAGAGAGGACAGAAACTCCAAAACCCAGAAGCTTATGTACACCTGAATCACCATCTCCAACAGCAGGTGTTGGGTTGAACCCAACACCATTAGTGGACTTAGAATGCAACACCATTCCAATATTCGTGTATAACAGCGACCATAGGAGTATCACTCTGGGCGCAGAAACGTTTATTGGAATGGCTGTTGATGACCAGCATTTTTCCATGGACTTAGGGAATGAAATCATAGGACCAATCCCCCATGACTGCTATGACTGTGACGATGACATACGGCCAGAAAAACCCTCACCCGGCAAGGGGGAATTTCTTAGTGTACTCTTCCTGCCCTTAGGAGGGGGAATAGGTGACCTGTGACATCAGGAAGTATGAGGTGATATTCCAGGTCCACAATGACTGCCTCCCCTACCTTCTGTCAGGTCAACACCCTCACCAGAGATCTCTCCACGCAGCTGGACGAGTCACCGAAATCGCAAAACCTGAGGTCTTCCCAGGCTTCGGGCAGGCTTCAGGCAGATGGTTGAAGAACGGGTCAACTTCACTGATGCCTGTGAGACCGAGTAGCAAAAGCAAAAATGGAAGCAGGTGTTTTTAGATTTTCAGGATATCTTTGCTGTGGACTTGTACGACTGTGGTCCCACCGATATACATTCTACCTCAATTCCCACGGACCCTGTGATGACTCCCGTATTCATGAAGCAGTATCAATTGCCCCTCGTGTCTATGGAGCCTCTTACAGAAATCATAAAGAAACTAGAATCCCGTCGGATAATTCGTCCAGTGCACAGTACCTTTAATAATCCAGTACTGGGGATTCTAAAACCAAATGGCCAATGGAGACTCAGCGCAGGGCTTAGGGAGCTGAACAAACAAGTCCTCATAACCCGATGGCCTCTTCCCTACATTGACCAGGGACTGGCTCAGATCCAGGGATCAAAGGTGTACACCGCCATTGACCTGACCAATGGATATTGGACAGTACCCGTAAGTAGGGAAGACCAATACAAGCTGGCCTTCACCTTTGGGGGGCAGCAGTACACATGGACCCAAACTCCCTTCGGATATATACACTCCGGCAACTAATTTAACATCATCCTGCATAAGGGCATGTCCGACTTGGGTCAAAGGGGTAACCAAGACAACATGGAGGCATACCTGAATTCCCTAAAAAGGTCTATGAAGAAGATGCATGCAAGGGGATGCCCACAGTTTATGTGGACAGGTGGGGAAGAGGAACTGGTGGCCGGTGTTGGGAATGCCTGGGTGGATGATGCCCCGGAGCCCTCCGCTGGGTACAAGATTGGTCCCCGCAGTAGTCAGGTGGCAGAGTTGATGGCAGTTCACCAGGCCATTCTCACTGCTGTGCAACACTTACTACACAAACTAGTCATAATAACTGATTCAGATTATCGGCCTCACTACAAGTTTTCCGGTCCGTTAACTACAGTACCAGTAAGCTTGCCGATAGCGTAGTTACCAGAACAACAAACTATGAGTTCCAGGACTGGCCTGCCGGGCGGAACAGCACCCACGAGCAGAGCATGTCGGATGCACCGGCACCATTCTGAATGGTGCCGGTGCATCCGACCTCCCCATTTCCATCGAGCCCTATGGGAATGGGGAGTAAAACTTTCTGACCCCTGGCAATAGGAAAATACAGGGTCCGCTAGGGTTGTAATGGCCCTGTATTTCCCCATTGCCAGGGGCCAGAAAAATGTGCAAGTTTGGCAGCAGCCTGCTGGTTTTACCGGCAAGGCTACTGCCAAACTTGTAATCAGGCCCAATGTCCAGAACGAGTTCGTGGAGCACCTGATTAATTGGCAAACCAGAGGCATCCTGTGTACAAACAATATACCACTCAAGCATGGCAAACTAATACAAAACATTGATAATCTGGTTACCTCTAATGGGATGACCATCTATTGTAAAAGAAATTAAGGGACATCCCATTATACAGGGACCAGACAAAAACTGGAAATTACCTGGCTGATCAGTTGGCCAAAACCGGAGCCATCCAGGGGGATCTCCTTGAGATCGAGCCCCTGCTGCTGGAAATCCAGGTCACTGCTGTCACCAGGTACCAAATACTTGCCCACAATGAACTCTCAACTTCCCAGTGGAGTAAGGAGACCCCAGATGCTGATTTCATCACGGCACAAAAAGGAAAGCCGATTTTTGGGAAACTTTACCAACACATGGAGGATCCTGTGAACTTTCCTCTAATGGACACCAATTACATTGAGGAACATGATCTCCGGGTGTTGATGAAGATTCCCAAAATGTTCAGAATCCAAGACGGTTTGTTGGTAAGGTGATCCATCTCTGTGTGTAACCAGTGGGTGGTACCTACCTCAGTCCGAAGCCTGATGCTAAGTCACGCCCATGACACAGCCACAGCCGGTCATCGGGGGTTTCCTACTACTTTAGAAATCTTGACAGAGGTTGCATACTGGCCACACATGTGTCAGGACCTAGACCAATATCTGAAGGGGTGTCCTCTGTGTGTACAATTTCAGCCAAGTTCACTTACACACCAAGCTCCCTTCCAGAAAAGGGGGATGACACTGCCTTGGTCAGATTTACAAGTAGATTTCATCGGGTCCGTGATTCGCTCGTCTAGGGGGAACAAGTACATGCTGACAGTAACATGCTTGTTTACCAAATGTGTGGAATGTCTCCCGGACCCAAATTGCAAGGCAGAAACAGCAGCTGCCCTGATGATCAACCACATCTTCTCCCTTTTTGGCCTTCCCCAAAAGATTGAGTCAAAAAGAGGAAGTCACTTCACCAGCGAAGTGATGACAAAGATGTGGGAGATACTTGGGGTAAAGAGAAAACGCCATATTGCATACCGCATAGCCTCTAGTGGGGGAGTCAAGAGGTACAATAAAACCTTTAATGAGCATTCTTAAGAAGTTTGTGGCGGCTCCTGGGCCTAGTTGGTCATCTGATTACTGCTTGCCCTGAAGGCCATCAGATCTACACCCTCTTCTGTGACCAAAATGTCTCTATTTGAGCTAATGACTGGACGAAAAATGGTGCTACCCCAGCATCTGCTCTATAGAACACAAGAGCAGACACTGATTAACGCGTCCACAACAGATGAATATGTTGAGAATCTGAGAAAACACCTTCAGCATGCTTTTGTGTACGCTCAGTGAAATCTGGAGAAAGCGGCAGAGGGGATGAAAACCCACTATGATTTAAAGACAACTAAAAAAGAATATCAAGTAGGAGAAAGGGTCTACATGTACAATTTTCAGAGGAACCGGAGTAAGGTGCGGAAATGTCTCCCCTCCAGGCGTGGTCCATTAGAAATTGTAGACAAAAGTTCACCTGTCGCCTATAAGATCCACATCCCCAAAGGAGAACTGTCAGAAGAAAAATGGGTCCATATCAATCAGTTAAAAAGCTGTCACCCCAGACACGCTTTGCAGCTGATTGATGAGCCAAAGGAAAATCAAGCAGGGGAACCATCTGAAGAATGAGAAGAAAGGAAAAAAAAGCAGAGAGAAGTATTTAGATGCATAGGTATATCTATATTACACAGAGTATTTTACTTGATGTTATTGCAAAAGTGAGAAAAAAGATGTTATGAAAGTCAAATTGTTGACTTTGTTCTGTTGAGTAATTTATTTGGTGAGAGTGGTAAAATAAGAATTTTAAAAAATGAGAGAGATCCATGTCCTGAAAAATTGTAAACTGTAATCATTGTTCCACTGTTGTACGTCTTCTGGGAATAATGTCATTGAAAAATACTAAATGTTCTTTTTATCTGTCTTCTATTAGATAAATAACATCATTACCTTCTAGCCTGGTGAGGATCACCCCGGGCACCTGGAAGGGAAGGAAGGAAAGAGGGTGCCGCTCCATACCTTCCAACTAAAGACCAAAGGGGATCCTGGAGCACTGCGCCCCGATGAAGGGGGATTCCGTGGAATGAACCCCACTCTGCCCTCCTCTTCCTCAACAAAAAGTTACTGAAGAGCCGGGGGGAATCTCTGGGGTACATTTAAGGCCCTCATCGGAAAGCCCATTGGAACCAAAAACCACATTGAAATAATGCCACATGTGTGGCTAGCATTGAACACTACCACCCAAAGAATGGCTTTGTATTCGTTTTACTTCAAATTGAATCATCATAAAATGACCTGCATTCAGAACGGCACCACATTTGCTGTTCTGTCCTCTGAATACTATAGCTGTGTACAGCATTCAAGACAGCTTTGCAATTATTCTTGATTTCATTTAAAACATCACAAAGTTGGGCGCTTCATTGAAACATACCCCTGTGTGCTTTATTTCATCTGATTGTCCAAAAAAGTAAGGCAATACTTTCCAAGAATGAGATTTCTACTGAGAAATCACATGAGCGGCAGAGATTCCTGCTTTTCACTCAACAAAGCTTTTGTTTCATTTGGAAGTGAACCACTATGCTCAAATTACAGCAAAAGAAATTACAGCAAATGAAATCTCTCTCTTTTTCCATATCAAAGAAATCCTGTGCCGCATCCTTTTGTGTCCATAAACCAATAGTATATGCAAAACCCTCAAATATTAATTGAAAGACAATCCACTAGTTACATAAATCACATTTGTAAACTTGTGATGAACGGAAATGAACACACGTGTGAATCTGCTCTTTTGAAAATAAGGAAAATCCTTGTAAAAGCTAATGGACCTCATTACGAGTTTGCCGGTACCGTTGTTTCCGAACCGGCAAACTACGAATCCTGCGAGCGGGTGCCTTTTAGCCCGCCAGGTCTGAACTGGCAGGTAGAACGTCACCCGCTCGCAGAATTCGAAGGATGCACCGGCACCATTAATGAATGGTGCCGGTGCCTCCGTCCTTCACATTCCCATTGAGTCCAATGGGACTCAGTGGGAATGGAGAGTAATAATTCCCGGCACCTGGCAATGGGGATTTACCGGGACCGCCGGGCCTGAAATGCCCAATAAGTCCCCATTGCCAGGTGCTGGAAAATTCATGACTCCAGCGGCAGTCATGCCGGTATTTATCGGCACAGCTACCGCCAACCTAGTAATGACCCCCAATGTCAAATGACAGCTTTTGCTCGTACAGAAATGTGACTGAATATGTGGGTGGGCGATTGGTATTATAATGTACATTATGTTTGTGCCCAAAAGACTTGGTTACTTAGAAAAGTCTCTGAAACCAGTAAAACAGGGTTTTGGGCCCAGGCACTGAATTGAATGGCTGGCCCTACCTCCCACTGCAAAGGCACATCCGTAAGTGAACCGGCCCAACATGGTATATGAAAAGGCCAAGAGCGTGAGAATTCACTCCCCTGCTAGACAAGCAGGCGGCCGTCCAAAAAGGAACAAAGGAAGCCAGTAGGGCTGGTGCATGACCGAGAAGTGCGATTTCATCCAGCACCCCTCTGAAGGAGAAACTGTCAAACTTCAAAGGGCATCATAAAAGTCATTTGTTGTAAGCCGAGCCTGACAGGGACAGTTTGCAGTGGGGGTTTGCAGCAACGCCCACACATGTGACAAATCCACCCCATTGACATTAAAGGACTGCAGTATTTTAAGACATTTCTCCCAGCACCCTGAATAAGTAATAATTTTGTATTATGCCAGTTTTCCATGTGATTTTTGGACAAGTATAAAAAGACCAAGTGCATGTTTCTAACACGTGGTGAACTGAAATGGCAATGAAAGACGCATTTCGGGGTGAATTATAAATGGGACAAATATGAAACTAGGTGTGATGATGCAAATTGTTAGTGGGAATATGTGTAGTCATTGGCAGAATTTTAAATACTATGCCTTTCATAAAAATGGTGAAAATGTGCCAAAGGGCAATACAACCTCGCACAGAATTGGCGATTGGATTGTCCAATTCCATGTGACCTAGTGAATCTGCATATCTTCTTCTCATGGCGGTGGCTAGTATAAGTTTGAAGTTTTGATCTATAACTCATTTTTGGTAAAAATTAGGCTGGAGAAACAAAGAAAGGTCCTAAATGCAAAACACATAAATGATTTAATTTCGGCCCAGGTGGAGGAGGTAGGACTGGTCGGCTGTCCTATCCCAGGAGAGGGATATTTCCAGGGTACTTCCCCCAGGTTGTAAAATTTGATGATGTCATTTTGGCTATATAAGGGGGAGACAGATAAACACAAGGGACTAACTCACTTACTTACTCAAGACACAGAGTCCATTCAAGATCCAGGAAACCAGATACATTCATCCAGGCAGATCCATCAATTCATCCAGATCCAGGCACATCCAAGAATCCAGGGAGAAAGGAGAGGAGGCAGCTGATCCCATCCTAGAGAGTGCAGTGACCGGACCTTGCCTAGCTGTCCAGCATCCCATCCAGGAGAGCCCAGTGATCAGATCCCTTGGCCCAGCTGTCTTAGTGACCAGATCCCTTGGCCCAGCCATCCAGAATGACCAGATCCCTCCGCCTAGCTGTAGAGAGACCTTGCTGGCTTTCCAGAATCCCAAACTCAACCTTACATTGTAAGTAGCACCTACCCCAGTTCCCAAAACTGCATATCCCGCTGTTTTGACCCTTGCACCCCACTGAAATACCATTCAAGTCCCAAATTGCCGGTATAATCTGTTCACATTTCCATAGAAGAATCTGTGTTAGCCTGTGTCCGTAGCATATTCCTTTCATAGTTCTTTCAGTTATCTGTGTAAGTCCTTAGTATCATTTTGAAGTAATTTAAGTAATTCCCCTACAAGGAAATTCATGGTGCGAGCTGGTTGAAATTCGAAATTAACCCCCTTGCATTCAGTTTCTTTCTTTAAATAACTATAGTCATTAAAATATAGCCTAATACAATTTGCCTTTGTTTTACAAAAACCTGATTTTGCCCGTGTTTTGTGTGCTTTCCTACCAACTCCGATTGGCCTCTGTCCCATAGAAAAACCCAAACTGCAATCCCCTTGAGAGTAACCCTTTTCTATCAAAATCCTATCTGTTCTGTGCCTCTGTTCCTTGCCCTGAAAAACAATTTCCGATTTTCACAGCTAAGCCCTTCCCCTGGCTGCCTGTCATCCCACGTCTTGTGTAGAAAAGAATTGGCATTCTGCCACATGTGTTTTCTTGTGCATTTGTTTTCATTCCCAAAACGATTTTCTTACCTGTGTTCACGTTGCCTGGGTGCCCTGCTAGTAATCTGTAAGCTTCCTTATCTCTCAACTCAAGTGTAGCAACAAGAATTTCTGTCCTAGCTATCCCACAGCATTGTAAACTGCCGTGCGAGTAACCAGTGAAATCCGATTAGGCTATTTTGCTCCTAAATAAGGTTTTCCTTTTTGTTTCTGGCCTCCCATCTTGGGGTGGTGGGCTGAATTCAAAATCCTATTTTTCCCTCTTCATTCTGACAACTTTCCACTACCTTCTATCCACACAGAATTTAGTTAGCAGATGTTTGGGGGTGAGTATTGCAGGGGGAGTGCTTTACTTGCATGCCATCTGTTGCTTTTTAAAAAAAGATTTCTCTTTTGTTTGCTATTGAAGGTTTCTGTATATTTTGATAGGCTTTTGAATTAACTGTGTTGTGGGGATTTTTGCATTTATATTGCCACAACATCAGTGGTTGCTGCCCAATTGTTTGATTTTGCTTGACTTTTAATTTGACCATAAAATTAATAAACATCATACTGTAACACACCAGCCTGGTTCCTGGCCCATTGCGATACGGGGTGTTTGTTAATGTGCATGTGAGATGGGTGGGGGCCTACTCACATAAAGAACCTGTGGTTGATTAAAGATAAATACATTTTTTTTTTATTGTGGCCACATTCATTGTCAGTGGAAGAAGTCCCTGGCTGGAGTGTGCCGTGTTATAAAGCTGTTACAGTTTGTTTGTGGGCCTTTTGAGGGAAAAGGTACTTTTGAAAAACTATTGGCCAAGTGCAATTGGATATGACTCCCAGCTGTCCAGTACACTAACACATCTATTTAAGAAACCTGTCAGAAATTAAGCAGAGCTTTTCCTGTGTTTCCATTCCACTTCCTAGTGGCCAGGTTTGGATGCAGAGCCATCCCCCAATTTTCCTATTTAGTAGTTATGGCAGCCCATTGATGTAATCATCCTGGCCAGAGAAGCTCACCAGGTCAATTCCCTGTATGGCCATAGGGTAGCGTACCACTTGCTCGGGGCTGGTAGCAGCAGCCCCACCCTTACTCTCCTTCCAGATCTCTGAGACACACAAGGGATTGCCTTTGCTCAGCCATGGATGCACATCAGAGGAAGGGTGTGTCTTTGATCTCACAGATACCTGGAAGGAGGGTGTGAGGTGGATACATCATCCCCAGGTGGAGATGGTAGTGGTAATCAGCGATCGGGGAAGGGATCCTGGCGGACAGTCAACGGGAATAGTGCAAGGAGCCAATAGCCTTCTTCCAACAACCTTTAAATAGACGCTTACTGTAGGTCATTAAAGTGTCCCACAATGGCCCATAAAACTAGCTCAAGCAGTCATGTGGGGTGGGGAGAGCGTGGGAAGGGATGCCTAATGGTCATTAGTTCAAAGTCTTGTCAATAGCATTGATATTTACTAATACTGCCTGACCTGGTCATTGCGAACAATCCTGGATATGTGCTATAGATTGTGTGCGTGAAAAGAGTGTGATTTAATTTTACCCTGTTATGAAACAAAGGTCTAAAACATGATGGCAAAATAGCAACTTGCAAACTGGGTGGGGGACGGGCATGCATGTGAAGAGGTGAGCACGGCTCCGGCATGTTATAGTAAGGCACGTGGGGTTGGTAAGGGGGGGGGTGTGGAGGGAGTACAATCCTTGCACCGGCCTGTCTGTGGCATGCATATGCAATCTCTCAAGCACGCTGCTGTCCATGGACTTGGATCATTTGCGCCATGGGATTTGCAGCTCCTTTCTCCCACCCCTCACAGTAGTACTGACATCTCGGCCATGAGCATCACGCTGCCGAGGGCGCTGCATGGCTTCCTCCTTTGCAGGGAGCCCCCTGGAGACTTGCTCCCCTCGCAGGGCGTGCCACATCCATTTTCCTTGTCTCTTTCAGTGACATTGCTGTAAAATGACTTCCCCATGCTGCGTGGGAGGGAGAGCAAAGGCAGCGAGCAGCCCTTTCATGCTGTGCACTGAAGTGGGGCGCAGAGGTAATGAGTGCCTGCGGCAGGAGGCTGAAAGGACAAGGTGAGCCCAATGTCAGGGCTCTCTGGTGTTATGTGCCGCCCCAGCTGAAATCCGCTGGCCATAGCCTCGCAATGCTGCTGCAGAGCCAGCACGTGACCACCATTCCTCCAATGGTACCCCATCTAATAAATGGGATAGCGACCTGTCCTTCAATCACAGGTGACCAGTTAGACCACACACAGCAAGCGGCATGTGTCCAATCAATAGAACAGTCCTCGCATAGCTAGTACACAGCCCAACCAGTGACCAGTCCTCCCCAAATTGGTAAAGAACCATACCTATTATTCACTAAATGGCCAGTCGCATTCAGCCAGTGACCCGTACGCGCATTTAGTACATGGCGGGGAGGGTGTGGCGGCCTCCCAGCCAATCATGAGGCTCAGAACGATGGCTTTTCCACATGGTATAATCACCGCTCCGAGCCTCCTGCCGAGAATCAGGTAACTGTGCACCCCGAATCCCCTTTCTCCTCCTTCCCCCAACACAGCCCCAATTTCCACATCCACCATCCACCTTCAATCCCTCCCCATTTACCTTGCGCTGTGCCGGGAACACTCAGTGTTCCCGGTGCAGCTCTGTCACAGCAATGGCCGCCATGCAAAGGGAGAAGGCACTACACGAAGTTCCATTCTCCCTGATCCATGGTGGCCATCTTGCATTGAAAAAAATACTGTTAGTATACAGGAAAAACATGCTGGGATACTATGGCAATAAACCACTCTGGGCGGGGGCTTTACTGGAGCAGGTAATGCTCCTGGGTCAACGTTAAAGCTCTCACTTCACTTGTGCTTCTAACTTGCCAAGGGCATTACCTGGCCCGGTAAAGTCCCCACCTGTTGGGGTTTGTCACTTAAGTACACCACCTTTTGCTCTGCACATTTGCACTCCCCTGTGCAAATAACCAAAGTTTGGTGGTGTGGAGCTGCCTACATATTTGTCTACACAGAACAGCTCCCTACTGCCAAATTACGCTCTGGAGCACAATGAGCTCCAAAGGGGCTCATGCCCCAGGCACCTGTAGTGTTATAGGAAGGAGGCTGGAGGCCCTGCGCAGTTGGGCTAGTTACTATAGAACGGATGAGAGTAGAGTCTCTCTATTAATGAGTCGGAAACTTGTTTCTTTGAGTAGTGTAACAAGTTTTTATTGTTCATGTAGCCGACACGTGTTTCGACCCACAAGGTGAGTGGAATAGACGGGACTGATGTAAGTCCTGGTATGTGTTCAAGGGAGGAGCCCTGTGTACTGGTTCACTGGAAAATCCACAGGATATTCTAGTAAGAGGCCTGCGTGGCTCTAGTCGGAGTCACCTAGCGGCCGCACTGCGTTCATCTATTCCACTCGCCTTGTAAATGACCTCTGTGGGTCGAAACACGTGTCGGCTACATGAACAATAAACTCTTGCTACACTGCTCAAAGAACCAGGTTTCCGACTCATTAATTGAGAAACTTTACTCTCATCCATTCTATAGTATCTAATGCAACTGTTTCCTGCCTTCTCAGTCCAGGACAGTGGGGCACTTTCCTAAGAGACACCAGTACACGCAGCAGGGCACACTCACGAGTACCAATCAGGCGCAGTAGTTTCAACTTTCCAGTGCTCCCAACTCACACTGGTTGTGTAACAAATAGGTGATAAAAAAGAGGTGTAAATATGTTAGCCTGTCCCACATTCTCTTACACTCCTGTGGATTTTCATTTTTTTTGCAGGCAGAATGGAGTTACAGAATGGCCTTAAGATGTGTGCCTGATTTTCCACTTCGCCTGCGATAACGACTGGTTTTACGTCAGCATGACAGTTTTAATGCTGGCATAATACCAATAGTTTCCTATGGAATCTCTTTGGTATCTTTAAAGCAGCCAGATTTCATAGGAAGCCTCCTGCCATGGTTAATGGGAGGAGGCATTTGCACTTTTTCCTAAAGCAATGGAAAAAAGGTGTAAAGATGATTTCACCTTTTTAAACATTTGTTTTTCCGCTATGATCTGTAAATAATGAAAACTGGATACAGTGGACCCAAGTGCATGGAAGTGCATACGTTGGCTGCACCCTCCAAGCAATCAAGATAAAAAATAAATAAAAAGAATCTAGGTGATTGTTTGGCTCTGAGGAGCAGGTATGCACACGAACAGTCCACCTGCCTACCTCTAGGACAACCATAGCACGATTGAGCTGTGTGACTAGGTCAGGGTGCTTACCCTATCAGGGAAGAACAGGGACCCCTCCCAGAAGTGGAGAGCGGGAGTTGGGTGGGCTCTAGTCCCTGTTACCCTCTCGTGTGTCATGCATGCTACCAATGGTAACACTCTGTCACACAATGCCTCCCAGTACTATTTCTGGCGGGATCCAGTGATATTAACGAATACATAATAGCGAAAAACAATTTTAATGAAACCAAAATATGTATGGGGGTGGGGAAAGGTATTAAAATGCGTGGGTAGGGTGTTGGGATGGGGTTATAAACCTAGGGACATGGTGGGATTATGGAGCCCGCCAAATAAAAAAAAGGGTGAAAAATTCAGTAGTTTTAGTTATTTTTGTTTCGTTGACAATGTTTCTTTATAAAATGTTTCGATAAAATCACATGGAACCACTTCTGGCCAATGTTCTATCTTTAATGTTCCAGGACAACTCCCAGAAGGCCCATGGGAGCAACTAAGAAAACCCAAACCAGAGCCAGGAGAACAGAATCAACAACAGACAGAAAATTAACTGGGGATGTTCTTGCCAAACAGAAATGAGACACCCACACCGGACCTGCCACCACCAGACGATCCCCAAGTGAATGGTGGGGTGACAGAAAATGAACTGGGAGTGTGAAGAAACTGCAAAGGAACTGAGGAGACACTGAAAACCTTCCCAGGCCAAATGTGAGACCCCGCTCACCGGCACAGGAGGAAAATCACAAGAAAAATGAAGTTCCAAGCCCACAGCAAGCAGAATGACCATCAGAGACTGCAAATAAAACCATGCTGGAAAAAGGGGGAGGAGATAAGAGGTATTTTAACCAATGTAACCACCCTTGGAGGAAAGACGGGTCAAGATTGCATCCTAGGGTCAGGTGAGCGAGCACTGGAGCCAATGGAAGGGGGTGTGAGGTTAGAATCAGGAAACACCCTTTATATAAGGGAAGTGAATGAAAGACAGAGGGCCTCATTACGACTGTTGCGGTAAGGGAACAACGGCGCTGGTAGTGCTACCGGCGCCATTGTTGACATGCCGCAACATTGCGAGTTTGCTCCTGGGTGCCGCTCTGGACTCCTGGTCAGACCAGGCATGCAGAGCGGCACCCGCGAGAAGACCAGGAAGGCAGCAACGGTACTGTTATGAACGGTACCGCTGCTACCATCCTCCCCATTCCCATTCAGCCCCATGGGGGCTCAAATGGGTAAGGGGGACATACCGGCTCTGGGTCCTGCGAAAGGGAAATTACTGGGCCCTCCAAGGTCGGAATGGCCCGGTAATTTCACTTTCACGAGACCTGGAGCTGGACGCGAGTTTGGGGGTAGCCATGCCCTTATTAAGGACATGGCTACCTTCAACCTTGTAATGAGGCCCAGAGTGTGGGTTGTAGGGGTGAGGTGTGGAGGTGGACCAAGAGACCAGGAGCAAAATGGACGCTGGTGCAGAGTACTAATAAGCCAGTGGCAGATTAGGAGCAGAGTGCAGTTGAGGTATTTGTGAAAGACAGTGGTACCAATTGTGTATAATGTAATGTGAGAAGATTGTGTGTGTGAAAGATGAATGAGAATGAGAGAAAGACAAACAGGGACAAAGGCAGAGAGTTTATTAAAGAAGGGTGAGCAGTACACCATGTCCCTGGGAGAGAGAGGAGGGCACTGTATCCTGGGAGAGTGAACAGGGCACCGCATCCCAGGAAGGGTGAGCTGGGCACTATATCACTGAATAAAGTAGTGAGGAGGGGTGAGAGTAGCACAGTGAGGAGGTGTGGGAGTAACAGAGTGAAGAAGGGAGAAAAGGAGAGGAACTAGGAGGAGATAGAGTGAGAGTGCAGGACAAAGGAGGGGCGGGAGAGTGGTGCAGAAGGTAAGAAGGGGAAATAGAGGGGTGGAGAGGGGTGTTGCAGTACAATAGGAGTGGAAGGTGAGAGGGGTAGTAAAATAGAGAAAATAGAGAAAGGCAGCAGTTCTATGTGATTATAATGAATGAAATAACAGAGAATTAATTTACAGTGAAACATTAATAACGCAAACATTTATTTGTATTTTTTATTTGGGAGAGGCCCAAGGCCCCTATTTCCCTTTGCTTTTAAACCCATCCCAACCCCTCCCCATACATTTTAACCCCTTACCCAACCCCCAAATATATATTTTTAATCGATTTTTTTTGTTGTAAATGTTTTCATTATGAATTCATTCTCTGTTTTTTCATTCACTATTTTTATTGGATACGAAAGGGAGCGAATGGGAGAGAGAATGGACCTGGGCCTCTGTTATTACCACAATCCTGCCTACATGATTTTATATTTTGGAAAATTTTAGGGAACCCTTAGGAAAGCCTGCAGCAGAGTCTGGCAACATAAACTACCATACTCTGTATGTACCGCTCTACCTGGTCAAACTTGGAACAACCCATTTCTATCAAGGTCAAGCAGAAAGCTCCAGGCCGCCCCATCCCTCCTCTGTCCTCAGGCATCCTACAGGTATTCAGGGTTCACATCACAATATGCCAGAGAAAGAAGAATGAAGAATCTACCAGCCGGTGCAGGTCTGCCATGACGAAGTCTGTTATAGATGTTTCTGTGGGAAAAAAATAATTGAGGCATCCACTCACATCAGCCCTATTTGTGAGCTTCAGGAAATCCATTGGAGAGGCTGTTTCCTAGAGGATTACCCTAGAACCCTCTAAACCCTCACGACCTTAGACCATATGCATCTAATCACAAACTCCTATTCAGCCTAAACAAAACAGGCAAAATGTGAGATCACTTTTGTGGAGTGTATGTTAATTGATTCCCAGTCTGGATGCCCCATGTACACCATAAAAACCCTCTGACCTGGAAGAGGATAGGATCAGATACCAGTTCAGAGAGCTGTTCATTTTCGGTAGAGGGGATCCAGACCTTTTTGTGTATGTTAAGGGTCTCAGGGTTTCACCCTATGTTACCCAGGGTAATCCAGGCATCGACCCCTTGCCCACTTTGATTAGGGAGGCACAGCTTAATCTCACTGATGAGGCTCAACTAGGCTGAAACACGTGCCTGGGTTTGCTGTTGTCACTCTTGTGCAGAGGAGAATTGCCTAGCAGTGCTGAACTGGCCAAATGGGTGGGACTAGACTGATATGCAAATGTATTCTCCTCTGTCAAAGGGACAGTGACCTCAAACGTGATTGTAGACCCTCCCGAGTGGGCACCTATAAAACAACAGAAATATATTTTTTAAAGTACGGTCCTAGCTCAAGAGCAGCAGAGCGCTGTACATAGTGTGGGTAGCTGGCATTTGGGCTGGCATCTTGTAACATTAGACAGTACTGTAAGGTCTATGTGTCGGTATGCGTATCCATTGGAATTTGTCCGTGGTCAGGTGTTTTTGAAAGAGCCATATTGTGAAAAATGAGAGGAATTGGAGAATTGTAGGGGCATTATGAGCCGACACTGGGATCGAGTTCTAGAGGGTGGGTACATGACAAGAGAAGGATTGTTTGCGGGTCATCTCTTTGTGGACGAGTTGTGATTCAAGCTGGTCAGTCGATTTGCTATGCTGTCAAACGGGAAATTATATCGTGCCTCCTATTTGTAATGAATATATGTATATTGGCCTACGCCAAGCTGCTTGTAAGCCGCTTGCGAAGAAATTTGTGTTGAAACCTTATAATCAATGTAAGCTGCCAGTTTAGGTCAATCTGCCATTTTAGGTTCTCTCTGCAAAGTCACCCTGTGAGCTGAAATGGTGAACGGTATCACTCCGAAAATGTAACATGGCCATCTTGACCTCTATGTATAAACTAATGTGTAACTTGCCTGCAGGCCACTTGTTAGGGTCATGAACTGTAACCTTGTCCTTCGTTGACCTGTGCGTAAAGGATTGCTCGTGTCAATGAAGCTAATCCGCGAGCATATGTTATGAACAATGTATTCAAATACTGAACTGAGACATTTGTTTAAACTACATTGTATAGATGCTTGAGAAGGTCTATATATGAAATCCTAAAGTACACTGTAGCTATTGAGGCTTGTTAGTGAATACATTAAAAGTAAACCCTAAACGTATAGATGTGTGAACTCAGCACAAACCCTAGATCCGTAATGTATTAATGAATATTAACCCACAGTGGGGGTAGACAACATGTTTTCAAAGGTATGTAAGGTGCGACTATTCTAAGGTACAGTCCCACTTCCTGAGCACACGGAACCACGCTGGAGTTCACTGTGTTGTACTGAGGGCCGATAGCTATCCGTTACTTTTGTCCTTTGAACCTGTTCAGTATAAAATAAAGATCTTTTGTTTGTTCCTTTGTAACCCGTGTTCGGTGTATTTCCTTTTGGGGGTACTCAGCCTCAATATTTTCTCTTTGTTTTCACAGATGGCGCCCGAATAGGGACCCTCAAGATTGATGCCGGATTGTCGAAGGTTGACACACGCTATTGGACCGGGATCGAATGGTGTGACAAAATAAGAGGTTCCTTCTGAAAGGGACACGACACCTCAGCAGCGCTGCAGGACCCGATCCCTGGAGGATTAGCATGTGGTCCGAGACAGCATCTTGATGAGGGTCCACTTATCGAGGCGGGCAGATTTGCTGACATCACCAAACACGAGGTAAGATTAGTTAGGTAAGAATTTTGAAATCCGATCGGACCTCCTTAGGATTGATCAGGTGAGTCTTGACCCAATTCTTAAGTATCCTGATAATTTGTTTTGGAGTATTGTATCTGCAAATACAATAATTGACCAGGTAACAACAATATTTTGATATGCCTGGGAAATTGTCTACCTGCTTCAGGGTGTTATTCCGCAGTGATAGGCAATCTTTGGAATTTAGCCGTCCGGCACCACAGGAGGGGTCACCGGCTTGTACTATGTACTGTAAGCATGGCATTGGAAGTATAGTGTTTAATGATATTTGGCACAGACAAACCAGAGATGCCTCCAAACTTCAGTGGGCAATCAATGGTAGTTTTGAAATCCCTCGTATTGAGTATTTAGAGTCAATTAAAAAAAAAGGCTAGACCTGCAGCATTTGATGTTTTGCGGAATTGGAAAAAAGAAGCGTTACAACAACTTAAGAGTAGAGAAAAACATGCGCGCCGTCATAAAACGAACGCCGAAAAAGCGTTGTTGTATGACCAAGATAAACAGTCTAGTCCGCTGGGAATATGGATAGGGCTTTCTAACTTGGCATTCAGAAAATCTATCCTTCCAAAGACTTCCATGGTTCTGATGAACTTATTGATAAATTGTTAAATGAACGAAGGCCTCGTGCCTCTGCGGTACCTCCGTATGTTCCTCTTCCTGCCGCTTGGCCTCTTTCTGCTGTTATTCCTGCTCTTCCTGCTGTTGTTCCTGTTGTTCCTGCTCCTCCTAATGTTCCTCTCCCTCCAGTTGTTGTTCCTCCACCTGTTCCTCCACCTCTTCCTATTGCACCAGTGACAGTACCTCCATTGAATTTGCCTGCTCCCCCTCTTCCAAGTGGTCTTGTACTGCTTGTAGTTGATCAGGGTGCGGGGTCAAGGGTTGTTACTCGCAATACTGTACCCCCAGAAAAGAAACAAGATTTGATTGCATGGGCTAAGCATTGTATAGAGAGGTATGATCGAGCTAATGCTATTGCCACTCTTTCTAATACAGATAATTTTCCTGAGAAAAATGTTTTTATTGAAGGTTTAGGGATTCATTTATGTGAAATGTGGGGCAAATTAAATAATGCAGAGTTCCCACAAGGGTTGAGGGATCTGAACACTTTAGCATTTTCAAGAGACACTGTGGAGAAAGTACATGAGCATGTTGAGAGAATATTTGAGTATAGAAAGGAGTTGGAAAGGTTACAGAATGAGGATGACGACGAGGGTAGTATGTATGTACAGAAACGGTTCCTTCCTTGTCGTAAATCGATATCTGAGGAAGTACGAATTTGTACGGAAGACGCGATTAGATGGATTTCACACATATCGATAACTCCAGTTGTGGTATATGACACATATAGTCAGTATACACCAAAAATGCAGAGGAAAGTGATACAGGTAATGATAGAGTACCTGCAGGATGAATGTGTAAAGAGAAAGATTAGTTGTCCCACAGAGTTATTGAGTATTTATAAGAGAGCTTTTTCACTTGACACTTCTTCGACTGCTTTAGCGCTCGACTTGGCTCTGTTGCTTCGTAAGCGTTCGGAGTTGCCTACTTCTCAGTTGCCTATGAGAGAGGTTCCTCCGATATTTGTCCCGAAGGTTGAGATTGCGGCCGATCCTACAATGCATGCAGTTGCTGTGACCATCCATGCACATTATATATCGCAGTTTGTTCACATCCCGTTATCAAGAGAGCAAGTGAATACCATTAGACAATCTATTCCTGACATTAGGAAAAATCAGACAGGATTCTATAAAGTGATGGAGTCTGTCTTACAGTACTCAGTATTCCCCTTGAGTGATATTGATCTGTTATTTCCTGTACTCCTGCCTGTAGATTTGTGGAAACAGGTTAGGACTATAGATGACGTGCCAGGGTTGGGAGATACATGGGCTAACATAATTAGACTCGATGGAGAAAGGCCAGCTGGTGAGAGACCGCCTCAGGTGATACTAACTTTGCCTGATACAATCATTGCAAAATTGAAAACCATAATTCCCGAAAAAATAATTATTTGGGACAAGCTTACGGCCTGTGTCCAAGGGAAGTCTGAGGGTGCTACCGAGTTCTTTAATCGGTTTGAACAGGTATTCTCGGATTTCAGTGGACAAGACTTAGGCACAGAGTCTGGGAAAAGATTATTTGTGGACACATTTGTGCGTGGATTGCTGCCTGACATCCAGTCACAAATTAGGTCTTCTGTGAGCGCTTGGCAGGCGAAGTCCAAATCAGAAGTACTGCACATGGCGAGAATCGTGTCAATAATGAAAAGGAAAGAGTAGAGAAGAGAAAAGGTGATTTAAAGACTAAAGTATTATTACAGCAAATTGTTAGAGGCCCCAGAGGGGGTAGTTTGCAAATTAGAGGTCAGTTTGTACCACAAGGGAATGTGCCCGTGGGTCCTGTGAACATTAACCAGTGTGCCTTTTGTCGGCAAGAGGGTCATTGACGTGCACAATGTCCCGTCCTTCGACAAAGGTCAAATAACACATTTGGAAATATGGGTAGACGATCCAGAGGTCGCCCGGGTGGAGGGGGCCCTGGTAGAGGTCAGTTTACACAAGATCCACAGCAACCTTTTTCACAGGATAATCAGGTACCAAGTGTGGATACTAGAAACATATTTGATCATCCTTCTGCTGCTTACCTCTCTGAAGAGCTTCCTTTTGACGATATCCTGTTTTGTTAGGATTGCCCGAAGCAGGGTTTGGAACCTACGCCTATTCCCATTAATCAGAAAGGTCCCTATGTTGAGATGATAGTGGGAAATAGGAAACATCTATTCTTGGTAGATACAGGGGCACAGAAGTGTTCCATTGATCATTCTCGTGTTCCAAACATTCCACTGTCATGGCAAACCAATGTTTCTGTAGGGTTTTCTGGCACACCAGTTGTTTGTCCAGTCTCTTCGCCAGTACCTATTTTTTGGGTCCCTTTATGGACCAGTGTCCATTCCTTTTGACTTCAAATTGTGGAGAGAATTTGCTGGGGTTGAATCTGTTGAAGGAATTAAATGCAGTAATTCATTGTTCTTCTGATGGAGTTCATTTGACGATTTCACCACAGCAACTTTCTGTCTTTCAATTCTTAACCAGACCTTTGCCACCAGAATTCAGTGATGTACCAGAGTGTTTATGGGCAATTGACGACAATGATGTCAATGTTTTACAGATCGATCCTGTTAAAATTGTCTTGAAACATGGAATAAAGCTGGCATGTATTCCACAATATAAGATTTCAGTTGAGGGCGAGCAAGCTTTGAAATGCATCGTTTCTGATTTTGTGCACTGCGGGGTGATTGAGGAAATTGCAGGTAGTTTGTGCAATAGTCCAATTTTACCTGTGTACAAAAAAGGCGATAATGCAATGCCATTTCGTTTCATAATTGATCTGCGTGCCATCAACAAGGTTGTTGCTCTGCAATTTCCAATTGTGCTTGATGTCACAACAATATTAACTATGATTCCGGCTTCAGCTACTTACTTTAGTGTTGTGGATCTGAAGAATGCTTTCTTTAATATTCCTATACACAAGGACAGTAGATACTTGTTCGCGTTCACCTTAGGGGGACGCTCGTTCACCTTTACCTGTGCACCACAAGGTTACACGGAAAGTCCTAGCACTTATAGTAGGGCTTTGAAAGAACAGCTTGATACCCTTGAATTGCCCTCTTCTTGTACACTGCTTCAGTATGTTGATGACTTACGTCTAGCTGCTGACTCTGAGAGCGCATGTAAGGAGGGCACTGTATTATTGCTTATTCACCTGGCTAAACATGGTCACAAAGCTTCGCTTAAAAAGTTTCAATATTGTTGTAAGGAGGTCGCCTATTTAGGCTATCTCCTGTCAAAGGAGGGAAGAAGATTGACACCTAAACGAATAAAACACATTTCTGGCATGTCTGTCCCAAATACGCAGAAGGAAGTTAGAGCCTTGATAGGTATGGCTTCTTACTGTAGGTTGTGGATCCCAAACTTCTCACTAGTGATTAAACCGATGTTGGCTTTGATGAAGAAGGGCATTTCTTCACCATTGCCGTGGAATGCAGAACACCAGCAATCATTTGATCTGCTCAAAACTGCATTATGCTCGGCACCAGTTTTGGGCACACCAAATTATGAAAAGGCCTCTGTGTAGTTTGTGCATGAATGTGATGGATGTGCTTTGGCTGTATTAACGCAGGAGCATGGAGGGAAGAATAGGCCATGTGGTTACTTTTCTTCTGCCCTTTATCCTGTAGCATGCGCTTTGCCAAGATGTTTGCGAGCTGTCGCTGCTGCTGCGTCTGTAAAACAGAGTGAGGGAATGGTTCTAGGCCATGATCTAACCCTGATGTTACCTCACTTTGTAGATGTTCTACTGAACAGAACCCAAACGCAACACCTCACTTCTGCACGGTTGACGAGATATGAATTGATCCTGTTTGCTCCTGACATACAAATTAAGAGGTGTTATGTTCTTAATCCGGCTGAACTCTTACCTTTCCCGCAAGGTACTGCTTGCAGTGACGAAGAGTCACATGAATGTCTGTATACTACCGAACAAGAGACAAAAGGTAGAATTGATCTGAAAGACACTCCTTTGAACAATCCACAAGGGGAGCTGTTTTGTGACGGCTCCTGCTTCAAACTTCCGGATGGTACATCCACAGCTGCTTATGCAATCACTACATTGAGCACGGTCGTGGAAACCAAGAGAATCACGCATAACTCCACGCAGGCCACAGAGATTGTGAACTTTCCGAACGGCTTACAGTAAACATGTATACTGATAGTCAGTATGCCCGCAATGGTGGTTCACAACTTTGGGAGACTTTGGTCAGAGAGAGGGTTCTTAACTTCAACTCATACCAAGATCCAGCATGGCTCCCTAATAGTACAACTGCTCTCAGCGCTTGCGCTCCCTAATCAGTTAGCTGTCGTGAAATGTGCAGCACATCGAAAGGTTATAGATGATATAGGAAAAGGGAATGCTTTCACTGATAAGATAGCTAAACAGACTGCCACCAATCTCTCTACAGAGATGTATGTTTCAAGGTAGACTGTAAATGCCTATGCAATGAACGAGGGTTTCGGGTCCGTAAGGGATATCCAAGCCGATGCCACATTAGACGAATCCAAGAGGTGGGCTGAGGGTTTGGGGAAACTTGATGATGATGGGTGTTGGGTGGATGTAGTTGAAGGAAAATGGCTACTTCCTGATGCATACGTGATGATGATGGTCATTATGGCCCATGGCCCTAAACATATATGTGCCCAGAAGGTTACGAAAATGCTAGAAAAAGTTTGGGGGAATGACAAAATTTTGAAAATAGCTCAGCGCTATGTCCAAGACTGTATGATCTGCTTACAGCAAGATGTGGGAAAGGGAACATTAACTCCAAGGGGAAGTTTTGGGGCACCTTCTGTCACCTTTGAGGTCATCCACTTTGGTTTTATTGAAATGGAACATTTTAATAATTTTAAGTATGTGTTAGTTGTCATCTGTGCTTTTAGCTAATGGGTCGAGGCTTTCCCTGTTAAGGACGCTACAGCCATGACTACTGCAAAAACCATTTTAAAAGAATATTTTCCTAGGTTCGGGCTACCAAGAGTCATTTGGTCGGACAATGGTCCACATTTTGTCACTGCTGTAATTCTGCAGATATGTGCGGCATTACAGATCGACAAACGGTTCCATTCGGCCAGACATGCTCAAAGTGCCGGACTAGTAGAAAGACACAATGGTATCATCAAGAACAAGCTCGCTAAGACGTGTGCCGGCACCAAACTAAAATGGACGGACGCTTTACCGATCGTGCTACTAGCCATGCGTACAACCCCTCAAACTAAGACTGGGCTCTCTCCATTTGAGGTGGTAATGGGGAGACCTGCCAATATCTGGAACCTTCCGAAATGTCGATCTTTAAAGAATGTCGAAAATGTACTTCTTTCAGATTACTGTAGCCAGTTGACTAAAAATCTGTATTTGATTTATCACCAGGTGCGAGAGGCTTTACCTGTGCGATAATGGGCCTTGCACCTCATTGGCGGGGCCCATTCCAGGTACTGCTGGTCACACAGACGGCGGTGCGTGTCGCAGGCAGGAAATATTGGATCCACGTGACACATCTCAAGAAACTTCCTCACCCAGTGCCACACGATACAGAAGAAACAGAACCCCTTGCTAACGCTGCAACCAACGATCCCGAAGCAGTAAAAAGCGTTGAGAGTGCATCAGAGAATCTCTCTGAGCCCATGAGGCTTGGGGAACCTGCCATTTTGTCTCCACACTCTCCAAAAGTTTCGCTTTCGGAAACTGTCGTTCCGGATCTTGAATCTTCACTTGCTCTCTATACGCCGCTTCCAACGGGAAGTGACGTCACATTGTTCTCGGATCAATCAGTACCGGGAACAGCAAGGTACAATTTACGTCCAAGGAAAAAGATTTACGGCACGGTTCGGCTGTGCATTCGAAGAAGAAAGGAAATTCATCAAGGGCTTGCTTTTTGTCCAAGTAATTGTTTGAGAAAAGGGGATTCTGTTGGCTAGGGTTGTGGAAGGACTAAGAAGTCGTGCGGCCGGGAGGTTGCCAGCTAATAACACTGGGGTTTCTCATTTGAAGACTGCAATGCCTGCAACCGCTTTCACTCGTACTGAACTGATAAATGATCGTGTGACCGGCTGGGAAAATGGACAAATCTCTTGTGCCCCGAAAACGTATTGCTGTCTTTTTATAATGTCGATTGGTTTTATAATAGTAACTGTGCTAAGTCTCTGGTACCTGGAAGAAGTGCATCCATTCGAAACCTTGCTACCAACTGAAAATGTACCCACTGTTCCTACTCCTTTTGTGTATTTGCATACTCTGTCTCCTAGAGACTCCCAGCATAGACAAAGATATCATAACAATACATTGTTACTTATCATGAATGCCACACATGCCATTTTTAATAGGTCCAACTGTTGGGTCTGCTCGCATTTACCGCAACATGGGGATAAGGGGCTAGGTTGGTATATTTATCCTTTACCTTTGACAACTGCTTGTTATGCTTCTCTTAGAGCACTGTTCTTTGGCCGTTGGAACGATAGCATCTCGGGGAACTTTGATGGCACTAATTTAAATAGTTTTGAGAAACGTGTTTTGACTCCCCTGGGATGCTCGCTTTTCGCAAATAGGAGCAAGCTTAATGTTGCTTCTATTAGGCCCTCTGATAGACTGTCTCGCCCCTTTCAATCTTTGATTTCCTTCAAGATGGCTCTGATAGGCAATAAGGAGGCCATGCCTCCTTCGTACACTGTTAACCATAGCCTCGATTCAGTTTCTTTCTGCATACAGAGGAATGGTACTCAGTCAATGGGAAATTTTAAAGGTTGTGCCAACGTTGCGAATTTGACTGGGGAAGACAGACCTCTGTATGTAGGCGAACCTGTTTACTTTGTTTGCGGTAATGTAGCATTTCCATGGTTACCCAGGGATTGGCAGGGAACTTGTTATTTAGGAATCCTGTTACCTGGGGTGTTCATAGCTAGTACTATAGAGGTTTCAAAGGCTCGTCCTCAGCGGCACGAGAATGGTGACACTCCAGCACAGGTCTTGGAAGATGTAGCAAAATCCTTTGTGCCATTTTGGGGGCAGATAGCGAATTCCCAGGACATCTGAAGACTAGCGAGAGTACTGGAGAGAGCCATCAACCGGACCACGGACATACTTTATACTATGACATTAGAACAGAAAGCAATAAGATTAGTAGTACTTCAGAACCGGATGGCATTAGACGTCAATCTGGCTGAACGTGGTGGAGTATGTAAATTAGTGGGGTCTGCTTGCTGTGTTTTCACGCCAGATTCCTCCCCGACTATCTTCAAGGCAATACAGAATCTGCACGTCCTTAGTTCAGAAGTGCATGTTCCCGAGGGAAACTGGGATCTTAGCGCTTGGTTGTGGCACTTCTTGCGATCTTGGGGTTGGAAGGTGTTGTCGGTCTTACTGATCATTTTGGGAATTCTGTTGTTTTTTTGCTGTTGTATCCAGTGTTTGCCTAGTATATGTTTGATGCTAGGGGGATATTGCGCACAGGCGATAGGTACAATAGGACATAAGTACACGCCCCAGATAAAAACTCCAAAGAATATGTGTTAAAGGAAATCTTAGCAACTGATCTAATGACAATAGATATTTCCGACAGTGATTCAGGGTGCATGGACAATGATACATGGAGTTGTTTGCAAGTAGATCAGAAGTAGTTTACCACTTGGCATAGGCCAAAAGGAGGGTTTGTCAAATGGGAAATTACATTGTGTCTCCTATTTGTAATGAATATATGTATATTGGCCTACGCCAAGCTGCTTGTAAGCCACTTGCGAAGAAATCCGTGTTGCAAGGTCCCGACCTTAGAATCAATGTAAGCTGCCATTTTAGGTTCTCTCTGCAAAGTCACCCTGTGAGCTAAAATGGTGGACAGTGTCACTCAGAAAATGTAACATGGCCGTCTTGACCTCTATGTATAAACTAATGTGTAACTTGCCTGCAGGCCACTTGTTAGGGTCATGAACTGAGACCTTGTCCTTCGTTGACCTGTGTGTAAAGGATTACTCGTGTCAATGAAGCTAATCTGCGAGCATATGTTACGAACAATGTATTCAAATACTGAACTGAGACATTTGTTTAAACTACATTGTATAGATGTTTGAGAAGGTCTATATAAGAAATCCTGAAGTACACTGTAGCTATTGAGGCTTGTTGGTGAATACATTAAAAGTAAACCCTAAACGTATAGATGTGTGAACTCGGCACGATCCCTAGATCCGTAATGTATTAATGAATATTAACCCTCAGTGGGGGTAGACAACATGTTTTCAAAGGTATATAAGGTGCGACTATTCTAATGTACAGTCCCACTTCCTGAGCACACTGAACCATGCTGGAGTTCGCTGTGTTGTACTGAGGGCCGATAGCTATCCGTTACTTTTGTCCTTTGAAACTGTTCAGTATAAAATAAAGATCTTTTGTATGTTCCTTTGTAATCCGTGTTTGGTGTATTTCCTTTTGGGGGCACTCAGCCTCGATATTTTCTCTTTGTTTTCACAATGCAAGGAGCGTGGGTCATCAGATATGTGGAGCTTAGGCGCCGGGTATGCTTGTGTACAACTCCTGACTGCTTAGTAGATGATACATGCAGTCTATAAGTAAGTAAGAATAATAAGACGTGCTGGAGCATGTTGGCCTGCTTTTAGGGTAGACAGGTGAGCAGCTGGGAGCCCTGACAGGAGAGCGTTCACCCCATCAATGTGCACTATGGTCGGCAAGTCCTGCGGCGGAATGAAGGGTTTGATCTTTTGAAAGGTAGAGATTCTGAGCCAGGCTATTTGGGACTTCCTGGCTATGTGTTTCTGGAGGGACAGATTGCTGTCAATGGTGACGCCTAAGGATTGTGCTGAGTTGTGGATAAAATCCTTCTAGGCGCATATCATTTAGCCATTGTTGGACAAGTTGTTTTTAGCAGATGGACCGATGAGGACTAATTCAGTCTTGGTCTTTAGTTTGAGGTAGGAAGTTGACATCCATGACTGATGATGGCTAGGTAATTGTGGAGACAAATGATGTCCTGTGCACTATTTACTCTCATGTGCAGCTGAGTATCATCTCCGTATTGGTGGATGGCTATATTTGGATCTTTGTAGAGTGCCCAAAGACTCCATTTAAATGCTAAAAAGGATTAGTGAGAGGTTTGACACTTGGGGGGACACTGCAGGAGCCCTGGAGTCAGTTAGAATGCAACGTGTTTACCTGCACAGCCTGGTGTCTGCCTGAGAGATAGGAGGTAAGCCAATTCAGGACAGTGCCAGAGAATCCCATCCTGTCAGCAAGGAGGGAGAGAAGAATGCGATGGTCGACAGTGTTTAATGACGCTGAGAGGTCAAAGAGGATGAGTAGGAATGAGTCGCCCTTTTCCATGATTTGGAGATCATCATCCACCACTTGGTTGTAAGCTGTCTCGATGCTAGACTTTGGGTGGAACCCGCAGGTGGAGTTATTCGATTCAGGCGAATAGTTGTGTAGCAACTACTTTTTCCAAGATTTTGCCAATAAACGGGAGGTTTGTGATGGGCCTGTAGCTGGCCAGGTCATCTGGATCTAGAATTGTTTTTTTTAAAAGAGGTCGTATGAGATCTTGAGGGTCTCTGGGAATGATCCTTCTGTGCGGGAGGCATGGATGATACTGAGGAGCGCATTGAAAGCCAGGCCCGTCAATTGTTTAATGATCGAGGCCGGAATTATATCGTCAGAGCAAGAAGTAGGTCTGAGGGAGGCAATAATTTTTAGGAGATCTGAGGGAAGACAGGAGCAATTTCGTTCTGGAGGGGCAGTGTGCATGTCAGGGTGCAGAGGATGCTAATGCTGTGGGAGGTTGATTCGATGGTCTCTCGGATTTTGTCTATTTTTTCCCCAAAAAAATGTGTTGATTCTGTCGCCTTTTTCCTGAGTTGCTGGTACCTAGGGATAGGGTGAGGATTTCGTATGTGGGATATTTTGACCCACTAAGCTGTGCTATGCTACATCACTTTGCTGCAGTGATGCAAGAAACAGCAAAATGGCCGTGCTGACTGCTGTGCGCGCCAAGATCTCTAAACTGCATTTCACAACAACCAGAAAGTGGCTGCACCACCATGCCACACACATTTCAGGTGGGATGGAACAGCGTACTCACTGCAGGGATGTGCCAGTGTGCTCTGCAACATTTAACATGGAGTGAAGTGAAAGAGGCAGCATTACCTTGCTGAAAACCCAAAATGCCTCTTTAAAATGACACCTTTTTCAACCTTAAAAGTGCTGTTTGGTGCTAAATCCATCCATTTACCATGAACCACTGTGATTAAAAAAGGCCCTGCAATGTCCAGGATCATTCATTAGGCCCCAGAGGAACCGGGCCTCATTTGAATGACAGCTTCTGTCAAAAGTATCTTTAAAGAATCGACCAGGGGCTTTGTTTTCATTTTACACGGGAAACGCATCTATTTTCTTTGCAAGAGTATCAAGAATCAGCTGTTCAGAGAAAGACTTTAAATAGATGCCTGTTAAATATATCCATGCTGCAAAACAACTCCATCACTCCAGAAAAGAACTAGAGCTGCAGAAAGTGTGTATTTGTTGGAGAGGAAAAGCGAATTTAAAGAAATAGTTAAATGTGCTTTTTCTGACTGAAGAGAGAAAATCACTGATTTAAAAGTACATTGTTGTGTAAAGGCCTGTTTTTGAGAAATATAAAAGGATAAAAGTACATCTATAAACTGTCCTGATTCCATAGGTTTAAATCAAAATGTTAAAACTTATAGGCTAAGTTGGCAAACTACATAAAAAAATTGCTCTGCCAGTAGCTAGCCTTGAGAAAGGGTGACACCTCATAAACTTCTGGCACAGGAAAGCGCTAATTGCTAGCTTGGAGGACTTTAAATGCACCAGGACAAAGGGACTTCCCCAGCTCATCAGACATTCGTCTTTGCTCCAGGCTGGGACAATAGCAGGCTGCGACTCTCACCTGTCAAGTGTGAGGGGCAATAAAATCTTCAATCAAGAGAGAGGCCCCTCATCCTGCTTCAAAGGTATTGACAGCTGCTTGCAGTTGGGGGAAATGGAAAAAAAACGGATCGAGTGACATTTGGTTTTAAAGGTTATTTTGTAACTGAACTTTAAAAGACGTTTACATTTGCAGCAAGAATGAGGAAAAATATGAAAAGTGCATAGTTCTAAATATAATTTTATGCTCTTTCTTCGAAAACTTGGTAGAACTCACTATTGCATAAGGAACAGAAATTGCAAAGAATGACTGATTGCGGGGAAAGTATTGATGTTGCGAAAATAACATTTTGTACACACATCCCTAGGGTAAATGCGCATCTATGTACAAAATTGGGGAATTTTGGGCAAATCTTTCATGGTTAAAATTGCCAAAATGTATCAGAAAGGCAAAACCAGGTCCCACAGACTTGGGGTTTGGATTGAAATATGACACACACAATATGTAACCTGTGTATCTGATTTTTTTTTTTTTTAAAAATGTATCTGTTTATTTGTTTGGCTGAAATAATTCAACCTTTCAAATATTGATTTTCTCAGAGGTTATAACTGCATAAATATGTATTTGTGTCAAAATTAGATTTTGGTTCCAGTAGCTAGGGGAGGTTTCTAGACATTGTAAAATGAACCCCATAAACATGACATTGGGCCTCATTACGACCTTAGCGGTAGCTATGCCGCTATCGGCGGCATGGCTGCCGCTGAAATCGCGTCCGGGTATGGGTTCCCAGAATGAGGAATTACCGGGCCATTCCGAGTTCGGAGGGCCCGGTAATTCCTCCTTCTAGGAACCCGGACCTTCCCCATTCCCATTTCAGCCCCCATAGGGCTGAATGGGAATGGGCGAGGGAGCAAACAACGGGCCCATTACGGGCGGCCCGTTATTTGCTCCCTGCTCCCCTCGCGGGACCCACTCTGCACGTCTGGTGAAACAGACCGGGTCCCGCGAGGGTACCTCGTAATCAGGCGGGATGGGGTTGACGGCACCGGCACCTTTACCGGCGCCGTTAACCCCGTCCCGCCTGGGTTATAATGAGGCCCATTGTGTTTCCGTGATCCAATCAGTTGTGGGCAAGGCGGAAACTATGCTATTGCCCAATCCTAGCATTACGGGTGTGGGTAGTAAGCCTGCCCCCACCATATACTGTAGTGATGTCAGCTGGCAGGATAAATAAGGGCACCTTGACAGCACACAAAGACAATGATTCCTGACTTTCCTCCTGATTTCCTGCGTGGCTTACTGTACCTGATTTCTTCATCCTGGTTGATCCTGATTCCTGATTTTCATTGCGAAGCCAAGGCCTATGCATTGCTGAACCCCTTTTCAGCTTGGCCTCAAATTCTAAAAATCCCCAAAACCCAAAGAAGCATCCTGATCCAGCCTGGCTTGCTACTACTAAATGCATGCCTCCTGAAACTCGCCACCCCACTGATCTGTAGTATCCAGTAACCAGAAGGGCCAGTCCAGTGCACTCCGGTGACCAGAATGGCCCAGATGATCCTGCTACGCCAGATTTGCCCAGCTATCCTTGGTTAGACCCGATCCTTGTGATTACCTGAATCCTTGACGGTCCAAAATCCTAAATTAAAGTGGACTGTAAGTATTAATAGGAATCATAGAAAACCATAGAATACCTTCCCTTGCCTTGTCCTATCCCAATCTACAAACCATCCTATCATTACCTTAACAACTTGTATCATTGTCAGAATCCCTATTGCAATCCTGCTTTTGATATATCTTGCTAAGCGCCATTTCTTTAGTCATTTTTCTCTTGTGTAAATCCTAAACCATCATTCCTATTTCGAGTGGTCAGTCTGGTTCTGCCAGAGCGTGTGCTGAGGATCTGGGGTTGAAGTCATGAATCAACTCCAGAGCTTTTCTCTCTTTGGTATTCTAGCCTGCCTACCCGATGTTTGCCTACCCGATTTTTCTAAAAACGCTTTCACTCTACATTGCATATCTCCCTCAGTTTAATAGCTAGATGCTTCATTTCAACTCCAGAGTATACCTAAGACCTGTAGCTACATCCCAACTCAATGACTGCAACATCAGTGTATTTCATGCGTTTTTATTAGCAATCGTTTGGTTAATTTTAGGCGTGAATCAACATTTTTGCAAAGTTTTACATGCGTTATTTTCATTCTAAATTATTTTCAACCTTACATTCAAATTCGAATTGTTTATTTTTGCTCAAACTTCTGCTCATGATTGCTAGTATCTTTGCAATGTTGCTCCCATAGAAACTTGTACTGATTTAAGGATTTTTGCACATTTTCAGTGTTTTATTCAGCCATTTCTGAAATGACATTTTAAGCAGTAGGGTTTCAAATCCGTTTTTCTCTCTTGTTTAGGGAGGGAAGGTTGTATTCGAATTCTGTTCATTATTCCTTATTCCTGATTACCTGCTGCTTCCTTACATCTATTTAGAATTGCTTATTTGTGCGATGAGGAATATTGCAGGGGGAAATCTTAACTTAAGTGCTATTTTTCCAAACCAGCCAAAAGTGTTCTTTTTTCTGGTGTTTTCTATTTTGTGTTGCTAAAGAGTGAATTTAAGTGCATTACATACCTTCTTATCTGTTATTGTCACCACACTGGTGATTGCTGCTCCCTATTAAAAAAGCATATTTTGATTTGAATTTTAAATAAATAAATATATATTACCTTTACCAACCAGCCTGATTCCTGGTCCATCGTGACTTGCGGTATTTGAAAAGGGGTGTGATATGAGTGGTGTATCACTGAAAATATTAAACACACACACATATATATATATATATATATATATATATATATATATATATATATATATATATATATATAATAAAATAAGCATTTTGGTTGTGCGCTGCATACTAGGCTGAGACCAGGGTACTTACTTTGAAGAGGGCTTTGCACCTGTTAGAGGCTGCCGCAATGGTGGTGGAGAAGTAAGCAGCTTTTACCTTGGTAATCAGAATCCTATAGTTTACACACATAGATTTGAGGTTGGTGAGGGCTCACGAGTTATGGTTTTTGCCCCATCATTTCTCTAGGGCTCTGATTGAGCGCTAGTTGAATGTTTCCTCTGGGATATGCAATGGGGTGAATGGTTTGGTCTTAGCCCAGCTGGACTTTAGGGGCACATGAATGTCCACCAGTTTCATAGCAGAGTTGCTGAATAATTCCAGGAGGGTCGAGGCATTCCCTGTGGTGGGGAAGTCTGCAAACCTTTCTTTTAGCTGATTGACCAGGAAGGGTTTGAATGAGTGGCGTTGAGTGAGGGGGCATTTTGCCTGACCTTTCTGAACCATAGTTGAGTGGGTGATGGATAATGGGATAGTGACGTGGTCAGACCAGTCAAGTGGTATAGGCTCTGCGCAGTTGACGCAGGGGGATGATGTGAAGACTAGGTCTAGGGTTTTGCCTTTGTTGTGCATGGAGGAGATCACAATTTGCTTAAGGTCGATGGAAGTAGTCAGTACAAGACCTTCCCACAGAACAGGTTATTTGGCCGTGTTTGTTCTTGTTAGAGCGGCTCCCCGACCTTTTCATGTATGTTAAGGGTCTTGGGGTTTCACCCTATGTTACCCAGGGTAATCAAGACATAGACCCCTTGCTCATTTTTATTAGAGAGACACTGCTTCACCTCACTAATGATGCCCAATAAGGCCAAAACACATGTCTGTGGCTGCTGTTGGTACTCTTGTTCAGAGGAGAATTGCCTAGCATTTCGATGGAAGACTGCCCAAGTGGATGGGACCAGACTGATATGCAAATGGTATTTTCTCCTCCCTGTACAGTAAGCTAAAACGTGGTTGTAGACTCTCCCGAGTATGCACCTTTCCATAGAACAGGCTATTTGGCCATGTTCATTCTCAGTACAGGGGCTCCCAGGATGTTTAGGGACTTGGGGTTTCACCCTATGCTACCCAGGGTAATTCAGGCGTGGAGCCCTTGATCACTTTTCTTATAGAGGCACAGGTTCACCTCACTGATGAGGCCCAACCAAGCAGAAACATGTGTCTGTGGTTGCAGTTGGTACTCTTGTTCAGAGTAGAATTGCCTAGCATTTTGGTGCTGGACAGCCCATTGGGTGGTACCAGACTGATATACAAAGAGATATTTCTCCTCTGTGAAAAGTACAGTGAGTTAAAACGTGGTTGAAGACCCTTCTGAGTGGTCACCTTCCCATAGAACTGCTTATTTGGCCGTGTTCATTCTTGGTTGAGGGGCTCTCAGACGTTTTTGTTGTCGAATAAATAAGTAGAATGCAATGACGAAAGAAGATTAAGATGAATCAAGAAGTGCACATTTTTCCAAAAGCTTTCATCACGCCAGAGGGAGGTTGAAATGGACAGACGATCAGGGGTCAATTAGATGTGTAGGCTTAGGAGAAGGGCTGAAAGGCTGAGCTGTATAGAGAAAATGAAGGGTAGAGACCAAACCGGAATTAAGGGAAGAATTAGAACACGGGAGAATTCCGAAAGACATAGAAGCGGATTTGATTGGGTGTAAAGAAAGCTAGGAATATCACAGATTGGAGATTATGACAAGTACATACGTAGGATTGTCAGGGTTCCGTTCAACTCTTCCTCATCATGTCTTGAACCAGGTACACATAAGAGAAAACATTCCCATGACTACAGCAAATCTGCCTGTATTCCTAATTCCTAATTGTTTGCCTGCGGCCAACTCAGAACCCTTACTGGACTGCATCTGCTTTAGCCCGCTACACTTAGCCTGCCTGGTGCCGACTCGGAACGCTTACTGGACTGTACCTGCTTACGCCCACTACACTTAGCCTGCCTGTTGCCGACTCAGAACGGTTACCAGACTGCACCCGCTTAAGCCCGCTACACTTAGTCTACCTGTTGCCGACTTGGAATGCTTACAGGACTGCACCCGCTTAAGCCCGCTACACTTAGCCTGCCTGTTGCCGACTCGGAACGGTTACCAGACTGCACCCACTTAAGCCCGCTACACTTAGCCTACCTGTTGCCGACTTGGTATGCTTACAGGACTGTGCCCGCTTAAGCCCGCTACACTTAGCCTACCTGTTGCCGACTCGGAACGCTTACTGGACTGCACTCGCTTAAGCATGCTACGCTTTTCCTACCTGTTGCCAACTCGGAACGCTTACTGGAATGCACCCGCTTAAGCCCTCTACATTTCGCCTACCTGCTGCCAGCTCGGAATGTTTATTGGACTGCACTTGCCTTAGCCCGCTACTCTTCGCTTGCCTGCTGCCAACTCGGAATGCTTATTGGACTGCAAAGGTTTACTGGATCGTCACAAATCTGGAACATTCAACTGTTCATCACATCTTTATTTCTTCTCCTACCTGAAGACTTCAAAGAACTCGGGGGCCATTAGCGCAACGGCGCAAGGATAAAAAAAAAATGTGTTTAGGTGTCCTCATGCCGGCGGGAATAGTCGAACAAGACTTTTGTCCTCCCGGAATTACACCTCTATTGCTGCAATCCTTTCTTCAGAAACACCCAAGACACCTAACACCCTTCTATCGAGTTAACTATCATACTAGCTTGGAAAAACGTAGTCAAATCTCTCATTCTTTACTTGTGAGTAATGACTAATAATCTCGCCTAAGTTCCGTCATTGCTTTAAACTGTACATTAATCCTTGGTTTTTTATTTTGCAGCCAGATGTGTGGGTACCAGGGTGTACCAAATATTTTCGGGCAATACTCACCTCAATCTGTCCTTTTGTACTCTTGAGGGGTATATTGTCAGAAAGACTCAATTGCTTCACGACGTGTCAAGCCACCACTTCTGAGTTTAGCCCTTGGGCCTAACATATTCAGAAGCCTTATAAAATGGAAGAAGCCGCTGATCATCTGGTGGCTTTATCTCAAGTGGTGGCTGACCTCAGGGCCGACATGACAGCAGCACATGATACTACTCAACTTCGTATCAATGAGTTACATGCTGGCTTGCAGTCAGGGGCTGGGACATCAAACTCCAGTTTGGATACTGCTGCAGGAAGGACTCAATCTAGAAGTGAGTTAGGCCCTGTCTACATGGCAGCAAAATTTCCATTCGCCCCTCCAGAAAGGTTCTTCGGGGATCCTAAGACCTTTCGAAACTTTATCAATCAGTGTCGCTTACATTTCTTGTGTAGGCCCACGTCTTTTCCAGATGCTACCACAAAGGCAGCTTTTGTTTTGTCCAACCTAGGTGGCACTGCTGCAGTATGGGCCAATCCGCTACTGGAACAGAGCAGTCCGCTACTTTATGACAGTGAGGCACTGATTACTGCCAAGGCATGTGTCTTTGATACAAGATATAAGTCACAGGCTACAGATCTGGAATTGCTTTCCTTGCAACAAAGAGAATCTTCACTTTTGGATTATCTGGCAAGGTTCAACCAGCTAAACGCAGAAACCGACTGGCCAGATGAAAAGAAAGCAGCCTTGTTCTATAAAGGCCTTACGGAAAGCATGAAGGACGTCTTAGCAACTGTACCGGTTGTGCCTACTGGCTTCCCAGAGCTGGTTGACCTTGTACTGCAAATAGATGCTCGTAAGGCAGAACGAAAAGGTGAAAGGAGAACATCCCTAGCTGTTCCTCCTGTGTTAACCCTTGTCTCGACATCAGACATTGTTTTATTTGGACTGATCAGGCTCAAGAAGCATTTGACACACTTACATCCGCTTTTACATCAGCCCCGGTACTCCAGCACCCTGACCAAAAATGTCAGTTTGTTGTAGAAGCCGATGCTTCTGATCAAGCTGTCGGGATATTCTTTCCCATTTATGTGGAGACACGGGTCTTCTTCATCCGGTGGCCTATCATTCAAGAAAACTCACCAAGTATGAGATGAACTATAGCATCACTGAACGTAAGCTGCTAGCAGTACGTGATGCTTTCCTGGTGTGGAGACATCACCTGTTGGGCACCGCTGTTCCGGTACAGGTTTATACTGACCACCGTAATCTTCTTGCTCTCAAATCTGTACGCTGTACCACCGCTCGTCATGCACGTTAGCATGAATTCTTCTCAATGTACAACTTCCAAATCACCTACTGTCCCGGAAGTTTGCATTCTAAGGCGGATGCCTTGTCTAGATTGAATGGAGATGGACAAATGCCAACCTGGGAAGGGAAGGTATTACAGCCATCTCATGTCATTTGTTCTTGTACTCTTGATTCATCCCTGAAAGGCCTGATTCAAACTTGGGTGGCTACAAATCATCCTGAACTCCATGACTATGATATGGAAATCCTCCATTCTTTACCATATGTACAAGGGCGACTTTACCTCCCTAAGCACGAGACCCGCCTATGGGCCCTCCAGTGGAGTCATGATGCCTTAATGGCAGCACATCCTGGTAGGCGCAAGACTCTAGAACAACTAAAACGATGTGCCTTTTGGCCTACTATGAGTAAGGATGTGTCGGATTACATCAAGAACTGCGCGATTTGTGCCCAGTGCAAAGGTACTACGTCCAAGCCTATGGGATTGATGCAACCCATGCCTATTTCAAAGAAACCTTGGGCGATGATATCTATGGACTTTATGGTTGAATTACCTCTTGTCAGAGGCTGTGATACCATATGGGTTGTCATAGACTACTTTTCTAAAATGGCTTTGTTTATACCTTGTCAAGGTCTACCCTCTGCTCCGGTCCTAGCAGACTTGTTCTTGCATCACATGTTTCATCGCTGTGGCCTACCAGAAATCATCATCACTGATCGAGGTTCGCAGTTCACCTCCCGTTTCTGGCGACAGCCTGTCACTGCCTTGGGTATTGATGGACGTTATTTCACGGCTTATAACCCTGAAACTGATGGGTAGACAGAGAGGGTGAATGCCACTATGGAACAATACTTACGCTGTCTAATTGCCCAACATCAGGAGTCTTGGTTGGAAGTTTTGGGAGCAGCAGAATTTGCGTATAACAATTCCATCCATTCTTCCACTAACACCACTCCTTTCTTTGCCCTTTATGGTCTACAACCTAGGTCTCTTCCATTGGATGTAATACCTACAGTAGACAACCCCGCAGTTCAGGAATGCATCCGTGAATTCATTACCCTAAGGGAGAAAGTCTCTAATCATCTGGAGGCCGCTCAACGGCAGGCCAAAATCTATGCTGACAAACACCGGGCTCCAGCCCTCGAATATCGACCCGGAATGTTGGTGTGGTTGGCTTCCAAGAATCTCCATATACCTGATCGTTGGTTTTTGCTGCCTCGTTTTGTGGGGCCATTTCCTATTAAAGAAGTGCTCAACCCTTTGGTGGTCCATTTAGAGTTACCTTCCCAGTGGAAAATACATCCTGTCTTTCATATTTCTCTTCTGAAACCTTGCCCTGCGGGGACCCGGCTTATTACTTGTCCGGCACCGGTTATGGTCCAGGGAGTCAAGGAGTATGAGGTTAAGGCTATTCTGGACACTAAGATGGTATGTGGGGTTTGTTATTTTCTCATTGACTGGAAGGGTTACGGCCCTGAGGAGCGTACTTGGGAACCTGAGTCGAATGTGCATGCTCCGGTTCTCATGTCCAGGTTCCTTGCTTCCCACTCCAGGGATCTTTCTTTGGGGGAGGAAACTGTCAGGGTTCCGTTCAGCTCTTACTCATCATGTCTTGAACCAGGTACACATAAGAGAAAACATTCCCATGCCTCCAGCAAATCTGCCTGTATTCCTAAGAACTTGGGACTCAAACTAAGCTCTCAGAAAACATGTTCCTCCAGAAGCATGCGTTCCTTCAGAGAACGCTATGGGTTGCCATGGAAATGCTGGCTTCCATTGCATACGCATATGCCTTCAAGATTACGGCGGCGCGTTGTGTGTGCAGTTAGCTGTTCGTAATATAAACCCTGCCCACTCTGCACGGCGCTGCTTCTGAATTTATTCTGAAAGCTCCTACGTCTTGTTGTTACATTGAGCCTGAGAAGTGTGGAAGGCAATGGAGAGCATGATGTGAAGAGAAAGAGTGGGTAACAGTAATTGGTAAGTCTATTGGGTGTGAGAAGACCAACTGGAGGGAGTAGGTGTTTTAGAGCTATGCTTGAGAATGTCTTTTAATTGGCTGATTATTTGAACGCCTCTGTGTTCCACAGGTTGTATTGTAAACCTGGTGTGCATGCCTCAATCGTAGCTCTTTCACAGCTTTAAATACAGATAAGTCCTACCAAGTTCAGATAGACATTTGCGATTCAATAAATTGCAACATAGGTGTGGATTCTTCACTCCTTCCTTCTATGTTCACGACAATTGTTTTTCTCTTGTTGACACTGTTGGCAAGAGGTCCCAACTATTTTTTGGGGGATTGATTGAGATGTTCTCCTCTGCTCCCTAGGGGGCACAAAAATATTCATGTCCTTGATGGGCTCTAGGATTTGGAGCACAGACTAAATGGCACAGATGGGAGACACATTGTGAGAGAAATCACAGCAGAGGGGGCACTGGAAGGCTGCATGTAGAGAAGCATGTGGGCATAGCATTGTCCTGAAATTACTACTGCTCTGCAGGTGTGCAGGATGAGTAACGGATAAAACTCCTATTCTTCCCCACACAGCTTCTAGACCAGTGGTGATCCCAGCCATAAAGGAGAAACAGGCACAGACAAACAGGCATACTTCTTTGACTCTTAAAGGCAGCATGGGCCAAGGGCATATGGATCTGAGCTAACTCAGAAGCAGATCAAACAACGATAGTGCTGTGGTACCAAAATCAAAGACTGTTCAAATAAGTTTCTACAAGAATAGGATACTTTGATTAAGCAAAAAATGCAAACATGTAAATCAAGAACACTGTAACCCACCCCTGTAAGGACAACGCCTGAGGATGCAGACTTTGGAATAAAAGAGGCACTCTGGGTTTGGAGACAGGGGTGATCGGGAAATAATTTCAATAGCAATGTCTAGTTTACTGAAGATGTCTTTTAAAATGTTAGAGTGAGGGATCTTACAAGTAACTAGGGTCATTAAAGGGAGGCAATAGGAACAGAACCACTTCAAATAACTTAACCAGTGGTCCCAATTTGTGCATAATAGTGTCAAGTCAGGCTTCTAGGTGCTTTCAATGCAGTCTTGTATTGGTAATCATCTTGAATCAGGTGAACGGAGGGCAGGCAATGGGTCAAATTGGCATCCCAAATTGGTTACGTTGGCGCAAAGAGGTCCAACAACGTGATGTGGTTCTTCAACGGTGATCAGCTTAAAAACATCTAGAGTGCAGGAATACAATGTTCTGGCTGAATTGCTCGACACAGGATTGAAAAGCTACGAGTGTCAAAGGTATCTCTGGATGCTTACAGTGACTCGAAAAGCACCACAAGATGGCTGAGCCGGCTCAAAAATGGATTGAAGCTAGCAATCAGGATGCAGCTTTGTTTCGCAACTTCTGGTTATTGTGGGACCCCATCTAGAGTTTACAGAGGCATGGCAAACCATTTGTTCTGCACTTCCCAGAAAAGAGGGTTCTTCTTCTTCTTCTTCTTCTTCTTCTTCTTCTTCTTCTTCTTCTTCTTCTTCTTCTTCTTCTTCTTCTTCTTCTTCTTCTTCTTCTTCTTCTTCTTCTTCTTCTTCTTCTTCTTCTTCTTCTTCTTCTTCTTCTTCTTCTTCTTCTTCTTCTTCTTCTTCTTCTTCTTCTTCTTCTTCTTCTTCTTCTTCTTCTTCTTCTTCTTCTTCTTCTTCTTCTTCTTCTTCTTCTTCTTCTTCTTCTTCTTCTTCTTCTTCTTCTTCTTCTTCTTCTTCTTCTTCTTCTTCTTCTTCTTCTTCTTCTTCTTCTTCTTCTTCTTCTTCTTCTTCTTCTTCTTCTTCTTCTTCTTCTTCTTCTTCTTCTTCTTCTTCTTCTTCTTCTTCTTCTTCTTCTTCTTCTTCTTCTTCTTCTTCTTCTTCTTCTTCTTCTTCTTCTTCTTCTTCTTCTTCTTCTTCTTCTTCTTCTTCTTCTTCTTCTTCTTCTTCTTCTTCTTCTTCTTCTTCTTCTTCTTCTTCTTCTTCTTCTTCTTCTTCTTCTTCTTCTTCTTCTTCTTCTTCTTCTTCTTCTTCTTCTTCTTCTTCTTCTTCTTCTTCTTCTTCTTCTTCTTCTTCTTCTTCTTCTTCTTCTTCTTCTTCTTCAGCATGGACCTAGCTTGGAGAAACAACAGAGCACTTTACAGAGGTATACACCAATACAGATACATACCAAAGCCCTCTACAGGGGTGTGCAACATTACAGATGCATAAAAGAGTGCTTTTCAGTATTAAAAACAGAACAGATATATACAGCAGGGGTAGGATAAAGAGGGCGCTAGAGGAGGGGTACATCTGTACTGTGTGGCGGGGAAGTTAGGGGTGGGCAGCGTCTGGCGAGTCAGGTGTCTCCAGGGGCAATGTGATGGCCTAGATTTTGAGGAGGAGAGACGCCTTAAAGAGATAGGCATTGAGTTACTTTCTGAATTGTAGGAGCATGGGGGAAAGTCTAATGCTGACTGGAAGGAGGTTCCATAGTTTTGGAGCGTAGGCAGAGAAGTCTTACTTTCCGGTCCTTTCCTTTTTGCATTGGCGGATTTCAAGTTTGCACGTGTCGTGTCTTCTGGTTGTGCGCTGTCCGCCGGAGATGCAGAGTTTCTCCACGAGGTAGCTGGGTGACTCCAGGGCGACTGCCTTACAGATGATGCAGCAAGACTTGAAGGTGATTTGTGTGTGCTGTAGAAGCCAGTGAAGGTTGATGAGGGCCGGGGTAATGTGGTTGTATCTGCAAAGACCCTTGATGAGGCGTGCGCCCGCATGTAGGACACTTCTCAGGGGCACAAGGGAGGATGACGGGAGGCCTTTGAGGAGTGCATTGCCCCATTCAGGTGTTATAGAACCAGTGCTTGAATGCTGTCCGGAGGGAGGAAGGGCTTGACTTTTCGCAGGAGGGAGAGCCGATACCAAGCTATTCTTAGCTACGTGTGTCTTGAAGCAGAGGTGTTTGACAATGTGGAACCTGAGGGACTTGGCCCAGGAGGTGAGCGCAGTGTGAAGCCCTCAGAGTTTATGGTTAATAGCTAGGTCTGTATGTCTGGGTGTTGTTGGTGAGCAGAAGGAATTCGGTCTTAGAGGGGTTCAGCTTCAAGTATGCACTGGACATCCAATATTGGATCAGTGAGAGACAGGTTTTTAGCCTATGGATGTCATTGATGGAGTCGATCTCGAGGTATAGCTGTGTGTCGTTTGTGTATTGGTGGATGTGGATGTTGTGTGTGGCTAGGAGGGCTCCCAGCGGCTTCATGTATAGATTAAAGATCACTGGGGAGAGGATGGAACCCTGCGGGACTTCACAGGTGACGGGTAGCATTGGTGATATAGAGGATTCCATCTAAAAATAATGCTTGTGGTTGGAGCGTAGGACAAGGTTGCTGATCCCCATGCGCTGACTTAGGATGTCCTTAAGTGCATGTTGGTCTACTGTGTCAAAAGCGGCAGAGAGGTTGAGTAGAACCAGGAGACAGGGGTGACCGTCATCAAGGATGTTGAGGACATCATCGATCAGCTGTATGGTTGCTGTCTCCGTGTTGCATATGGGTCTGAATTCTATAGAGAACTTGCAGGGTTCTGTCACCCCCCAGTAAGCAGGTTCCTGAGTACCAGTAGTCTCAGCTTGCAGAAGTACTTGTCCAGCCAGCCAGTCGCCCCAAATATTACTATGGGATAGTAGAGGGAAAGGGCTGTCTCTTTTCTTGGGCTTCTTTGTCTTCACTTCTATGGAAGAGGTCTTTGGAACAAGTTGTACTCCCAACAAAGTTCCAAGTAGTCCAAAGATGATTCAGCAGAGGAGGAGGACTCACCGCCTTAAATGGGCATTCTTCTATAGTGGATTGGTTCCCTTTAGCCTACTGCAAGGTGTCCTAACCTGTATGATGTTTCAGAATCTTCTGTCTGGTGATGTCACATCCATAATGTTTTGTCTGCAGGAAGTGGGGAAGGGGTAGTGGATTTTTGAGAGCCATAGGACATTCCAGGATGGCAGAAGCTTTCTTTTACTGGAAAGCCTCATGAGGTACTCTACTCTGCCACCTTCTCCTCCCGGCCACATCAAAGAGTCTCTGTTAGTCACTACACTGGTACAAGCTCTACATTGTCCTGATAGAACTTGCCTATGAATCAGTGATTCCCAGCTAACCCCTTGGGGAGATTTCCTGTTTTATGCTGATGGTGCCAAACCTTCTCAGTGAGCTCAAACGTGAGCTTCCCCATCTGGTCCAAAATGGTGGCTTTGGGGATGCAGATTAGCAACCAAGCTGATAATAATATGACACCAGCAGGGTTTGGCAAGTCTAACTGTGGATTCCCTGAGACTACTATGTCAAAACCAGACATGCCAGATTCAGATTTCCGCCTGCCACAAGATTCTGGGAGCACACAATTGTATGATTTACTTTAGTTTCAGGACTACCAACAATTAAACACAGAGCCTGAATGCTGGACTTTTGGTTCCAACAGCTATTGGCAGGAATGTACATTTAACATTTGGTGTGGTATGATACAGTACCTGTTAAGCACAAACATTCACCTCATCAGGAGGTATCATGGCGCTGAAACAGTGGGTACTGCGTGACCCAAACTAGACCAGCGCTAATGAGTCAAAGACCCCTACGCCCAACACCTCCAAAAGCTTCCTAATCAGGGAGGAAACTGGAAGGTATTCAATTTATGTAGGCAATCGAGGTGATTTTCAATACCCCACAGATTGTTCAGTAGAGAGTTCCATAGCAGGGCTGCTAGAACTGAAAAAGAATGCCGCATTTTACACAATAAAATGTAGGCCTAGAGAGTAAGTTGGCAGAGGCAGAAGGCAAACAATATCTACTGGGGACAGAACAGCAGAGTTTGACTTGATGAAATCAGGCTTTGGGTCATGTAGGGTTCGATGGAGCATTGTTAAAAGAGGGCACTGATTAGCAGACCCCACTTTCAGCGACAGATCTGCCCACATCAATCCCAAAAAGCTCAATCTATACTGCCCTCATCAAAAGGCATTCCTTCACAGACACAACAGAGAAAGATGAGGGAAGTGTGGACTCGCAGACTTATCGACCGGTCACCACCTCCTATGATCATGCACTGCCATTATATAGCTGTGTGGGAATTAGGGTGTGTCAAGCTGGAGCTCTTCTCCTTCATTTTGTGAAGTTTAGTGAAAAGATTTGCAAACTTCAAGAAGTACTGGAGTTGGAACATTCTATAAAAAATGTGTTTAGCTTCTTATATCAAATCCGAAAATAAGTTAAAACGTTTAGCTTAACTTAAAGTTGGGAAATGTGCGTGACTTTGCAGATAGAATTCGAACTGAACACACTCCTTGTGAGGATTCCTTCACAGGTGCGCGCATCAGAGAGAGGGCAAGGTGTGTCCTCACATTTCTTGTACCGCCAGTACGGATTCAGGCTGTGCATCAAATGCACAGGTACTCTATTAAGATGCCAGGTATTGGCATTGCATGTTCACTTACTCCCAGATGGTGTCAGGTAATATGCAGACACCACCATCAAGTGCCCATTTAGTGTGATTAAATGCTCAGACAAATATCCCCACAGAATGGCATATGTCCAGCTGTGCATCCATACAAACCTGCCCATGGACACAAGTGCAAGGGAGCTTGGTATCATGCAGATAAAGAGAACATTGCAGGTCTTGTCAGAGAGGAAAACCTGGCAGCTTGCAGGCTGCACTTTAGCATCTGGCATGTTGCACAGTTTTCCCAGCCAAGCGCAGATATATCCACCAGGTAATTAAAACAAGCAATGGAAAGGCTAGCTATTTTGGCTATTGCCAATACGCCTCCGCCCTACCGTGCAGTAGTGGGGGGCACCTTGAGATGCAGGAGGAGAGAGCAGAGATGAAGGCAATAGAGATTGAAATTATGTAAGTATATTGCGGGTCCGAAGTGCCAAGATTCCGGATGGCCCTTTGATGTGGACTGGTTGCGTTTCTTGGCATCTGTCAGTGGCCACTGGTTCCACACCCAGCAGGGCTGACCGAAGTTCCCTGGTCAAGATGAAACAAGCATTGGCAATGCCAATAGTTTGGCTAGTGTGTAGGCTTGGGGGACAACATTTTTCAGGCACTGGCCTAGTGGTATTAACTGGCCATTGATGATGGCAGCTGCAAAATGGTGCAAGTGCCTGGGCATGTAATGGCAGTGCCTGGCAATAGCCTAATACTTATATACAAGCCAACGCTGTTGGCTTTTCCGATCCTTGTTTTTAACAGGGCTTCAGTAAAGGACACGCATTGTGCTTATAAATCGAATGGCTGAAGGCAGACCTGGTTAAGACATATTTATTACACCAGTAGAACATTTCCAGCTCCAAATAAGTCTTTTACTCTCAGAAGACTGCTTTTAAAAAAACACTTGTAAGCATTTTGAGCATACGGTTTGATGGTAAGCCTTGATGTGTTTTGGGTGGGGAGGGACCAGAAGTGGGTGGAATTGGCCCTCAGGTTTAGCAAAGCCATGGGCAGTCAATGGGTGGGTAAATAACCAGACAACACCTACAAGCATTGTGTCCCTCCCCATATGCCCTTTCTCCCTAGCTGTACTCTAATGCAATAGTTTCAGTTTATGTAGTAGCCAAAACTAATGAGCACCGCTTCATTGGCATAATAGTAGCTCAATGTGTCCACAGGTCCCTGAAGCCGCAGCAGTGGCAAGCACCATATGAACAAGGTTTCTTAAATAAAGCACAGAGAAGCTGGTTGTCTATGGACTCACACTCAGCGTGTTCGGGCGAGATCTGCTGGTTTTTAGGGACTTTGGCATATTCCACTTGTCATTCACATGCCCAAGCCACTGTGACTATTCCTTGGCATTTGATGGTTGTGCCAGTTCGAAAAGGTGTTTCAAGACATGCATTTATGCATGCATTCTCACCAAACTCAAAATGAAAATAAACAATGGAATGTACTTACACTAAACAAGTCCACTGACGGAAGGAGCCATCTTTGCAGCCTAGCATGCCCTTCCAATCAGTGTGCCATCAACGGCGAGGCTTAGGTGCAAAAGCAATGCTAAGCAAAGATTTTTAAAACGAGAGTAGCTCTGGACCCATCAATGAATTACCGTTCGGTGGCTTCCTGCAAAACAACAATCTGTTTGTGATGCTGTGATGCTGTTTACAGGACACACATGGACAACTGCCATTTATTGCAACAAACCTCTGAATAACATCTGACCCATGGCAGCTGGAAGGTTCTCTTCTCGAACTTCCTTGCGATGGCGATGAGAAGCAGGGTCAAGTATACACCTTGTGGCAGAAATTGGTGACTGAACGTTAAGAATCACTGTATTCTTTGTTTTTTAAGAAGACTGTCCTGATGAAAGTGGTTTCACTAAAATATACACCACTGAAACCGGTAGACAGTGGTTGCTACATGGTGGAGGCCAAAACCATTTCTACCTAGACCATGAATAACCTTGTACATGTTTTTTTATCTGTCCCACACTCTGTCCAACACATAGTACTTCTTGGACGGTCGTTGTGGGCTGTTTGTCTTCGTCTTGAAAAAGCTCACCCTAAATAGGGAACACCGGCTATAGCACTATATTGACAATCTGCAGGACTTGTTTGAGCTTTGAGTTCTTAAATCAGAGCTACCCTAGGATGGTTCGACCTGTCTACGGGATATTAAAATAATTTGGTCGCAAAGTAGAAGGTCGACTCCTTTTTCCTTGTTGTTCAGACCTAGGTGTTTGACTCTTTTTAAACACTTTTTCGCCTATACCTAACCAGGAGGATAGCAGTGACTTGGGACATACAGGACTATAACAATTCTTAAATTGTTACTATTTTTCAAAAATTATTTCTCTTTGCCATCTTCTCCTGTCCCTATTTTTGTAAGCATTGCACCAGCGCTACCTAAGGAAAGTTTTACTTTAGGGATCAGGCAGGGACAGTAAGTTGTTCGATCTATCATCTGTCTTCTAGATTGACCCTGTATTTCCCCGGTCACTGTGCACCGCTGTTCGTCTCTGGTTGAGGGATTATTCACTTCTCTTTGAAACCCATACACAGTTGTGTGATGCCCTCTGTCGTGTTAGATCACTTCCTTGCCTACCAAAATGCCTGTCATACTGTTTTTTTGCACATCTGGGGCTGCTTTTAGATATTTTACTACAGTGCTTTCAGTAGTTGACTCAGGGCCTTCCCTTTGAATTACCCATGCAAGCTTCACTAGTGTGCTGGCTTCGGTAACTTGCATGAACTTAAAATGAGACACCAGTGTGCATGCATTGGGGTGACCCTCATCATCTGTAGAATGTGTCTTACAGCCCTTTGCACCACTATATTGTTGGACAGTGCTTGTTCCATTGTGCAAACTGCCACAGAAAACAGACGCTGAACTTAAATAACAGGTGTGGTTAGTTCTGTATATCTATAACAGCATGACTGTCGAATGAACGCAGAAACAAACAGCACACCATCTCCAAGCATTCAAAGACGGCAAGCATTACGAGGCTGGCGGTAGCCGTGCCTGTAGTACAGGCACGGCTGCCACCGGTATCCATTTTTTTCCGCCGCCCGCGAATGGGCAATTACGGGTGTGCCGAGTTTGGCGGACTCAGTAATTGTCCATTCGCGGGTGCTGGAATAAGGGACTCCCCATCCCATTCAGCCTCATAGGGCTCAATGTGAATGGGGAAGGTGGTAGCACCGGTACTGTTAATAACGGTACCGGTGTTACCATCATGTCCTGCTCGCGGTGCCGGGACAGCCACCAGGTCAGACATGGTGGCTGCAAGGGCACCCGCAAGCAGAATTCCTAGTATGGCAGTACGGTGGCATCAGTGCCGGTAGCGATACCGTGCCGTTGTTGCCTTACCCCCATACTTGTAATGAGGCCCAGTGGGCCTCATTACAAGGTTGGAGGTGGCCTTGCCTTTCACGGGTGCCAGAATCGGGTTTGTAACTGTGCCGGTGCTACAGGCAAGTTGTGCTGGCGGGTGCCTTTCATTCTGCCAGGTCAGACCTGGTGGAATGAAAGGCACCCATGAGCACAACTCGGAGTTTGCCAGTCCGGATACAATGCTACCGGCAAGTTTACTGGTACCGTTGTATCTGTACCGGCTATCTCGTAATGAAACCCAATGTATTGCCTGCTTCTTTATAAGCAATTATAATAGGTTTTTAGTACATTGACTTCAATGTAGGTAAAAGATTCTATGACTTCACAAGGAAGGATTTCGGATCCCTCAATCACCACAATGGTATTCTTTGTGGATTCATAATATAATTAAGACTTGCACTTTTTGTCATCATTTTTTTTAAGCTGCTTAGGTTTGTGAAAGATGGGTATTCTTTTCACAGTGTAAGCATATTTCACAAATAACTTCATAAGCCAGCAGAATACAAAACTTGTGAGAAATCACAGCATTAAATGCCAAGTTTCTCTCTCCATCCTAAGTGCAAGCATATCCTTTCATAAACGACTCTACACGAGACCTAGTACCAGGGGCGGCTCGTCAATAATGGGCGAGGAGTCATTGACCCAACGGGTCTTGGGCCCCTCTCACCCATTATGGAGGAGTCAGCCCAGTGAAATATGAGCACACCCTCAGCTGTTTTTTCAGCCGAGGGAGTGCTCTTGACTGTCAAAATGAAACACTCTTTCCCTTTAACAGTTAAAGTTCCCTAGCCATGCAAGCTGAATGAACCCGACAAAGCTGGCATTGTTTGCTTCCCCAGCGTTGCACTGGCTGGGGAATTGCATGTCTGTATGTGCAAAGGGGCGCTCCTGTCCCTCCTCACACATACAGACAGAACAGGCTGGAGTGGGGCCTCTCGTTACACACTCTCAGGTCCCTCTACGCATGAGCAGAAACCAGGAAGCTACCCGTTACCTTTTCATGCTAGCAGGGGCCTGAGCAGAAAGTACTTTTTTGTGTTCTGTTTTTTAATTTAAATGATGTGTATGGATGCGTGCATGTTTGGGTTGTTGGGTGAATGGATGTATGATGATGGATGCTGGTGTGCATTAATGCATGATTGCTGTGTGTATGTTGTGTAAATGTGTATGTTTGTATGTTCATTTATTTATTTAAATATGTGTATGGATGCGTGTATCCTTGTGTTATGAGTGAGTGCATGATGGATGTTCTTGTGAATGAAACAGAGTGTTTGCTATGTGTATGCTATGTAAATGTGTGTGTTTGTATGTTTATTATTTAAATATGTGTATGGATGTGTGCATGCTTGTGTTATGACTGATGATGGGTGCTCGTGTGAATGAGACGGAGAGTGTATGCTATGTGTATTTTGTGTAAATGCGTGTGTGTGTATGTTCATTTATTTATTATTGTGGGATAACCCCCCCAAACCATCCATGACCACTGGCATATCTGAGACAAATAGCGGCATGGCTACCTCCATTCTTGTAATGAGGCCCAGTGCATGCCAGCCAACTGAATGCATCTAATCTTAAAGAGTTGAGTGCTTTGCAAGCCATTAGCAGGTCCTTTGTGGATTCCACCTGGTCTTCTCCACACAAGCGGCGAGTCTGTTTATGCCGAGGGCTGTTTAACCAAGCCCCTACAATTTCAAATTATTTTACAATATTGAACATGCTTTTAATGTAATCCCAGACCATGTAGTTTCCAACAAAATATTCTATATATCCCAGCACCCCAATTTGGGTGTTATAGGGCCTCATTACGAGTTTGGAGGTAGCCGGGTCTGGGTTCCCTGAATGGGGAAATACCGGCCATTCCGACCTTGGAGGGCCTGGTATTTCCCCATTCAGGGAACCCGGACCCGGTCCATCCCCATTCCCAGTTCACCCCCCATAGGGCTCAATGGGCATGGGGAGCATGTGGGGCAGTAAGGGGTTAACGGCGCCGGCACCTTTACTGGTGCCTTTAACCCCTTACCGCCCTCCTCGTAATGAGGCCCATAGTATTCAAGAAAATGCAGTTCCTGAAATTTTCCTGCCAACTTGGCAGTGAATTGCTCATATGCATCCAGGTGCAAGGTAGATTTCCCAAAGTTCTTGAATTTGCCAATGGGCCAGTTCAAAGGTTGGGCAAATGCCCTTTCCAGCCAGATGTTACCAACTTCTTCTATTTCCACTAGGTTGCTATTTGGCATAAGCCTGGCTCTAGATTGGGTAACCTTGTGCGGAATCCCCAACAAAGATTCATTTGGTGCATCATGAATTTTCCAGAACAGTGACAGACAACGCATTTTCAGTTGAACATAGATAGGCATCAAATTGAATTGCAAATACAAGAGATTGAGGGATGCACGTGGAGGAAGACGCAGTACTCACTTAAGGCACTTTCCTTCTAACCTTGCTATACTCTCCACGTGTGGCAATGCCCAAATCTCAGCCCCATAAAGAATTGGTTGACACTATCTTTGCTTGATACAATTGTAAGATGATCTTTAGAGAGTATCCACCTGTTTTACCAGCTAATATCCGTATCAGACAACAGGTGATAGAGGTTTTCAGGCTCACATGTGCCATTTGGCATTTTACACTCAACTCAGCATCTAAATATATCTCAAGATTTTTAAATTAAGAGACCACTTCCACCTTGGCTCCACCCCAATGACCACACCATTCGTTTGACTCTCCCGCCCTTTCTCACGAAAATCATGATTATAGTTTTTTCTGTGCTGCATATTAGACTGTTGTTTTCTGCATAAAGAGAAAGTCTGTTCAATGTTATCTGCAGCCACCAGTGGGAGGAGTCTATAATGGCAAGGTTGCTGGCATAGCCCAACCACTGAATTGGGACATTCCCTAGTTTTGGAGGGTTTGCTGAGTGATTAGAAATCTCCCCCCATATGTCCGTCAGGTAAAGGTTGAAGAGCATTGGTGCTAGCATGCGACCCTGCTTAAGTCCCTTGTTTATGTTGACCCAACCAGAGGTCCTCCCCATCTGGTCCACACAAACTTTTACTCGTGTGTGGTCATGTAACTGAATGACAATTTTGAGCAGGCTCAATGGTATGTTCCAGTCATTAAGTTTATTCCATAATTTAGGTCTGTTCGCCATATCGAACGCCGCACTGAAGTCAATAAATGAGGCGTACAATGGTGTTTTACGGATGGACCAGGCCTGTTGGATAATAGTGACACGGCACAGGCTGTTAACAGTGGTATCACATCCCTTCCGAAATCATGTCTGGTTGATCAGAATGATGTTATTTACCGCTGCCCAATCTTACAGTTCTGCTAGAATTACGCGGGCAAAGATCTTTTCTGGGGTGTTCAGCATCGCCAGTAGGCGATCATTTTTTGGTTCCTCCGGGCTGCTCTTTTTTTAGAAAAGGCATGATTATGCTATCTTTCCAGGACGCAGGAATAACCTGCACTGTTCCGATATAATTAAATAACCAGCGGAGGGCTTCCTCTGGTCCAACTTCAGATGTGCACTACACGCTCCATCAGGCCCTGGAGCCGGCGATGATTTACAGGATCTAATTTTTTGTATATCGCTAATATTTTTAGCATAGCACCAAACGGCGCCAGAAACATGGTCCGAGAGCCTGTAGATCGTATTTCCAGTAAAATGTTGTGTTACAACCACTTCCCAGTCTACCCTTGAGACTCCATTAAGATCTCTATGATTAGTGGATGTCCTATTAATGGTCCTCCAGAACAGTGCAGGGACATTTGATTGACACGACCAGACCAAAAGGCGCCTTTTTGGGCATTCTTGTTCTATTTTATGCTTCTTTAGCCAGGTCAGATACCCTTTTTTGCTCCTCTCACGGCCACAGTGTGCGCAACAGCATCTTGCTCCGTTTGGGCAATGGTTTGCAGTTCCTGTCGCAAATCCCTTTTCCTGGTCTGTATGTTTCTATTGTGTGTATATAGGTGAGACTTAAGAAAGCCTGTGCTGGTTCTTTTAAACGATTTCTGGGAGCCTAATGAGCTAGCTTTGATATGCTACATGTAGGCTTCAAAATGGCTTATTGCGATGATAGCAGAGGAGCAGTTATTCTAATTGCAATTCTTACTCCAGACATAGCAAAAGGCACTGAGAGTATCCCATGCCTTGGTTGCAGGCTTTTTAAGATTGTCATCATGACAAGATATTCGGGTTTACAGCTCTGTTCATCGACAATTGGCCAAGTTCTACATAGGGCCTTTTAGACGGGGTGCATTTAAGTTCACAAACATTGGAAAGTGGTCACTCTCAACCCAATTCCCGACACACACATCTAGTATCACGTGATTGGGATTAGAAACAAATACATAATCAATGATGCTGCTCGATTTCCTACCCACCCTCGTGTAGCCCGGAGGAGTGTCAGAGGGAAAGCTACCAATTGCCTTTTCGAAGCTATGTGAGTATAGCAGTTTGGCCCAGCCCACTCCACGTCTACAACCAATAGTCAGTAAACCTGACTGTTCACCAGTGTCCAATAAACTACCAGAAGTAGTGTGGGGGCATACTGGGGATCCTTGCATTAAAGTCCCTGCATATCAAAATTGGATATTTATTGCCCAGCTTTCTGAGTATCGTTTCAACCAATCTCAGTATCCCGGCATGGCATAGCCTGTAGGGTGAATCGTAAATGTTAATCACACACACAGTTTTGTTAGTAGTACACTGAGGGTGTGCGTTGAGCATAGTTCTACTCACTAGAATATCTGTGTGTTCAAGCAAGACCAAATTAATACTCATCTCCTTCCTTACTCCCAGTACCAGACCCCCTCTAGATCTGTCCAAAGGGCCCTGAGAGGCCAATGAGGATAGAACATTCCAACAGTCTATCACAAGAGGGGAAGGGAGCCGGTCTCTTGAAGGGCAATTATCGCAAATGTGTCAGTGTGAGACAGCAAATCTTCATATTCTAATAAGGGGGAGTTGCGGTGGGTGTTCCAGCTAAGCAAGTAGGAGGGACACGTCGTTTCAAGGTTAGGAGCTGGGCCTGACGTGTTGGTCCATCACACTGGCCAACTAGCCCCAATGCCCCTCATCAGTCTGGTTAGCGGCTAGCCTATTGGTGCGCAGCAGATATTAGTTGTAGAACATTTTCTGGCTTGTACTCCATTGAACTGTTTGTTTGTTTCCTCACGATTTTCAAACCATCAGGAAATTTGTAAGCGGAGACCTCAACAGAGGTGCAGTCGTAGCCCAGCTTAAATAGTGCTTGACAGTGTTGCAGGATGTATGAGGGTGTTCCCTTTGAGTCGAAGAAAACATTAGACATTGCGGATTCACCTCTGTTTGGAGACTCACATATGTTTACAATTAAAATATCATTGGTATGTATGAAGTGAAGAGGGATCACGGAGGGGAACAGCTCTAGGACCCTACTCCGATTAATGTCGCGCACTTGTCTTGACCAAATATACTTTGGATTTGTAGTGCCATGATTTTAGGTTTGGCTGACATACTGGCACCAGAGGGACGTGGTTGATGCCTTAGTTGGGAGTTGTACTACCCAAGTCTATTTGCACAGCTCCATTAGACTCTGCAGCCACGGCCACTGCGTCCCCGTCCATAGTTTGCGAATGATGGGCTTTAAATAGATCTTCCGAGTTGAATGTGGCTTCTCCTTTGTCATTGGTGTTTCGAGCCCGGTTCTTTTTGGTGCTTTTTTTGGGATCATTGTCCCTGCGAGTTCCACCTGGATTGGCGTTTAAAGTGGATCCGACACTTGCAGATTGAGTGCTCTTTTCGCTCGCATGGTTATCGGGTGTTTGCTCTATTTGCATCTGTGTTATAATGGCAAAGTTAGAGAGACATGTGCCCTCTCTCAGTTGCCCTAGAGGGGTGGCCATAACCATTACTGTGCGTTTTTTCTTTGTCTTCATACAGATAGCCTGTTTTAATGAGGGTTTCTTTTTTCGTAGCTACCACGCCATTGTATCAATCTTTGCACTGTCATTAGTTTGTAGTCCCCTCTCAGGCAACACGCACTGTTCCTTTTCGGTGTGTGCTTCTCAGTTGGCTGGTCCTCAGGATTTCTATTCATCTCCATCAGTAAGACAGAGAATCTACCCTAAGTTCCGGCCAGTACATGGACAGACCCCTGAATGGAATAAGGAGGTCTTAATCTTCATCAGAGTGGCAGCCATTTTATCGCACCTAGAGTTCAGGTGATGCAAAATCATTTCCAAAACGTTAAACATGACGGCAGAGGTCTCGCTCTCAGCAGTCTGGTTGAGCTCCTCCAGGTGATTTTACAGATGTCTTAAGGGACCCTCTTGTGTATTAGTGTGAACTTCGATGTTTTATTCTATAATGTCCGCCGTATCAGGAGGAGCGGTGAATGAGCCTTCTGCAGGCGGAAAGGGAATGAATGGGGGAGCATCTTGATTTGGAATAGCAGTTGTGTTCAGAGCCATGGTGCGTTGCGGACACCCTTCGTTAAGCCAGGGGTATGTAAATCGCCCAGAGTTTCACCAATCATCTTGCAGGAGATGTCAGGTGTAATTCAGCCCGAGCCTTGGTTTTCCTCAGTTGCACTTTCACTTTCATATTAAATGTCATTGAGGCATTCAGGCTCTTCTCCCTCCCCTGCCCCCGCATCAGCGAGTTAAATTGGTAGGTTGCTGCAAAGACACTTGTTACCCCCTCGAGCACGAGGGGTTTTCGTGTCTTAATGACTGATAGGGCCCCGGAGGATAGCTCAGTGGCAACGTGCTCGCCTTGGAAACAAGACGACACGAAGAAACACAGGTTCGGTCCCGGGTCCGTGCTGAGAAACCTCTGGGTATTTAGCGCGTTATAAATACGCAAATAAGACATATTCCTGTAATAGCACCTCAATGCCCCCGGGCTGTGAGAGCGCTTTAAAAACAAATTAAAAAATGCAAATGCTAAAATAGGACGCTGCGCTTCAGCATTCACAGCTTGGTAAGAAGAGGGGGTGCCTAAATTATATCGAGTAGAGTGGAAGGATCCGAGAATCCGGGTTCCCTAGTCAGGGATAAATAAATGGATTGTGTGTGAAAGCGAGGAGGGTGGAGAAAAGCTGTAATAAATTCCCCTTCTTTTGAAAAGGGGAAGAGAAAATAAATGTCACTTATCTGTTGCTCCTCGCCAGACCACAGTAAGACCACTTGCACACCACTTGTCCATGCCACGTTCCGTGAGGGGAATGGGTCTTTGTAGGTGAGCACCAGGTTCCCAAAAGACAGCCATGCCTCTAACAGAACAATTGGTCTGCACCCCGACTTCATAAAGACATTATTTCTGTTAAGTCACCCACTTCCTTGCTTGTCACCTTCTCTGTCAAGTTGACATCTGGCCAGAGAAATTATCAATCATCATTCAAGAAAAACCTTCTCTTCTGCCCACCGGAGCCAATGAACCCAGTATGCCAATACCTGAATGTTTCTATGCCACCTCAGGAATCTCCAGGTTGCTAAAGTCATTACATTCATGGCCAGCAGTCCCTAACCATGCGCTCTACCCTAACATCACCACCGGCCACCGATACTCTTCATGTACCTTGAGCATTGTGGCTGTGATCCCATTGCAAACTGGAGAATATTGGCCTTGAATTCCTCCAGTGGCATTAACTTGTGACACTCAGCCAGGCTCATATCCCCTTCACGTTCAGCTAGTCTCCCTCAGGCTCAGATCAATTGTAAGTTATACTTATCAAAGTCTTTCGATTGTGCAGAGGTTTTTGCTGGACCCGTCACAGGACCACTTTGATCCAAAGTTTCTTTCTGACAAGGTATTTCTCCTTTAGTTCGATTCCCACCAGAGACCTTCGAATGAGCAACGCCTCGGGTGCCGGACCACTCTATATTTGGTATCTGATTTAGCTTTCAACAGTTCATTCACTCCTTAAGCTTCCCATTTTTAGTGCCTCTTAACACATGCGCTTCAAGCACAGTCCTTTGTAGTCTTTTTCATACAATGTTGCCGCTTGCAACCTTGGTTCAAACATAGGGTGATTTTGTATCAGTTTCTCGGACTCACTGGCTGTGCTGCTTTTACTGGCATGGCTTTCTTGCAGGAGCCAAGGGCAGTACCACAGTGGCAATCGCTCCTCCTGGCCTGGGTTATCGACACAGCAGCACCCTGAATACCTTTGGTGCACAGAGTAGGTCTGCTCAACTCAGTTCCTTGTTTTAGGATTTTCAATTTCCAGGGCTCCTGTAAATAGCGTTATTTAGAGGTCAAGGGTACTTCCCTCCTTGCCACTCTCTCCGGTCTTGCTGCCTTTCTCCTCATGTTAAATCGCCACCTTGCAATTGTTGCTTCCTTGTTTGCTGTTCCTTGCTCAGAGTGTGCTTTCATGCACCACCTTTTATCCATGCTGGGATGTGTGATGGGAGTCAGGTGTGTGCAATAATTAGTAATTGCCTGACCTTGCCTGCCTGACTAAGGTGTTGGGACATATCAGGTATCCGGCTCCGGTCTTAGTCCTTTGTTGCTCACGATGAACTGTCTGGGAGCAAGTGTTTGTGTCGGAAAAGGGGTTGGAGGGGTTCCCAGTATCCTACCTGGTAGGATGATGAAAAGGTGTTACAGGAAAGGAGATACCGCATCTCACCCTTTGGTGTCCCACTTCCACTCCCTGAAGACCCCCCCATCAAGGTGATCCTCCGGCACTGGTCCACCCCCAGGAACTAGATCCAATAGCGATGGCCATGTCCAGGCCACCTGGATGACAGATCCCTAGCGACTAGCGGGGCCGACACCTTCAGGTTTCTCACATACCCTTCCTCCATGCAGTGTTGCTGCATCTGCTTCACAGAGGAACCGGGAATGGAAATCTACATTCCTTTGGTCTTTACCTTTTCTGTGTTCCACCGTGAAGCAGTAGGGCTGCAGGTCTAAGAACCATTGCATGACACGGGGGTTGGAGTCTTTTCATTGGCTAATCCAAACTAGTGGAGAATGGTCCGTGACGAGTGTGAACTTTCTTCCTAAGAGGTAGTATCTAATATGGATAACGGCCCATTTGATGGCTAGGGCATCTAATTCCAGCACAGAATTTACAAGCTTGTGACTTGTAAACAGGATGGGATGTTCTAATCCATCGCAGACTTGGGATACGACTGCTCCTAACCCTGTAACGGAGTTGTCTGTTTGCAATACAAATTCTTTTGAGAAATCTACTACCTTTAGGATTGGGTTCTGGCACAGGGTGTGCTTCAAGTTGTTATAACATATATCATCCTCGTCATTCCAATGACGTTTTTGGGGTTCAGCGTTCTTACGTATATCAGTCAGTCTAGCTGTTTTATCCCAAAAGTTTGGGATAAACCAGCAGTAATACCCAATTAATCCTAGAAAAGCTCTGAAATCTCTTTTAGTTTTAGCTATAGGGTTGTCTAAGACAGCTTTCACTTTCTAATGTTGCAGTTGTACATTACCATTCCCTACAAAGAAGCCGAGGTATTTTACGGCTGACTGGGCCAGTCTGCATTTGGATGGATTGCCAGTTAAACCGGCCTCTCGCAGGACCCTCAGGATGGTAAAAAGATGGAAAAGATGGTCCTCCCAGGTTTTACCATTAACAACGATATCGTCAATATAAGCTGTACAGAAATCGGTGTAGGGCTGTAATAGTTTATCCATGAGGTATTGGAAAGTGTCTGGAGTGCTGTGTAGCCCAAATTGGAGGACTTTAAATTGAAATAGTCCTAAGGGTGTTGAGAAAGCTTTTATTCTCCTTATCACGCCCATATACTGGGACCTGCCCATACCCTTTTGTTAAGTCGAGGGTGGATAGAAAAGGTGGCATTTCTGAGTTTATCAATTAGGTCATCGATGCGCAGCATGGGATAGGTATTGAAGTCGGAAATGGCATTAACCTGGTGTAAGTCTATGTAAAACCTTCAGGAATGGTCAGGTTTAATGACCAATATGCTAGGGGTTGAACATGGGCTCAATGAAGGCTAGATAATATTTGCTCTTAACATCTTATTTACTTCCTCAACCACTATCTGCTTCCGGGAGTCTATATGGTTTTAGATTAACCACTTTTCCCTTAGGTGTTCTAATATAGTGATAGGTTCCTTTTACTCTTCCTGGTTTTTCTGAGAATGCATTGGGAAATGATGTAACTATACATTTTAGGTCTTCTTGTTGTTGAATAGACAGCTCTAAAGGAATTAATTCAAAGTTGTCTATTTCTTCGGGAACCAAACAGGATAGTATTATGGCATGGGCAGCTGATGCGTTCTCTTTCGACTCCTTTTAGAGATTTACATGATATAGATGGACCTTCAGTTTTCTGTCTGGTTGGGCTACCTTATAAGTACAGGTTCCCGTTCATTCCAATATTTCATAAGGTCCCTGCCACTTAGATACAGGTTTGTTTTCTGAGGTGGTGGAAAAACGATCTTTAATTTACTTTATTGTGGTAAGCAGATTTCTATTGACTCTGGGCTTTTTCCATTTGGGTACATACTAGATATTAAACCAGTCTCATATGCTCCCACAATCTGGTAGCGGTTTGTGAGAGAGGAATGGGCGCCTCTTCTCATTCTTCCGAGATTTCCGGAGCATTTTCAGGGCATCTTTAGGTTGTCTGGCATAAAGCAGTTCAAAAGGAGAGAACCCAGTAGAGGCTTGAGGGTTTTTTCTGACTGTGAATAGTGCCCAGGGGTTCATTCGGTCTGAATCCTTCCAGTCTTTGTCTACCAACTTCCGAAGGATCAACTTCAGAGTTTTATTGAATCTTTCTACCAAACCATCCGCTTGGGGTGGTACACAGAAGTTCATAAGGTTGTAATAATGAGGAGCTCTTTGACTTCAGTCATGAGCTTGCCCATAAAATGTGAACCATGATCTGTTAGTATCGCCTTGGGAAACCCAACCAGGGAAAAGTAAGATAGGAGGTGTTTGAGAATTTGCTGGGTGGTATTATTCTGCATAAGGAATGCTTCTGGGTACCTGGTGGCGTAGGCAACAATCAAAAGCACATATTTGTTGCCCAGCCTAGATGTTTCCAATGGCCCAATGATGTCCATCATAATTCTTGAAAAAGGGACTTCTATGATCAGTAGTGGATTCAAAGGGGCAGGTATTGGGATGTGACTGCTTGTTTTTTGACATATCTCGCACGTCTGGATAAAAGTTTTTATATCAGAGTGGATACCTGGCCAATAGAACTTTCCACTGATATGTGCCTGGGTTTTGGACTGTCCTAAGTGACGCCCGGTTAGATGGGAATGCGCAATTTCTAGTACAACCTTTCGCTGAGTTTTTGGGATTACTAGTTGTGTCTTTTCTAAGCCTTCTGTAGATATGTCTTATCTATATAGCAACCCTTGTTTTAGGAAAAAAAGGAGGGCTTCCCTTTTCGATACCTTCCCCTTCTGGAATAGCTTGTAAGAAAGCTTTGGTGAGAGCTGGATTGTTTCTCTAGGCGAAGGCTAAGTCAGGAAATATCGGAGGCTCCTCTCTTTTCCTTTCATCAATAATAGAAGGTTCATCAGTTTTCCCAAAGCCTAATGTACTGCTTTCTGTTTTGTCTGGTTCTGTTTCTTTAACTTGAGGAAATAGAGCCTTTTCCAGTATTCCTTGAATAATTGGTTCCCTCAATGTACTTTGAATGGGATTTCACTGTGAATTTGCAAGAGAACCATTGCATCTCCCCAGAAGTCGGGATCAATGATGCCTGCTAGGACATCTATACTGAACTTCAAAGCTTGGCCAGATTTGGTTGCCAACTATATGTAACACCCGGGAGGGGTTCTTACAACTAAATCTGTGGGAATCATTCCTCTTTTCCCAGGGGGAATAATAGTTTATCTACTGCTGCAGATATTGAAGCCTATTGATTCTTTCTTGGCAACAGAGGGGTTGGAAGCTCTATGACTAAGCATCTGAAATTGTAGGGCTTCCCAATTTGTTTCAATTGAGTCACATCCCATATGTAAGGAAGGCGTGGTATCAAAGTAAGACAGACAAAAGTGACCACAGTTCAACGGTGTGTATTGAATTTTGAAAGAGGTGTGATAAACGCCTATCTAAACCTAATCTGAGATGGGAGCAAGCTACAATCATCAAATCATAAAGAATGCAGTCCTAGTGGAGTTGTGTCAAACATAAAAGGGCCTATACTAAAGAAACCTATTGCCAATCCTTACTACTAGCTACAACTAGTGTGGGGTGCATTTTATGAAAAAAGAAAAGTGCTCACAAAATGAAAATCAGGATACTTGGGCCGTTGGCCTCCCTATCCCACGTTTTCAGCACGAGTTAGGCAGTTCACTCTAAGCAAAGCGCATACTCTGGCGTCTGCGGTACGAAGGTATAATGGGAATACCAATATCTGGTCCTTCCATGCTCAACTCTTTTTTCCATCAGAGTCTCTTGTTTCGGAGGGCCTGATGTGCAAAACAAAAATGTAGAAAATTCATTTCTTCTCGTAACTAAACGATTTTGGAGGTTTCTCCATGGATCCCCCTCAGCCGGGCTCAGATCCCCTTTTCTTGTAGTTCCAAAATTATTCCTTCTCAGGTGTCTAACGGTTCACACGGGGTCTCCCTCAGCCGGGTTCAGATCCCTTTTCATGTTCAACTAGTCTCCCTCAGCTGGGCTCGGACCACTTGTAAGTTTCACTTTATACTTATCGAAGACTTTTGATTGTGCACAGGTTTTTGTTGAACCCGTCCCAGGACCACTTCAATTTAAAGCTTATTTCTGACAACATATTTCTCCTTTAGTTGGATACCCAATAGAGACCTACGAATGAGCACCCCCTCAGGTATCAGACCACTCTGTATTCGGTACCTGATTTAGCTTTCAACAGTTCATTCACTCCTTAAGCTTCCAATTGTTTGCGCCTCCTGACACATGCACTTCAAACACGGTCCTTTGTAGTCTTTTTCATACAATGTTGCTGCTTGCAACCTTGGTTCAAATATAGGGGTGATTTTGTATCAGTTTCTCTGACTCACCAGCTGTGCTGATTTTACTGGCGTGCTTTCTTGCAGGAGCCAAGGACAGTACCACAGCGGCAATCGCTCCTCCCGGCCTCGGTAATCGACACGGGAGCGCCCCAGATACCGTTGATGCACAGCGTAGGTCTGCTCAGCTTAATTTCCTTGTCTTAGGCTTTTTACTTTCCAAGGCTCATGTAATTAGCAGTCAAGGTTACTTCCCTCCTTGCAACCCTCTCCGGTCTTGCTGCCTTTCTCCTCATGTTAAATCACCACCTTGGAACTGTTGCTTACTCGTGTGCTGTTCCTCACTCACAGTGTGCTTTCGTACTGCGCCTTCTATCCATGTGGGGAAGTGTAATGGGAGTTTAGGTGTGTGTAATGATTAGTAATGGCCTGACCTTACCTGACTAAAGTGTTGGGACACGTCAGATATACGGCTCTGGTGTTAAACCAATGAACTGTCCATTAGAAAGTGTTTGTGTCGGAAAGGTGAGTGGGGGGATTTGAGCTTCCCGGTATCCTGCCTGGTAGGATAGGGAAAAGATGTTACAGGAAAGGCAATATCACTTTTCACCCATCGGTATCCCACTTCCACTCCCTGAAGACTCCCCATCCAGGTGATCCTCCCGCACTGGTCCACCCTCAGGAACTGAATCCAATAGCGATGGCCGTGTCCTGGCCACCTGGATGATAGATCCCCGGCGACTAGTGGGTGAGACACTTTCAGGTTTCTCACAATAACTAATAACAGGTATCCCATTTTGATTTTCCTGTGGGCTTAAAAGGCTAGCAGTAGGATTTCAAGATTGGTACAAATGCATGTGGCAATTATGATTTTGCCCACATTTTTGGTTTAAAATAAACACAGGCTGATTTAGCAGTTTGTTTTTCAGACCTCCCCTACTTTGGTCTGTGTTGGGGAAGTCGGACAGAAAAATGTGGATGTTTGGGGAATTCTGGATTTCAGACCCCCCTCCACTGAAAGGCCTGTGTTGGGGAAGCTGGATAAAAAGGTTGTACTAATTTAAGAACAAAGACACCCCTCGTCCTTACAGAAGTCTGGGCCAGCAGGACAAAAGTATTACCCAGTTAAATTATAGGCGATAGTATTCAGAGCACACTGGGAAGTGAGCTTTGTTAATTTTGAATTTTAAGAAATTTCACCCCGTAGTGTTCTGCGAAATGGGGAATTTATTAAATTAATATTTTTTGTTAAATAGGCTAAGGATCTACACAGTTTTGCCTCCCCCCGCCCACTATAAGGGGAAAAGATTCAAGGCAAGCAGACTCCCCCACCTTTTGGTTTCCCAGGGCTCATAAAGCCTCTGTTTAAAGTTCAGGAAAGTCAGCTGCATCTGCGGACACTCTGGAAAGATATGGCAGGGGTCTGGTCACCCAACTCTCAAAGATGGCCTTGCACCCTTCACCATAGAACCCAGTCAGCTTTGAGGCCTTGCTAGAAATAGAGAGCTCCACTCAGGTGCACTCTCAGCATCCTCCTCTGGTGTTTACATGCAGCTGTCAGATGATAAGTTTCAGCAGCCTTCCTTGTCTCTCTGTCTGTCTGTCTTTTCTCCCTAGTGCAGTCCCCCTTATATAGCAGCGATGACACCACAAATTTGGCAATCTTGGGGAAGTATCCTGCAATAATTCCCACAACTAGGATTGGACAGCTACCCTTCTCTTTCCTCCCAAATCCAGCCTCCAAGTCAGGATTGGTTTATGGGTCTGGTGCAACATTGCAACATATGGCAATTCCCATTTGTAATCACCATTTGTTCTCCTTTCAATTTGTTTTGCAAAAATGAGTTCTATATCACAACTTCTTAATTTTACTAGCAACTGCCATAATATACATATTTTGTGATTCAGATAATCAAGGAGAATTAGATAAGCCGACCAACAGGTCTTTGCCATGTAGCACGGCCATGTGGAAACATTCTGCCGTTTCCATAAAAAGCATCACAGTTATTTATGAGTACGTAAGTTATTACCCATATCCCTAATTGTATTCTCCACCCGCTCACCAACTCTCACATTTGAAACATGTTCAGATCAGTCAGAAACCTAGTTTAACTGGCCATTACAGTTCTCTGAGTCACCGGTGGATGAATTTTATATCTCCAAAATTGCCAGGAAATTACCTATAAAATGGTACATACATGAGGAAAATCCACCTTATGGTTCCTGCCCAAAGGCCCAAATGATTCTAGTCCTTTCTTTTAAAAATGGTGAATCTTCATGTGGGAGAAATTGCCATCCTCCTGCCTTCCGGCCATTTGTGTTCACTGGGTCAGCCTGTACCCAGTGTTTTCTTTTATCAGTCTCTTTGTGTTGGAAGCTTGCTCTTTGAAGTTGTTGTGCCCATTTTCACACATATTGGTCATGCTCCAGCCAATGGGAACTTCTCCTGCAGTCAATGCCTTCAGAGCAAGTAGGTCTGGAGAAAAATGGATTTCGACACCATTAGCAGGACACTTTATTGTAGTTGGTAATTAAATGGGAGATGTAACATCCAGACTGGCAGTGGGAGATTTCCATGTGAAGTTTGCCCACAGCCATCAAAAGGGTTTGTCTTGGGCTGACATTATCCTCCATGAAAACAAAGTCGCTTTTCACATGTCACTGGTGTTTTGTATGTGAAACATAGCATACATTGCTCTTTGTCAACCCTCACATCATGTCTTGTCTCTGACATTTTTCTGTGAGCAGTTATACATTTTCATACTTAAACTGCTTTTACATCCAGTGACGTATGCAAGCCGTTTTTGTGTCACTGTTTAAAAATCCTGTTTTCCATATGAAAGGGATCTTTGATTCCTCCATCTTTTGTGAATTAAAATTCTGCTTTTCCTTTGGTAATGACAGGTAGGCCCCTTTTCCACATGGCTCTTCAGATTTACTTGAAAAAGAAACACAGGGCAAGCCATTTTTGGGTCAGTGTTTAAAATCCTGCTGTTCATGAGAAAGGGAGATCTGTTTGGGACCTTTGAATGCATCCCACAGTGAATTCATCAAAGTCTATGTTTACACATTAATGGAGGGAGTGTGACAAATCACCTTCCGGGGGACCAATGGTCCAGGGATGAATATCGCTTTCTAAATCATCAATCAGCCCCACACCTCTAGTAAACCAAAAGAGCTCTGAACAGATTGGAACACAAGTCCATTACAAATCTTCTTGTCCAATTATGGTAACGTGGATGGCAGCAGGCTTATATCTGCAAGGTCATGGATCGTTGGTTAGTTACAACATACCGAAAATACAATTATTACCCAATGATAAAAGGGACTATCCAATCAAGGTTGTATAAAAATATCTACTTTACAGGGTAGAATGGGACTTCCTGACAGGAGTCTTATGCAACGTTGGGATAGGGCCTAAATTTAGAAGGGGGATTTGGGCAGTTTATACAGCACCCAAAGCCTCAGTATTCGTAAATGGAGAATACTCTAGATGGTTTGAATTAAAACGGGGCACCAGGCAGGGATGCCCCCTCTCGGCTATCCTCTTCGCTCTCTCATTGGAACCATTGGCACGGAAGATGAGGGAGGACACCCAGGTAGAGGGATTGCAACTAGGTCACACTGAGTATAAAGTGGCATTGTATGCCGATGACATACTCCTTCATGTAGCCAACCCGAGAATAACCATCCCCAGAGCTATGCACCTCCTTGAGGAGTATGGCCGAATATCGGGTTTCAGAGTCAACAGAACCAAGTCAATTTTGTTCCCCCTACAAGGCTCCACAGAGGCAAACAAAGTCAAATACTCCTTCCTTGGTCTTACGATTGAACACAGTATGTTGCTATATTTAGGAATACGAATTACAAGACAGATAGGAAACCTATATGAAGCCAACTTCCCAATACTCCTTCAAAATTTCCATGCGGACCTGGCTAAATGGGACAAACTGACAATATCCTGGTTAGGACGCCTCAATGCGATAAAAATGATCTGTCTCCCACGGTCCTTGTACCCCTTCCAAATGCTTCCCATTAAGATACCAGGACACTTCTTCTTAGAGGTCAAGAAGGCGATTGTAAGATTCCTTTGGCAAGGGAAAAAAAACTAGAATCGCATATGATACCCTGACATTATCTAAGGACAAGGGCGGGGTGGGTCTTTCAGACCTTAGGAAATATTATGAAGCAGCCCAATTACGGGTGCTTATTCACCTCCTACGTATCCAGAAAGAACCACAGTGGATTTCAATGGACAACTATTGCCTATCCCCGGCCACAGTCTCAGAGTGGCTGTGGGCCCCAAGGAGGAAATTACTAAACAGATTGAAAGCACACCCGATACTGGAAACCATATGGGAAATATGGAGGGAAGGCACAGAGATGAGGAACATTTCCACATGGCCATCACCGTTGAGTCACCTGTGGTCCCCAGCTATTAATCAACATATCCCCATTGTAGAAAGATTTCAAACTTGGTACGAGGCGGGACAGGAAAGAGTAGGCCAACTTTTGAAAAATGACTCCTTCATCACACTCACAGAGCTGGAGGAGGCCCTAGGGATAGGGGTACTGTCCACATTCCAATTCTTACAGATTAAAGGCATCTTAACAAGACCTGAGTGGAAAGATACATTGAGAAGAGAACTTACCCCTTTTGAGACACTACTGAAATTCAGGACAGAGATGAAGGGGTTGATATCGGCTATGGATCACTGGAAAGGGCGTGGGTAAGGTATAAGAAGTCAGCCTAGAACAAAATAAAGTATCATGAATAACTGCCCCAACCTGGGTATGATGGAATAGGAAATGTCATGAATGCACACACTGACCTTGAGTCTAGGGCAGATGAATCCAGCAGAGTCTCTTGCGGAATCCAAGGTAGAACAAACGACAAGGAAGGGAAGATTAGTAAGGGAGACTTATCCCGAACGGAACGAGGCTCTCGCTAGATACCGGGTTGATGCACCACAGGATAGCGTCCAAAGTACTGTTCACTGTCACCTTCCAATTATCCTTGAAAAGTTTCCTTCCCACGTAGTGTAAAGTATAGAAATGAATCAATCCCCCTGTTAATAACACAGGTGCAGGAGTTGGAAATAGCGCTCCTTTTAAGGTATAAACAAAGTACACGCGGTTCTGGACAGCCACGAAGAAAAGAGCGTGTGCGTGTGGATTTACACGCGATTAGGATTCAGGCAGTCCAGGCCAGCAGCGCTTGAAGACAACATATGCGTGTGGATTTACACGCGAGCAGGATTCACGCAGTCCAGGCCAGCAGCGCTTGAAGATAGTGTGCGCGTGTGGATTTGCACGCGAGCAGGATTCACGCAGTCCAGGCCAGCAGCGCTTGAAGATAGCATACGCGTGTGGATTTACACGCGAGCAGGATTCACGCAGTCCAGGCCAGTCGTACTTGAAGATAGCGTGCGCGTGTGGATTTACACGCGAACAGGATTCACGCAGCCCAGGCCAGCCGCGCTTGAAGATAGCGTGCGCGTGTGGATTTACACGCGAGCAGGATTCACGCAGTCCAGGCCAGCAGCGCTTGAAGATAGCGTGCGCGTGTGGATTTACACGCGAGCAGGATTCACGCAGTCCAGGCCAGCCGCGTTTGAAGATAGCGTGCGCGTGCGGAATTACACGCGAACAGGATTCACGCAGCCCAGGCCAGCCGCGTTTGAAGATAGCGTGCGCGTGTGGAATTACACGCGAACAGGATTCACGCAGCCCAGGCCGGCCGCGTTTGAAGACAACGTGTGGATTTACACGCAACCAAACAGCTCCAGGAATCAGCGTGTGGCGGAAAACACGCTATAGAAGGCCAAAAAGGTAGCTGTAGTAACCTGCAAGGATGCAGACCGGAGGTTCAGCTACACAACGCCAAATGATTCGATCAGAAGCAGCGAGTGAAGTTTCCACGCTGCTTAAATACGTAATGCCGTAGTTCACGTGACGAAGCAGAATACACGTGAGTTAGCAACGTGAAAAGTGCAAACGTCGTTTTCCCGGCAACATGTCGAACAACCGCCATTTGGAATAGAACGGTCTAGCTGTTCTACGAGCGTAGGAGGTAGGACCACGTCCAGCATGCATGACAGTGCCATCCCCCAAAGGGGCAACCTCTCCCCTTCTCGTGTGAAAACGCTTCAATAAAGCAGGAGCATGAATATTAGAAAGAGATTCCCAGGATCTATCTTCGGGACCATAGCCCTTCCAGTCCACCAGATAAAACGGCCTACCAGAACGTAGTCTCATATCCAGTATGTCCTGTACCTCGTATTCATCCGAACCCCGCACAGAAATAGCAACAGGCCGTACAGGCAATCTAGTAGCTTCAGAACATGGTTTAATGAGTGACACGTGGAATACGGGATGCACTCGCCATCGTTGTGGCAAAGCCAGACGGACAGCAGCCGGATTAATTACTTGGAGCACTATATACGGACCAATGTATTTAGGCAATAATTTCTTTTTGCCAGGAATTCTCAAGTGCTTAGAGGACAGCCATACTTTCATACCAGCCTTGTAGACAGGTGCGGGTATTCTATGAGCATCGGCATAGAACTTGTCGCATCTTTTAGCCTGCTCCAATTGCTGCTTCACTTTCCTCTGTAATTTCTTCAGATCAGGAAAGGTACGGCCTGCGGCAGGAGTATCCAAAGACAAGCTGGAATCCAAAGGTATTGATCGAGGGTGCTGTCCATAAAGCGCATAGAACGGTGAAGTGCCTATGGCACTATGATAGGAGTTGTTATAGGCGAATTCAGCTGCCGGCAGGACCGTGAGCCAATCCGATTGGTACTGCAGACACAGACACCGCAGATATTGTTCCATAGTGCAGTTGACTCTTTCAGTCTGTCCATCAGTTTGAGGATGATAAGCACTGGACATCCTATCATCAATCAGTAATGCAGAGGTTAGTGCTCTCCAAAAGCGTGACGCAAACTGTGAGCCCCTGTCTGTAATGATTACTGACGGTAGACCAAAGAAACGAAATATATGTTGGATGAATAGGTCAGCCAGAACAGCAGCGGTTGATAAACCAATACAGGGAACAAAAAGAGCCAATTTAGTGAAATAATCCACTACAACCCATATGGTATCAAACTCCTGGTTTGGTGGGAGTTCTACCACAAAGTCCATAGATATCATGTCCCATGGTTTGTTAGGGACAGGTAGGGACTGGAGTAAACCCACTGGTTTACCAGGAGTGTTTTTACATTGGATGCATACAGAACAAGTAGATACATGATCTATGACATCTTTTGACATGGACGGCCACCAGTAGTAGTTCTAGTGTCTTCTTCCGTCCAGGATGGGCTGCGATCAAGGAATCATGATTCCACTTGAGGGCTTTATTCCGCGTTGAAGACGTCGGTAGGTAGAGCACTCCTTGTGTGAATGGTAAACCGTTATGTACGTCCAGATTCATATCCTGGATAACTTGTGGATGATTTTTCACCCACTCTTGTACTTCGGTTTTTAAGGATGGTTGAACAGAACAACTACATATTACATGATCTGCCAACAACTGATTCTGTACTTGTGCTTCTTCCTTCGCCTCTTCACTCATACGGGACAATGCGTCCGACTTAACGTGTTCTCGGGCAGGACGATATGTGACCTGGAAATCGTATGGGGCAAAAAAGACATGCCATCTGGCCTGTCGGGCCGTAAGGCATTTCATGGATTTGAATGCTTGAAGATTTCTATGGTCAGAGTACACTAACACCTGATGTTTGGCCCCAAGAAGATGGTGACGCCATTCTCGGAAGGCATCCTTGATAGCCAGCAGTTCCCGCTCAGTGACGGTGTAGTTCCGTTCATATGGGGTAAGTTTGCGAGAGAAGAAAGCCACTGGGTGCTCCTCCTTGGTTTCTGTGCAAACTTGTGAGAGTACCGCTCCAATAGCGACACTGGATGCATCCGCTTCAACGATAAACTGGCGATCTGGATCTGGATGTTGAAGCACGGGTGCAGTGGTAAATGCCTCTTTCAACTTTTCGAATGATGCTTGGGCATTTGGGTTCCAACAGAAAGGAACTTTAGAACTAGTTAAGGCCGTCAAAGGAGCTACTGTTTTGGAGAAGGAATGAATAAATCTGCGATAAAAATTCGCAAAGCCTAAGAAAGACTGTAATGACTTGACATTGTGCGGAATCGGCCAATTCAATATGGCCTTCACCTTGGAACGGCTCATTCGAGCACCTAGATTGGTAATGTCATAGCCCAGGAATTCCACTTCCTGTGAATGAAAGACACATTTCTCGGCTTTCACATAAAGAAGGTTCTCCCTGAGTCTTTGTAGGACTGTAGAAACGTGTTTGACGTGTTCCGAAAAAGATGATGAATAGATCAGAATGTCATCCAGATAAATCACCACAAACTGGTCCATTATGTCCCTGAATATATCATTCATGAAGAATTGAAAAGTGGCGGGAGCGTTGCACAGACCAAAAGGCATCACCAAATACTCGTAAAGACCATACCGTGTCTTGAAAGCGGTCTTCCATTCGTCGCCTTCACGAATGCAAACTAAATTGTATGCTCCTCGCAAGTCCAATTTGGTGAAGTAACTGGAGGTACCTAATTGATCCAATAGAACGTTTATCAGTGGTAAAGGATATTGGTTTTTTATGGTAATGTCGTTAAGTGCCCTGTAATCAATACAAGGCCTTAGATCTCCCTCTTTCTTCGGAACAAAGAATAGAGGAGACGCAGCAGGTGATTGTGATGGCCGTATGAAACCCATCGCTAAAGCTTTGTCAATGTATTCTTTCAACACAACGTCTTCTTTTGGGGTCAGTGAATATAAACGACCTGTAGGGATTTTGGCACCAGGAATCAGTTCAATAGGACAGTCGTACTGTCGATGGGGAGGCAATTGTTCTGCCTGGCCCTTGTCAAAGACATCAGCATACTCAGCGTATTCGCATGGTATGGTAGCGTCGCTTTGATGTACCACGCTGAAAGTCGAAGCTCCCACCATAGAGGCCAATATGTGTTGCTTGTTTGACACCTCCTGACTGGTAAAGCAATGTTCATTGCAATGAATCGAAGGATACTGGAGCAATCCCGAAACCCAGTCAACGGCGGGATTATGAAGGGTTAACCATGCAAGACCAAGTATGATCTCGTACTGCGGAGCAGCTATGACATCGAAGATGATTTCTTCCGAATGATTATTCGATAATGTCATCTGAACAGATACCGTCTCCTGGGTTACCATACCCGAAGTCAAAACAGATCCGTCCACGGTATTAACCGTTTCAGGTTTGTTTTTGTTTACAAGGGGTATGGAACAGTTCTTGGCATATGTGATGTCTATGTAATTGTTGGTGGCTCCGGAATCAACCATGGCCTTGGAAACCAATTCTCGTTCCCCACAACGTAACGTCACCTCAACAATTACGGGTGCGTGTTTAGGAATGGTACTGGAGTCCGATGAAACACTCGACATAGGGACTCCTGCTATTGTCGAGTTTTGGCGTTTCCCGAACGCTCGATGGGTTTTTTAGGACATGTCGCCAATAAATGCTCGGATGAACCGCAATACATACATAAATGGTTCTTTCTTCGGTTCTCTCGTTCTGCATTGGACAATCGGCCTCTCACGACGCCAATCTGCATGGGTTCGGGGTCGTTCGAGAGGACTGCCGGTGTCTCTGAACGCCCCGAGGCTTGCATGAAGGGCTTTTTCTCTCCTTTCCGAGCATTCCTTCGGGCATCGATTTGTAAAACCAAATCGAGCAACTCTGTGAATCCCGTAGGAACCACCGGAACTGTAGATAAGGCATCTTTCAGTTCTTCTGAAAGACCCTTGTAGAAAACAGCCGTTTTCTTGCCATCAGGCCATTGAGTTTCGGCCGTTAGTTGATTGAACCGGACAATGTAAGGCAAAAGAGGTTGATTGCCTTGTTGTAGATTAAGTAACTCCAGATCCATGGCTTGAGTAGCATAACGCATGTCAAAGACTTTACTCATAGCAGCCAAGAGATCGTCACAGTCGTACAACAAAGGGCTATTTGTTTCCAACAAAGGGTTAGCCCAAGCAGCAGCTGTGCCCCCTAAATGGGAAAGCACGAATGCTGCTTTTGTGGTTAGGTCAGGAAAAGATGTAGGACGGCAAAGAAAATGGAGTCGGCACTGATTAACGAAGGTTCTATAGGTTTTGGGATCACCAGTGAACCGTTCCGGAGGGGCCAAGAGTGGGCATAACCACATTAATAGTTTCCTGTGGGGGTGTCATAGTCCCAGATCCAGATGCAGTGGCCATTGGAACCTGTGCTCCCTGAGGACTACCGTGCATGGCGTCTTGCATAACGTCCATACGGTGCCGTAACATGTCCTGTGCCGTAACATTTCATTTCTCAAATCGCTGATCAACTGAGTCAAAACAGCTAAAGGATCCGTACCCTCCATGGCTTCTGATTCTGTCAGAAAGCACCAAAGTATTAACTGAAAAGGATACGGTACTTAAAAGGATACAGGTGGTAGGGTCTTCCGGATCCCTGTTCACGCGTTTTGATAGTTGTGAAGTCAAGTTAAGACCTTCCAAATGATACAACGCTCTGACTGGTAAAACAGGCAGAGCGATGGATCACTGGAAAGGGCGTGGGTAAGGTATAAGAAGTCAGCCTAGAACAAAATAAAGTATCATGAATAACTGCCCCAACCTGGGTATGATGGAATAGGAAATGTCATGAATGCACACACTGACCTTGAGTCTAGGGCAGATGAATCCAGCAGAGTCTCTTGCGGAATCCAAGGTAGAACAAACGACAAGGAAGGGAAGATTAGTAAGGGAGACTTATCCCGAACGGAACGAGGCTCACGCTAGATACCGGGTTGATGCACCACAGGATAGCGTCCAAAGTACTGTTCACTGTCACCTTCCAATTATCCTTGAAAAGTTTCCTTCCCACGTAGTGTAAAGTATAGAAATTAATCAATCCCCCTGTTAATAACACAGGTGCAAGAGTTGGAAATAGCGCTCCTTTTAAGGTATAAACAAAGTACACGCGGTTCTGGACAGCCGCGAAGAAAAGAGCGTGTGCGTGTGGATTTACACGCGATTAGGATTCAGGCAGTCCAGGCCAGCAGCGCTTGAAGACAACATATGCGTGTGGATTTACACGCGAGCAGGATTCACGCAGTCCAGGCCAGCAGCGCTTGAAGATAGTGTGCGCGTGTGGATTTACACGCGAGCAGGATTCACGCAGTCCAGGCCAGCAGCGCTTGAAGATAGCATACGCGTGTGGATTTACACGCGAGCAGGATTCACGCAGTCCAGGCCAGCCGTACTTGAAGATAGCGTGCACGTGTGGATTTACACGCGAGCAGGATTCACGCAGTCCAGGCCAGCAGCGCTTGAAGATAGCGTGCGTGTGTGGATTTACATGCGAGCAGGATTCACGCAGTCCAGGCCAGCAGCGCTTGAAGATAGCGTGCGCGTGTGGATTTACACGCGAACAGGATTCACGCAGCCCAGGCCAGCCGCGTTTGAAGATAGCGTGCGCGTGTGGAATTACACGCGAACAGGATTCACGCAGCCCAGGCCGGCCGCGTTTGAAGACAACGTGTGGATTTACACGCAACCAAACAGCTCCAGGAATCAGCGTGTGGCGGAAAACACGCTATAGAAGGCCAAAAAGGTAGCTGTAGTAACCTGCAAGGATGCAGACCGGAGGTTCAGCTACACAACGCCAAATGATTCGATCAGAAGCAGCGAGTGAAGTTTCCACGCTGCTTAAATACGTAATGCCGTAGTTCACGTGACGAAGCAGAATACACGTGAGTTAGCGACGTGAAAAGTGCAAACGTCGTTTTCCCGGCAACGTGTCGAACAACCGCCATTTGGAATAGAACGGTCTAGCTGTTCTACGAGCGTAGGAGGTAGGACCACGTCCAGCATGCATGACACTATGTATCTGAAATGGGAGAGAGACTTGGGCGAAGATATTGACCCAGATACATGGGGGAAATGTGCAGAGCGCCACCCCGAACATCTATATCATGTCAATATAAATTACATGCTATCAAACAGTTACATCGTTGGCAGTATGATCCACATAGCCTCTCCGAAATGTATCAGTCAGCCAGCCCCCTATGTTGGCGCGAATGTGGGGAAGTTTCGGACTATTGAGACATGTGGTGGGGATGTCCCCGAATTAAGATTCACTGGGACGAGGTCCTGGGGTGGATCAGAGACCTAGATGGGGTCCAAAGAACAGCAGACCCCTATCTCATCGTGTTTGGTTTTGAGAAGTATGAGGATGAATGGAGAAGAGTCAGAGGTCTGGCCGCACAGCTACTGCTAGCTGCCCGGGCCCTGCTAGCTATGAAGTGGAAATCCGCAACAACCCCGAGCGAGGGAGAATGGGTCAATGTAGCATCAAACATATGCATCATGGAAAAAATAATGTCATCCCTACACGGCAGGTCTATGCAATGTAATATTTTGTGGATGGATTTTTTTGAACAAATATATGCGAGGAACAATACATTAAGCTGTAGAAACATGTGGTGAAGCTGACTCTGCTAACCGGCTTTTCATGTAATATCCTCCCAATGCTTGACACTGTCTCACATGTAACACAAAATGTGATGAAGAAGCACAAAGTGGAGTCCCCAATAAGAGGGTGCCCTAGAACCTGAAAAGTGACCACACAAATAAAAGACCACACTATTCATGTAAAACAAACGCCTAGTCCTAGGGTGTGTGGGGTGCGGGGTGGGAGGTGGTTGAGGAAATGGGAATGGGAACGCTTATTATAAAGTCTTACAGATTGAAGTTGAGAAAGTAAACCAAGTTTATGTTAAATGCTGATCCTAGCTTACTGAAGGCCCAACTCTGTCTTGTAACCAAATGTTTACACTTATTTCTCTTTTTTCCCTTTTGTGTGATCTGTTTCTATTAAAACCTAATAAAACTAAATTTAAAAAATATATCTACTTTATTATTATCACAACAGACAGTTCTAGCACACTACAAAATGCAACCCACCCTGTAAAGAAATGCATAGGTTTTAAGTAATGGGTAATCCCTATTTTTTGTTAACGGGGGTCTAATCTGAAGGAAGGGACAATCTATAAAGGAGAAAAATGAAAAACAGATTGACTACCCCTCTCTTTTAGTCTTATATGGATCTTAAGTGAGAGTTAAAGGCCTCCTAACTGTGTCATTGGTTAGGAAGTCGCCGGTGGAGAAAAATTGCACTGAACGTTGCAACTTGTAACAAAAGTTCTATCTCTTTAATGATTATAAAACATCTTAAAAAACATTTCTAAATTGATACTCAATCATATCACTCATTCTACATTAATCTCATCTAACAGGGGAGTTCTAAAGTGAATATAAATCTATGTTGGCATAACATTTCAGTCTGAGTATGCATTTTTGACATGGGAAAAAAACATTGGATTTTCCTTAAACAGTCGACATATGTTTCGGCACGTTATAATATACCACTTTTGTCAGCAGTGGTCACTAGAATAAGTATAAGGCCATCTTCAGGACACCAATTGCTTTGTGGTTGATCAATCTTGTTCCCCTTTTAGTACACACACACATCTGCAAAAAATACATACATAAGTGTACGTGTATTAATCTCATATAAAACTCTACTATAAAACATTTGTTTAAAAAAAGACAGAACAAATTGTGTATCTCAACTTTAACTGAATTTAAGAGCGATGGCTAGTTTTATGTTATTCTAAACCTGCCTTCACCCCACTAAGTCCATGTTATACAGTTTAGACTATTGAGAATGATCAGACATTGGGTGTTACTAACTGTGAAACTACCCTAGTCTCAGGTTTTCGTCACAAATGGGAAACCCTATAATCTAACTTTTTTGAACTTTTTTCAAAATGACTACATATATTAAATGCACTTACATGTCCACATCTTGTATTTGTGTGACTAGGATGCTTTCTTGAACGAACTGCGATTGTCTCGCTGTCTAGGCTTGTTATACTCAAACCTCCTCTCAAAGGTAACTTGAGTTAACCTCTGCGGTGTTGGGACCTGCAGTTAATTAAAACACCTGTTTAGATATGGCACCTCTAGTGGATTCAAAGCCACTGTTTAGATATAACGATGTTTATCTCATAACTCTTAGATGATAAGTGGAAAAATAATAACTTACAGTTTGGCATCAGCTGTTTGTGCATGAAAGGTCGTTAATGCCATTGTTGAATACTGCCAGGTTCCTTTTGATGGATTAGTATGAACCAAAAGGCCGTGAATGGGTTTATTTCCTGTGGCAATGGAAACGAAACATAATGAGCCTGGGAGCACGTAAATGCGTGATGTGCCAGTTAGAATAATGCTCATAAATCTGAGCTCTTTTCGAGCTGTGAAACACACTATTTTGTCACGTTTCACTGTTACTGTTTTAAGCCTCATTGTTAAAATACCACAGCGCTTCGGTTTTTTGCCGTTAGATTTAAATACACCATTAAGCTATTTGCAATCTCGTCATGTTTTATTGAACCTTGTTCGCTTCTGCGCTAGCCGAGATGCTGTGAACAACAGTCTTATAAAGGAAAGGACACCCCTGCTAGGTTATCTAAACCTTGTGTAACCTTTAAACTGATTACACACCCAGACTGTCTCTCCTCGTGCAAAGTCAAAAGACAAGAAACTAAACGATTAACGTTTTCATGCTGAAGTTTCTAAAGGCGCAAGCCTATTTTACCTTTTAGTCCGCAAAACTTGCGCTGGGAAGAGGACTTGTCTCCGGCAGCGGGCAGCAAGACCAAAAGTGAAGCTAAGTCTTATTTAAATAAAGTCACATTATTCAGGGTTGCCATCACATGATAACCGGTGTATTACTGCAAGCCCTAAGGATGTTGGGACTGGTAGTTTAAAACGAAAAATGACCTGAATTTGTTTATTTTTGTTCTTTTATTACACTTGTGTGTGTTTTACGAAGCTGGCTTTGCTTGAATGTGCCTTATTTTAAAAATGTACGCTAATGTGAGTTACGCGAACCCATTTATGACTATCACTATATATAGCTATGGTGATACAGCCTCAACCTCGGTGGCTAATTGGTCGGTTTTGTTTTCTACAATGGCACAGCAAAAAAGCACACTCTTAAATCGTGCTTGTTAATGATCTAAATTGTACTTGTTACCTGTTTCTGTTAGGTATCTCACCCTCAGCACTGTTGGTGCGGTGTGATGATACTGTGGAGTGCTATTTCCATATCTGTTAGTTCAAACGAACAGCATATCTACGCTCATTCTTAAAGAAGTGTGTTCCATTCTATGGCGATGTTGAGGCCATGTTTCACAGTGTCAAGGTTGTATATCCATTTCTGCTCACATCTTGTCAGATTGAGGTCCATGTTGCCGCCCCTGGGGGATGGTTGGATCACTCGGATCACATACCAAAGTAATTCTGTGTATTTGTGCTGTTTACGAATATAATGAGCCACCAGGGGTTTGTTGTCCATTTTATTTCGAATGCAGGATTTGTGTTCGCAGATTCTTTGGCGTATCTGTCGTTTGGTTTTACCTATATAAACTAAATCACATGGGCATTTAATGGCATATACCGCCCATTTGGTGAGGCAGTTAGTAAAAGTCTTCAACTGTATTGTGGTGTTACATAATAGAATACTTTTCATTGTCATAGTCTGTGCGCATACAGAACAATTGCCACAACGATGATGACCTACCACCGGTGGTAAGCCCCACAATTGGGTTTGGGTGGTGATTGCCCTTGAAAGTCTCGGGTATGTATGGACTAAAAAGTCTTTTATATTGCGTTGCCTTTTGAATGCAAAACGGGGCATTAAAGGATTAAAGTCTTCCGTTTTGATCATATGCCAGTGTCTTTTAATGATTTTCCTGAGATGGCTACTGATAGGGCTGTATGTACTTACACATGTTATTTTGTCTTTTTTATTCCAGTGAATCGGTTCTAGGCATGTAGTTCTATTCATGTGTAGTGCTCTTTTATATGCCTGATGAACAGTTTTTTTAGGATACCCTCTATCTTGTAGCCTTCTTTTTAAGGATTTTCCATACTGTTTGTACATCTCTACTTGTGTACAGTTCCTGCGAACGCGCAGAAATTGCCCATATGGCAAGCCTTCTTTCAGGCCCATGGGGTGAAAGCTGTGATAATTAAGCAACGTGTTTTTATCTGTCGGTTTTCTGTAGAGGCTAGTTGCTATGTCTCCTGTATTTGTTTTTTGTATTTGGAGGTCCAGAAATGGAATGGTATGTAGATCTGTATGAATGGTGAACTGTATGTTAGGGTTTTGAATATTCAACCATTTATGAAAAAGTGCCAAATTGTCTGGTGTATCTCTCCATATCATATAGACATCATCTATATATCGTAGCCATGTTATGATTGATTTGGAGAAAGGATTTGATGGATCAAAAATGGAATGTTGTTCCAGGTCGTCCATATACAGGTTAGCCAAATCTGGGGCAACAGTTGCTCCCATGCTTGTGCCTTTAAGTTGGTTGCAGTACCGACCATTATATAGAAAGAAATTTTCTGTGAGGGCTAGTCTAATGCATTCTAAAATAAATGCCGTAGGGAGGCTATCAAGTGTTCTAGTGCCTCTGTCTAAATACTTTGCCATCACTCTTAAACAGTCGTTTTGTGGGATACTTGTATACAGACTAACCACATTCAAGATAACCAAGATGTCCGATGGATTTAAATGAAACGTTTCTAATGTCTTGAGCATGCTGGTGGTGTCTTTTACATACAATGTCATTTGAGACACAAAGGGTCTGAGAAACCAATCAGAATAAATAGAAAGGGGCTCAAGGATTGAATTAATGGCCGCTACGATTGGTCTACCCGGAGGTGTTTTATCATTTTTGTGAATTTTGGGTATGATATAGAAAGCCGGGGTGGTGGGATGTGTATTGACTAAAAAGTCTTTCTCCTCCGGATCTATCCAACCCTCTTCCATCGCATGTTTCATAAGACTAGCTATTTCATCTTGGAGCCTTGGTGTGGGGTCCTGTACCAGTTCCCTATATGAAGTATTGTCATTCAGATGTTTCATGACTTCTGTTTCATATGCGTCTTTTCCCCATAGGACTATGCCTCCCCCCTTATCAGCTGGCTTGATTATAAATGAGTCATTTAGCTATAGGGATTTAAGTGCCTCTCTTTCCGATCTTGTGAGATTGTCTCTGGAATTGTTTTTAGTGTTAATTGTTCCTTGGATTTCGTGAGAAATCCTTTGTTCGAACGCGACTATTGCTGGGCTAACCATTGCATTAGTGGGGGTAAATTTGGAAGGAGGTTTCAGACCTGTAGTTGTTGATTCTTTTCTAGAGGACGTAGGATTCCTGAAAAAATACTTAAGGCGTATTTTTCTATAAAATTGTTGAAGTTCCATTTCGGTCTCAAAAGATTTTGCTCTTGTTGTGGGCACGAAGGACAGCCCTTTGGATAGAACACTTATTTCCGTGGCAGAAAGTTCATGAGAACTGAGATTGAATATGGGGACTACCAAGTCGGTGGAGGCCCCTGCCAGTTCCTGGTGTTCATTCTGGGTGGTCCTTGGTTCTTGTTGTGGCCCCGTTGTCCTCGTCCCCGAAAAAAATTGGGGTGGTGGTCCAGCTTGGTCATTGTCTGAGCCGCTACTTGTGGACGCATTAGAGGAATTGGAGAAGTTTACATACGGTTTCTTCCTGTTTCCTACATTATAACCTCTACCTTGATTGGCTTTCTGTAGATCTTCATAATAGCTTTCTACCAGATATGGGTAAGTTTTTGTCTCTTTATATTGTTCCACATCTTTCTTTAATTTCCAGATTTTTGATCTAAAGTTAACTTCTTGAATTTGCAAATTTCGTCTTCTATCTTTTCAAGGGTTGTCTTGATATCTTTAATGGTTTTGTCTTGTTTGATTTTTTCTTCGAATGCTGTTATTTCTGTTCTCTGTAGGTTTGCTTCTTCTTCCGCTGTATCTATGATTAATATCAATAGATCTCTTGAGCATTTGTTGCTGACCCCACTGAACTTGCATTTAAACTTAGAATTGTTGGTAAATACTCTTGGAGTGTTTTTTATTTGCAATCCCTCAGGTATTGTACCTGCTTTTAAGTAAGCCAGCATTAGTTGGCCATGTGATTCAGTCCGTATCAATTTTTTCTTTTTTTGCATCAGGAGGTCTGCATCGTTTGATTGTGATGCAGGGACTGCCTTATCAATATTGTCAACCAGCAATAATGGCATACTCATAATCTTTTGATAGTATTCGTCCGTAAAGGAAACTAAATTTCCACTGTCCATTTTAACAGTTTTCAGTACACTGATATACGTTTATGGACACAGTTAACCCAACAACCAAGGGTTGTCCAAGGGAGGTTTTAAGTAATGGGTAATCCCTATTTTCTGTTAACGGGGGGTCTAATCTGAAGGAAGGGACAATCTATAAAGGAGAAAAATGAAAAACAGATTGACTACCCCTCTCTTTTAGTCTTATATGGATCTTAAGTGAGAGTTAAAGGCCTCCTAACTGTGTCATTGGTTAGGAAGTCCCGGTGGAGAAAAATTGCACTGAACACTGCAACTTGTAACAAAAGTTCTATCTCTTTAATGATTATAAAACATCTTAAAAAACATTTCTAAATTGATACTCAATCATATCACTCATTCTACATTCATCTCATCTAACAGGGGAGTTCTAAAGTGAATATAAATCTATGTTGGCATAACATTTCAGTCTGAGTATGCATTTTTGACATGGGAAAAAAACATTGGATTTTCCTTAAACAGGCGACATATGTTTCGGCCCGTTATAATATACCACTTTTGTCAGCAGTGGTCACTAGAATAAGTATAAGGCCATCTTCAGGACACCAATTGCTTTGTGGTTGATCAATCTTGTTCCCCTTTTAGTACACACACACATCTGCATAAAAATACATACATAAGTGTACGTGTATTAATCTCATATAAAACTCTACTATAAAACATTTGTTTAAGAAAAGACAGAACAAATTGTGTATCTCAACTTTAACTGAATTTAAGAGCGATGGCTAGTTTTATGTTATTCTAAACCTGCCTTCACCCCACTAAGTCCATGTTATACAGTTTAGACTATTGAGAATGATCAGACATTGGGTGTTACTAACTGTGAAACTACCCTAGTCTCAGGTTTTCGTCACAAATGGGAAACCCTATAATCTAACTTTTTTGAACATTTTTCAAAATGACTACATATATTAAATGCACTTACATGTCCACATCTTGTATTTGTGTGACTAGGATTCTTTCTTGAACGAACTGCGATTGTCTCGCTGTCTAGGCTTGTTATACTCAAACCTCCTCTCAAAGGTAACTTGAGTTAACCTCTGCGGTGTTGGCACCTGCTGTTAATTAAAACACCTGTTTAGATATGGCACCTGTAGTTGATTCAAAACCACTGTTTAGATATAACAATGTTTATCTCATTAGGAAGACTCTTTGACATCTCAGCACGGTCTGCAGTCGAAGAACTATCAGAACCATCGCTGCTACCAACTTGATCCCAGTGCAATGTAGTATCAGCTACCACATAACCCACTATCCTGGGAATTTGTTTGTTTGTTTGTTTATTCATTTGTTAAGCGCACCAGACTCGTGAGTAAAAGGGCGGAACTTCTTTCCAATTGACTCAACTAAAGACTAATGATATTCCACCTTTTTCAAACACTTACCTCCGAAGAACTTTACTGAACGTATGAAGGTCCCCCTCGAGGTTCCGATAAGGCAGCGAGCACTCAAGACAAAATTGCCTTACTTTGATAAAACCTTCGTCTACTTTGAGAACTTTCACTCATTCAATGAATTCTCTGATTCCTCCCACCATGCAACCTCAGAGTAAAGCTTAACTCCTCTCTCCACCCGTGCTACTTCACATTCCAAGTCAACATGGTCGTCCCCGCTATCTACTGGCAACCCTGACAGGCAATCGTCTTCCACATCGGTCCTTTCAGGTATGCACTCAACCTTGAACTTATACTGCTGGAGCTTGGTCACCAGCTACAACTGTCTTGATGACAACTCACTCCTTCTACCTGGAAACAAATCACACTTTAGGGGTTCATAGCCAGTCCTTATGGTAAAATGGGTACCCCATAGACACATCTTAAAATGCTCAACTGCCCACGCACGTGCAGGGCTTCCCGTTCTATCACAGAGTAATTCCGTTCTCTTTTGAAAATGCATGGGATGCAGATGTCATGGTCTTAAGTGACCCTTTGATTCTCTGAGGGAAAGTAGTTCCTAATCTATAACCCCAGGCGGCCAAGTTTAACACACATTCACTACCAGACTCAAAATATTTAAGAGTCTGTGCATTTTTAATCTCTGTTTTCATCAGTTGGAGACATTTGTCTTCCTGTTTGGACCACTCAAACTTCTCACCTTTCCTCACCAATAATCCCAAAGGTTCTGTCTTGTGGGCAAAATATTCTACAAATCTGGAGTAAACCTCTGCTAGGCCTAAAAAGGAGCACAGCTGCTCTACATTTACTGGACTTGGTGCCTCCTCAATAGCATCGAAGTGATCGGACTTGAGTCTTGTTCCTTCTCCTTAAATGGAATCCCCCAAATACTCTACCTTCCCGACTCGGAATGTGCATCTGTCCACTCACATAGACATGCCACAGTCCCTAAACGGTCCCAGTACTCGTGGCAATGCTAAATGATGCTCCTTCCTATTCTGGCCATACACCGAAATAGCGTTCTTCAATGCAACTGCACATCTACGGAAATTGGAGCGTTTTGACATTTTTCCTGATTGCCCATTTGTTAGACTTGGCAATTTTGTAATGAGTCACATTATTCCCCAACTCTTATAATAAAAGTATGTATGATTCTTACCCATTTTTTAAAATAATGGAGCTTGACACACAATTCCTTTTTTTCAATTAGAATTCGTAAGACATACCACCTAGGAATCCAGACCGAACAGAGCTACTTGTGTAGTTTTTTTTAATTACCTCTATGGTTGCAATTTAGCCCTTTCCAAAGGGGCTTCAGTCCTATGTTAAACAACAGGATGATCTGCCCACACTAAAGATGACCTCTGCCCTTACTGTGAAGGTCGTAAATGAGGGAGGAAGCCATGTTTGTTTTATAAGAATCAAACCATTCTGGGGTTGGCCACCAATGCGTGTACAGCATGAGTGTGTGGAGGGCAGGAACATGGCCAGTGCTCTGCGAATGTGTACCTTTCTGCCACTGCCATCCTACCTTCTCCACATGCAATTAATTTTGCCCTTACTGCTCAACCTTTATAGTCCCCTGGACAGTAGAAAACAGAACATTTTGTTTTGGCAGCTGAGAGCCCATTTTAATTGTATGGACGGGAAAAGGGCTTAGCTGGTGAGCGAACTGATTCCCTGGCGAGTGGCGCCCACCAAAAGCATGTCAGTCAGGAGGTATGTTTTGGATCACGAAGAAGTTGCGCCTGTAATCCAAAAGCCCCAAACAGTAGTACTCGCCACTCCAGCTAGGTGATCCTCAGTATATTTGCTTTCAGAAGCATTGCAAAGAAAAGGCACAGGAAACGATGCCCGTCGTTGTTTCCTTCTCTATAGCCCTCTCTGTAGAAAGTTCACAGCATGTCCCGTTCGCTGGCTATGCATAAGTATGATAGTTTATGATATGATAGTTTATGATAGTTTATTTATATAGCACCTATACACAATGTGTTTCAAAGCGCTTCAAGGCAAGGAGGGAACAAGGGAAAATATAACAACATTCATACAGGCCATGAACAGTAAGGATGTGAAATGAACTATCCTATTCGGCCTGACGACATTTCAGATAGTGCAAGAGCTATGACATAGATAAGGAGAGGGAGAGTGGGAAGGAAATGGAAACAGACAGGCGACTACCGTACTAGGCCTGACGACATTTCTGGTAGAGTCGGAGGAAAACAAAAGGTGAGGGAGAGGGGTGCAGAAAGGGAGGGGAGGAACAAAACAGGTGACTATCGTACTAGGCCTGACAAAGTTTCAGATAGTGCTGGTGGGAGGGGGGGGAGACAGTAAGGAGATGGGGGAGCGACAGACGAGGTTGCTTTCATACTAGGTCCAGGGACCATTCTGATAGAGTAAGTGCATATAAGAAAGTAAGGGGAGGAAGGGAGGAGATAGGAAAAGGGAGAGGGGAGAGGGAAGGGGGAGAGAACAGGGAGTAAGCCGTCAAAGAGAGTAGTGAAGCAAGAGGGGAGAGCGAATACAATTGCATAGGTCAGTAGTTTGGACACAAGATGAAGATGGGAACAGTATGATTCAGGGCCTCCATGAGTACAAGATGCAAAGGAAGTCCAGCATGAGAGTTGAGAATGCAGAGAAACGTCCACAGGCAACAATCAAAACATGTTTAGCAGGTCTCTGTCTGAGAAAATGCATTATAAAAGATGGACTGAAGCAATTATACCATGATAAATAGCTTGAAAGGAGGCAAAAGAACACAAGCTGCATAAAGGGCTCCCCCTTTTTGCTCCTCTGTCCAGACAATCCCACGTTGCCAAAATGATCACATCTTCTTCCTGGTCCCACTACTCATTCTCTGAGTCTGCTGCCTCCATGGAGGGGGAACTTTCTTTATTTTCTGCTTTTTCTTGCCCCGCCCCTTGCTTAAGTACTATATAACTCTAACACTTAGAGCCTGTCAGGTTCTTTGTCCTTTCAGGTGGCAGGACCTGGCGTGTGTTCAGGCACCCATATTATTTCCCCTTTGGTGGAGACAGGGGGGGGGCGATCGGGACTGTGCTGGGGTTGGAAGAGCCATGCACAGTGCTTAATTTGGGTGGGTGTTTGCCCGGGCTCACCCCTGGCACTTATTTCTGAGCCCCAGCACTTATTGTCTCACAATTAGATTGATTATGAATTAATGATAGTCAGAGCATCCATTAACCCCAATGAGCAGGTGTGAGCTGTAGTTTATCCCCAAATGTGTCAACACTGTGGAGAGCAGCTGTGGGTGGTGGCAGAATTGGTGGGGAACTGCAGGCTCCCCTGCTGTGTCACAATCCTGCAAAAATATTTGAGCCCTGGCACAAAGCAGAGAGGCCAGGTTGAGAGGAGATAATACCTGCGTGGCGGGTCGAGCAGTGCAGACCAGCCATGTGGAGACCCCGTATGGGGCGCTTCTGGAAGAGCATCCTGGGCTGCTCCTGGAACACTGTGAGCTGTATGTGGAAAGCCACACCAAAGACAATGCTTTTGTAGGAGGATTCAACCAGTATCTCCTCATTTCCCCCCACTGACCTACGACAGACAAAGAAAGGGAAAACATTTACAGAAAAAGAATTGGTGTACATAATAAGGAAGGAATCGAAAGGCGGGGGAAGAAGAAGATCGCAGTCTTCATCAGAGAGGGAGAGTGGGATAAAGAGGCCTCTGCAAGTGTAGTGGGTCATTTTGCTTACTATATGTGGTTCCCAGTGGAAGCAGATCCAATGCCAGAAACTGGAAAGTAGCCTCCACCGAAACAGTTCAAGATGGCAGCCTCCAACCATCTCCCCTTGTTACTGGAGATCAAGGACAAGATTTTTAAAGAATGGGTATAACCGGGCAGGAAAGGGGCCCCCAGATTCCCGTTAAAAAAAATATCCCCTGAAGAGACTGGAGAAGGTGTTCAGACTGGTGAAATTCTACCTAGTGTGATGGATCGGTCCATCATGTCTCCAGAGGAGACGATTAAGAACAGAGTGGACAAAAAAGCTCATTGCTTGATGAATAAGGCATATACTGGAGTACAATGACATTACAGGGCACTGACTATTTTTCACAGTTGGGCAGGGCAATGATTGGAGGATTAGACTGTGATCCCATTGTGCAGCATATGCAGATGTCAAACTAACAGAGTAAAGGCTTCGGCCATGGTGGCAGTGGCTGATGGCAGCAACATCTTCATTTACCGGACTGGCGCACAGATACTCATCAAAAAGCAACAGCATTTACAATTCCATTTCAGGGTAAGCTGTTGTTTGGACTTCACTGGATGATAAGGTGCACAAACCATTCATGGCCGACAAGCATGCAGACAAATTGAGGAAGTAATCAGAATCAAGAAGCATGTGGGTACTCGCAGGGAGATGATAACAGGCTTTCGGCACTCTGCCAGAACCAATCACACTCAACCTTTTCAGAACACTGGGCCCCGGGGGGGGGGTCAGCATACATCCTGACTCCAGGCAAGTGGAAGCCGGGCTTTGATGGTTTAAGAAACAAATGGGAGAAGATTTCATCAGATTTGTGAGTCTACGCTCTCATATGAAAAAGGCTACCCGATGGCGTTTGCCCTGATTCCAGGGGACTAACGAGTTGGACAAACTCTTTTGCCAGAATGAAAGCTAGCAGGAAGGCTTTAATGACGGAATTCAGGAGTTGCTTGGGAAGAAGGCTGGGTTCCACATGGAGAAGAAGAAAGCAGCTTTGATTCCATAATTTCTTTGGTACCAAAGCTAAATGGATCATTTTAACAGGTTCTGGATCACAATTGTCTGAACACATTTGTGTCATCAAAGACACTCAGAAAAGTAGCCTACAGAGTATTATTTCACTGATTAAGGGGCTTGATGAATCAACTTCCAGGGCACCAATGGTCCAGGGATAAATATCAGTTTCTAAACCATCAATCATCCCCACACTTCTAGTATACCAGGAGAGATCCAAACAGATTGGGACATAAGTCAATTATAAACATCCTTGTCCAATTTGTGGTTACGTGGACGGAACATCAGGCTTATCCCCGCAAGGTCATGGGTCTATGGTTAGTTGCAACACAGCGAAAATACAATTATTACCCAATGATAAAAGGGACTGTGCAGTCAACGTTGTATACACATATTTACTTTATTATCATTACAACAGACAGTTCTAGCATACTCCAAAATACAACCCACCATGCAAAGGAACACAGAGGACAGACAATTTCATGAGGGAAAGGGATGCACTCTGGATACTGACATGAGGGTAGTCGGTAAAGCAATCAGTCTTAACTGTTCAAGGTTATTTGGTTTCAGCACCAAGGGAGGAAGGGGTCGTAAATGTCACTAGGGGCCTTCGGGAAAGGACCAGGGAACAGAACTGCAATTTAACTGGTGCTTGGGATGATCTTGATGCTCGACAGCGTCAAGTCGGTTCCAGGACGCTTTGCAGCTTCTGTAACAGAGTTCAAGACGGGAGACAGTCGCGGGTATCAGGTGGCAGGTAGTTCGGCAAGCGAGGCTGGATGGACGGCTGCAGGCTGGCCTACACAGCTGCGCGGGGTCAAAAATTGCTGTCTCTGTGCTGGTTGGCGAATCTGAAATGCTGGCCAAGGCGTCTCGGACAGCATTAGTGACTGCAACGTGACAACAGTCAGTGGTGCATCTAGTCGTAGTTTGAGGGCTCGACTGCCTCGAAAATGGCCTTAAAAAATGGGCGCTGGCTGATGCTTGCGTGGCACTCCTTCTAGTTTCTTTGCAGGGCTTGTGTCATCCTTTCAAGGCAGAAGGCCCAAAGCTGAGGAGAGTGTTTGCAGGCAACTGCCGTTTCATTTGTTCAGATACTCTGGCACTTTTCACCTAGGAAGCTTGCTGGAAAAACCGAGCAGAGCACTCTGTGTGCTGGCTAGGTACCGGTTCTAGAGCTGCTGGACGGGGCCTCTGAGGTTGGTATCTCCCTCTGTTTCCTGGGAGATGTTTAGGGGAGAAATCTTGCTTCCCTCTTGGAAATCCTGGCCTTCCTTCTCTGGCGGAAGCTGTAAGGTAGACTGTACCTTCAGCCAGGGTCTAAGACTGAGTTCTTTTTTCCTGATTCTGGTGAAGCCTTCAGGTGATCTACTAAGTGAGGGGCTCAGCTAAGTCCCACGCATTTTACTGTATGTTACAAGTCAAAGTGTCTCTCTGGTTAACTAAGCCCTCTGTGGCTCTTGATCACAGCGCAGATCTCTCTTGTGGTTTGTGGTGAGAACAGACTTCTGTCTCCCTCACATACTTCGTCCCTCTCAAAGGGGTCCGCTCTGTGGCTCTTGATCAAAGCGCAGGTCTCCCTTAAAGATTGAGGTGAGAACAGACGTCTCTCTCCCCCAAATAACATACTTCGTACCTCTGAAAGTGGTCTGCTCTGCAGGGGTTGCCTATGGTAAATAGTGCACCCAGACATGCCCTTCATTGTCCTTCATACTGAGGGGTGGAAGCTAGCTTCAAGTTGACACATTTTCGGAGGTTGAACTCCCATCACTCATAAATTTTCAAAAAAATCAAGAAAGCCCAGACGAGCGCACACTCCTCACGCGGCTGGTCGAATTCCTGAAAAGGGGCTTGATATTTAGCCTTCTATGTACTTGCATTATGCTTACCACCACATCCCAAATGAATCCAGACATCAGAGGTTTCTAAGATTCACGGTGGCGGGGGACCATCTTCAATTTCAAGCCTGTACCTTCAGAATACAAACCACACCAAGAGTGGTTTAACCAAAATCATGAGTCCAATAGTGGCCTATCTGCACAAACATGGGATGGATTTATTCCCCTACCTAGACAACTGACTAGTGAGAGCCCCTACAGTGAAATTGCTAAGTAAGGAGCTAAGCAACATATTACAAAGATTCAGACTTTTGATCAACTGGCAGAAGTCGAATGTGGTCCCATTGCAATATCTCCAGGTTATTGGGGCCAGGTCCAATACTGCAAGGAACCGAGTACTATTCCTGGAAGACAGGGCGAATAGGTTGACATTCTTGTTGGCCTCCGTACTGGCAGACAAATGGGTATCTGTGCTATGAATTTTGTGGCTGCTGGCATATATGGCAGCTTGTGTCTTTGAGGTGCCATGGGTAAGGATCCTAATAGCATATCTGTTGAATCAGTGGGATCCCCAATTAGGTGACATCAAAAGGGAATTGAGGATGCCTGCCACCAAAAAGAGCAAACTACAGTGGTGGATGGACAGTCACTATTTGTTGTAGGGGTTTCCCTTGAGCTGGCCCTCAAAGACCACTCTTATTACAGATGCCAGCAGAGCGGGGTGGTCGTACACTCTGTGGAGTCTTCAAGCACAGGGCAGGTGGGAGGCACAGGAAGGACACAGATCCTCGAACTGGAGGTAGCTGCAAGTGATTTGCAAGACCACACATTTGTTTTCCTTTATCTCCAGGCGAGGCTGGTGTTGGTCAGAACTTCCACCAGTACAGCCCTGGCTTATCTAAATGACTAGGGGGCTGAGATCAGGGTCCCAGAATCAGGTGGCAGAAACAAAATCTGTTACATCCCAGAGCTGCACACATCTGGAAGAGGGACGACAACCCCAGGGCAGATTGATTAATCAGAGTCTTTCCATCCTCCCTGTGAGAGATCAATATGGGTGCTTAGAGCTGATATGTCTGCCTCCCTGACAAATATGAAGGTTCCCAGATGTATCTCAAGATATCAGGTGCATGGGGCAGTAGAGACAGATTCCATGACAGTTCAGTGGCCGGAGGGACTTTCATATGCCTTTCCCCCATTGGCTCCATTACCCAAAGTCCTGACAAAGATCAGGGACTCAGAGACTCAGGTATTGTTGTTAGGTCCGGTGTGGCCAAGGAGGTGCTGGTTTCCCCTCCTTTTGCAGTTGTTCAGGTATTCAATGCTACCTTTTCGAGGAGGATCTGGTGATATTGAAAATAAACCCTGACTTATGCAGGAAAAAGGACGTGCAACGGAGGCAGGGAAAGACATCTCAACTAGCCGCAGTTCTGCAGGAGACCAGAAGACCTGCTACTAGATAGGCCTATGATAAACAATGGTGCTCCTTTTCTACATGGTGCGCTAAGTCACAGGACAATCCGATATTTGCCCAATTCCTAGACTTCTGATATTTCTGACTGACGAATTTGACATGGGCCTGTCGGTCTCCTCACTCAGAGCTCATTTAGTGGCCATCAAGGCGATATGGGGACCTTAGGGCTCAGAGATCATTCTGCAGGGACATGTTCTGAAAATTGTTGAAAAGCTTAGTCTAGGACACAAAAGCAGTATGGTCTACCAGCTTGTGATATACCGTTCGTTCTAAAGGCATTATAGGGTTCACCCTTCAATCCTCTAGGGTCAGTGGCCATGAAGTCCCTCACTATGAAAGTATTTTTCTGGTGTCCATTACATCAGCCAGATGACAGGGGATTTGCGGGTGTTGTTAAGTAAACCTTCCTTTTTGAAAGTCCTCCCGAGAGGCATTGGTGTTATGGTGTGATCCAGAATGTAGGTGATCTCTCAATTTCATCTGTCCCAGAGGTGGTACTGTCAGAATGTTTTTCGCATCCGCTTCTCCGGGGAAGAATCCCGGCACCTACTGCACTTGAAGATGGTGGTACTCCTCCACCTAGAAAACACTCAAGGTATGCGCATGTCGGATAACCTGTTCATTACCTGTGGAAGGAGTGCTCCACGCAGAAGGGCATCAGGGGCTTCGATTAGTAGACGGATTAGAGGAACCATTACTGAGGCTCATAAAGTATCGGGGACACCTTTACCTGCCAGGATTCAAGGGAGATAGATCCACGAGAGGAATTGTCTGAGTCCAGGGGGGTATCTATATCAGATATGTGTTAGGCAGCTACATGGGATGACCCTAAACCATTTGTGGGACATTACCACCTGAACATCCATGCACATGTATCCACTGCATTTGGTACGGGGATGCTGGGGTCAGTTACTGAACACTGATGGTGAAGGAAATAAATGGTGTGAGTGCCTGCAAGGATTTTTGTGGTTTGTGTGTTTATTTTCCCAGCCATCTGTATGGTTGTGTATACCTCAGAGAGTAAATACTGGGATGGGAAAGAGGGACAGGGGGTATTGTGGTGAGCAGGTGCAAGTGGATTTAGGTCACCTAGACTAAGCAGCGCCCACTTCTTAGCCTCTTCCTTCCTGCTCTCAACTCTTAGATCCAGGGCGTCTCTTGGCCAGGCATCTGAAGCGAAGGGCTGACGAAGAAAAGGGCAATTCCGATTTGGACCTGTTCAGACCAGGAGGACCCAGGGCCCAACCCCCTGCTCAGAGAGCAGGTAAGCATGCACCAACATGTGATTACTCCCTCTGTCACCACAGGCCGTCCCCAACCCCTCTGGTCACCCTGTGATGTTCCCTTTTGCCGCCCTCCCTTCTCGCACACAGGTGTTACCTGTTTTGCATGGTTCTTCTACCCTGCTCCCCCCCCCTCTCTGCCCCCCTCCAGTCTACTTTAGCAGGAGTCTTTCCTGATACATTCTGGTTTCACCATCACCGTCTAGTGGCCAATGCTAGATTTGACTTTTATGGACTTCATTGATTCACAGTGCGTCACCCTTTCTCAACTCTCATGCTGGACTTCCTTTGCATCTTGTACTCATGGTGGCCCTGAATCATGCTGTTCCCATCTTCATCTTGTATCCTGGCTTGCAACATTATGTGTTACTACTGACTTCTGCAATTGTATTTGTTCTCCCCTCTTGCTTCCCCACTCCTTTTGACTGCTTACTCTCTGTCCTCTCCTCTTCTCCCTTTCTCCCTTTTCTGTCTCCTCCCCCCTCCCCTTACTTGTTTTCGCCCCACTCCCCGCAGCACTATCTGAAATGTCGTCAGGCCTAGTACGATAGTCGCTTGTTTTGTTTCTCCCCTCCCTTTCCGCACCCCTCTCGCTCACCTATATTTTCTCCGGCTCTACCAGAAATGTAGTCAGGCCTAGTACGGTAGTCACCTGTCTGTTTCCATTTCCTTCCCACTCTCCGCCTCTCTTCCTTATCTATGTCTTAGCTCTTGCACTATCTGAAATGTCTTCAGCCTGAGCACGATAGATAATTTCACATCCTTATTGTTCATGGCCTGTAAGATTGTCATTGTATTTTCCCTTGTTCGCTCTGTTGCCTTGAAGCATTGTGTATAGGCGCTATACGAATAGACTATCATATCATATCATAACTTACTGGTAATCTTCATTATTTTTAGTCCTGTTCTACCACATCCTAATACTTACGACCTACTCCACCCACCCTACTGGGGATGTTTGGGTCCATAGCAGAAGTCGTTTTGGCCTGGATGGGGTTGTGAGTCTCATGGAGTTATATGTGATATAAGGAAAGGGGTAGGGCGGCCTGGTCATGGAGCCAGGGTCCTCAGAGGGTAAACATTGTGACGGGGTAGAACAGGACTAGGAATAATGAAGATTACCGGTAAGCAATCCACACATTACGTTGTCATCGGTCAGTGCCAATGCTATTGCTGGAAAGCAAACCGAAAAGGTTACATCGCACCTAGCACTGGGCGAAATGCAAGGCAACACAAAGCAGCATAAGAAAACAACAGTAGGCGCTGCCTTATTATCAGGGGTTTATTGAAGTAACATTAGCCGCAGCTTTAATCCAATGTATTGCAAAAATGTTACAAAAGAAAATACTGATATCCTCTTTTCGGTTCTCTTTTACTTTTTTTTCACTTTTTCTTTTTTATTATGGCTTACAGTGGCCGCTCAGAGATGGACTTTTTTCTCACACACCAAGAACAGACAGATGTTCCTATTTGAAACCAACGTGCGTTTAGCTAAAAAAAAAGTTTTAAAACGTTTATTTAACTTTTCATCAGAAAACAGACAGTCCCCTTCCACCGCGTTGTTGGTTTTTCTGCTACCGGTGGATTCCTGCCTCTCCATCACGGTGTGACACATGCTGTGGGTCCATGCAGAGTCTTCGGTTCCTTGCCACGTATGATCTCCTACTCAAGGTCAGGGAATGAAGCTCCTGGTGGGAGAGGGGTGGGTAAGGGAAACATTAAAGTACCAGGCCTCTGTGCCCCAACCATGCTCTCCATTTTGGGATTTTGCACAAAGTCAACCTTGGGACTGTGATCGCAGGATCTTCTGAGGATCTCACCTGATCTCTAGCAATAGCAGATGTTGGATCTCCTGAGGATCAGCTTATGTATTCTCTTTGGAGAGTCGTTTGGGAGTCTTCTGGGGACCAGCTAGCCTGTGCTCTATGGGTTAAATTAATGGCATCTAGTAATGAAAAGCTTTCCTGTATCCTATGGAATGAAGTTTTGGAATCGCCTGGGTACCATGTCACCTGCCCTCCCCCATAGCTTATGGGTTAAGGAATCTTACTGGAGAAAGATGTACTCCTTCTGTGTAGACTGAATTTATGGAAGCCTGAGTGAATCGACTGTCAGCCTACAGATATGAGTTTGGGTAGTTTTCTGAGGATCAGCTCAGATTACTCCTCTATACTTGAATTAGGGAATCTGCTGAAAACGAAACGAGCTCTACAGTCCCTTGGGGATAGATGGATGCATTCCTCCTCGGTGATGAGGCCCAACGAGGCCGAAACATGTCTGGGGATGCTTGTGGACTTGTGCGTCTTTCCCCTTTTGTAATGGCTTTGCAGGCGAAGTACGATTTCCTGGAGGGTTGCCCAGAGCAATGTCAGAGGTTAAGATTAATTCTAAACCTTCCAGCAATCACCTCTTTTGTTTTGCTACTGTAACCCTGAGCGGGACGGGTATGCCCAGACGTGGGTCCCGTGCCTGCTGGGCTTAGAGACCCAATCAACTCCTCACTGATGAGGCTCAGCGAGGCCGAAATATGTCTGGGGATGCTTGCGTTTTGATCCTTTTGTTTTCAAATTAATGGCTCGACACCCAAATATGTCCCTATATATAAGAGTTAAAAATCACCTATGGACTAGCTCGCATTTTTCCCATTCATTGTATGATGGTTGATTCTGGAGTGCGAGATTACTTCTCACTCATATTTAGAAGTAAGGGTGTTTCCTGTGGACCATCTTGCCTGTCCTTATGCACCAGGAGTAGGGTATCTACCGAGGACACATTCACCTGAGCCCTATAGTTGGGAGAGAGGGAACATCCTAAAGACAAGGGCCATTGTTCAGCAGTCAGTAATTCTCAATAGGACCTGCTCACCTGCCCCAATAGAGTGGAATTAGAGAATGTCTTTAGGAAAAGCTCACTTGGCTCAATGGAATCAGTGAACCTCGTAAGGACCCGCTTTAATTTCCCCAATATTTGGGAGGTAATGAACCTTTTGAGGACTAGCTCAGCTGTCCCACTAAGAAAGAAATGAGCAATTCTATGAGCGCCAGACCATCTGCCCCCCTCCCCCCCTTTTGATCGGAGTTGGGGATTCTCAAAGGAAAACTCATTTACCCCAATAGGTAGAAGTGGATCTCTGGTGTGACAGCCCACCTGCCCTCTTTGTTTCAAGTGGTGTTAAGGGATATTGTGAGGGCTGTCCCACATGTCCCCTTTATAATACATAGAATTTTTTCCCACTAAGTTGTTTGGCCTCTAGCATTATCCGCTCTGGGGGCTGGTATGTAAGCCGGAATCACTATGGAAGAAATGTAGCACAAGATGGCCGCTGATATCTGCTGATATGAGAGTCGGCATTTGCCTGCCTGCATGGGCTGCAGGTAAACAGAGGCCACACTGCCATGTCTAACTTCAGCTGCCACACACAGTGATGCTCTTTAGCACCTTGCCTGCAAGGGGGCTGCCTTATCCTGCCTGTGCAAGAGGCTGCAGCACTCCCTCCATTTTGGATATGTATAGCACATTACCTATGGCAAGTTCTGCAACAGAAGACAACCAGTCTGAGGGCCTGGAGCATGCTGCCCTTGTGATGAGATGTATCACACCTACTACATGAGGGTCTTTCGCACCCCGCGCGTGTCAGGGTTTGAAGACCCCTTCTTGTGTGAGGGTCATATTACATGGTGTGAAGCTGCCTACCTGGATAATGCTGAGCAGAAACAGGCCTGTGCAGTGGTCCGTCATCCACCTTCTGAACGATGTCCTACCGTTGTCTGCCTACACCATATCAGCAAATGTTCTGTGTGTTTCTAGCAGTGAGGCTGCTCTTTGGGCCAGACAGTGATGAAGTCTGGGGTGCTGCACCGTGCGGGCGCAGAGCAGGTGGCTTTGCTGTGTGCCCAGAAGAGCTGGCCTCTGGCTTCCATAATGCCAATCAGTCATGTACCTAGATTTCCTCATAAACACTGCTGTCACCTGTGCATAGTCCTCATATGAGACACTACCTGCCCGTTTTTTCACTCTGCTATTAATCCCACGATCAGCGATGGGGGGTCCAGAATTCTGGCAATAGGGCACGCTATTAGGCTTTCTAAAACACCCCCATAATGTCAAACCAGACACTTTATAGGGGGTCCAAACCAGCTCACACTGTTTCAGGGTCACCTTTGCACAGTTCTTCAGAGAGTTATAGTCTGAGCAGGGAGTATAATGAAAATATCACCCAAAGAGCTGCGCCCCTTCCCTCAGGTCTTCGCAGCTGATCCATATACAATGCCACTCAATGTACCATGGGTGTTTGGTTGGGTTCTGGGAAGTACCACCTGTTAAAAGTCAAAGTTGCAGGAACGGGTGGCAACAAGACCATGAAGGCCTTGGGCAGAGACGTATAGGGCTGACTCTGACATCAGGCACCCAAAAGAAACGGCTTCCAAACATGGAATACAGTAGGCAGAAAGTCCCCACCCAAGTCTACATTCGTGGGTGATCTAAGGGTGTGTGCCCAGGGTGTGCAGCACATACCCTCATATTGCTTAGAGATTGGATAGAGGAGAACCACGAAAGAATGTGATCACTTGCCCTGTCATGACCAACAATTAGGACCACATAAAAAATGCAAAGGGATACAAAGACACAGAGAGACTCATTTAGATTTTGGAGGATGCTAAAATCTGCCGCTTTTCCACCGGCTGTAAGAAGTCTTTTTAAAGATAGCAGTCCACCAGCTGTACATTGCTATCCACCATCGAAAAGCCGCCAGAAAATCGGCCACCTTCCGTTGTAATTCATGGAGACCAGCAGATTTTCTGCCAGCTTTCTGTGGAGTGCTAGCTCTACATAGACATCTTTCTGCTGGCGGAAAACCGGTGGATTATAAACTCTGCCACACTCTAAACAAGGCCCACTGTGGGTAAAATCAATGGGATGCCCAAAGACGCACAGTGGTAACATCCAAGGGATGCATAAAGAGCCATAGCGGATAAAGTCAATGGGATGAATAGAGGTGCACAGTGGGCAAAGACATAGAGATGCACAAAGAAGCATAATGAGTAAAGTCATACGGATACAAAAAGAGGCACAGCCTCAAGAAAGCACGGCTAGGACAATCTCAAGGACACACAATTAGGAAAGTCTAAAAGACACACCGAGGAGGAAGTCTAAAGGACACAGGACCCCTAATAGGAGATTTGCGAAGAGCACACAACAGAATGAGAAAAGTCTCAAATTTGCCTAATTAGGATTAGGACATTTATAAAGATGCACCATGATCAAAAATGTCCATGACTACCAGAGGAAAGTCCCAATAAGTGAATGAAAAACGCCCTAAAGATCCACCAGGGGATAAGACTTAAAGATTCATAAAGAAGAAGGTCTTAAACAGGCAAAGTAGGGACATTTTCAGGGATGCACAATGCTAACATTTTCAGTGGTCCAAAATACACAGTCACAATGGCACACAACACATACCACTTTGGGTAGGGAATGAACATTGAGATAACTCTCAAGAACACGCTATTAGGACAATCCCAGGGACAAGCAAAGAGGGAAACTCTCAAGGACACTCGAGGACAATCAATGAGCACATTTCCTTGGGTGCACATTGAGGAAGGTTTCAAAGATGCCAACGGAGGAAGTCACACGGAGACGCAATAAGAAATCTCATGGGCACACAATGGGTAAAGTCTCTGGAATGCAGGATAAGGGGTGTTAACAACAAAACATGATGAGACAAGTCTCTAGTTGACACAATGGGGATGTATCGAGGACACATGGTAAGCAAAGAATCAGCAGGGGTGCAAGGTGCCAAATGTCTCAAAGGCACCCGAAGACAAAAACCTCGGAGAGACACACTGAGAACGTTCCTAAGAGACATACAATAAGGAAGGCCTCAGAGACAGGGGATGGAGAACAAAGCTGGCCTTTAGGTTAACACTTTACAGTACTGATAAGCATGGTCCTGGATGGCTGTGTTTTTGTATGGCAGTGATCCCAGCTAGAATCTGTTTTTTCTGATAGATAAACTAGAGCAATTGAGAGTGTGAATCAGCGTATTACTCTTGAGATTTGAAATGGTCACCTTTCTAAGCTGTCATTCTCAGTGGATGTTTCTTGATTTGGCAATGGCATGTCAGTGCACCATGTACCATGGTGAGCCAGTCCCCTAGGGATGTTAGAGTACCTCCTCTGGGAAGGTCTTCATGGCTAAATATACAACATCATATATCAGATTCCTGAAGATTCTGGAATATAGGGAGTCTCTCCCAGTCAAATAGGTGTATCTTCTGGCTTTATAGATAGAGCTTTTCTAGATGACAGGAGAGTGTCTCCCTGAGAACAGGCATTATAGTGAGGTTTCAGGTTCACTTCTCTAAAGCTCCAGGTCCCTCCAGTGGGCACCAGGTGGGACCAAATCATGGATCTTGGGAATGCACTGCCCCTCATTCAGTAGAGGGGGAACAATGGGCCCCTTTGCTGCTCTGGGAGAAAATCATTTCTTCTGAGCACACTCTCGATGGACACAATCCATGCACTTTGAATAAGAAAGCCAGCCTCAGTGACAAGGACACTGTATCCAGGATCGGATAAACACTCTCACTATGCACTATCTGTCCAACCGGGCACCGTCTGTCCTCTGCTGTGAACCTGTCTGTCCTCTGCCTCAGTTCTTTACCTTGGCAGTGTCTGTCCTCTGCACTGGCATTGCCCCCTCCTCAACACCCACTCTCTTCTACCTTGCCACTCTTTGCCCTGAGCCCGGGCACTGTGCAGCCTCCAACCTACACATGCAATAATCAACGAAAGTCTACTGATACACCATGATCCACTCACCTCCATAGAAAAGGGGATTCTGGAGGTGTGGAGGATATGACGGCAGACTCACTGCCATCCATGTTTGCACCCAACAACACCACCCAAACCATATCAATGTTTCCTTTTTTATTTTGGTTGGCATTTCCTATGAAGTCAATCGGGTGCCTTCTCTCCTGGCATAGAGGTGAAATCATGCAGCTCAAGTCAAGACAATATGGCACAAGTGAAAGTCCAAGTGGTCACATACAGTTCCGAGACCCCTGGGGGTAGGTGCCAGTGGTGAGACAAGTAGGTCAGGCCTGTGGCAAAGGAGAAACTACAGCCAGTCATTAATGCCATGATGGCATAGTCGAGTAAGTCAGATCCAGTTGAGGCATATGGCTGGGTCCATCTCAGACGGAAGAACCGTAGGAGGTTCATCATGTCTCTCAAATTCTTAGGGTGAAGGGGCTGTCCATGTCAAGTGCAGAGGCGGTATTTCCAGAGTCCATCAGGTCAGGTTGAGCTAAACTAACAGAGGAACGACTGTCAGGTTATGTCCCGGCATACATGAAGAGTCTGACAGTTTACGTCCAAGGTAAAGGATAGAGTCCAGAAGATTAGGTTCATCTTGAGTGCACAAGGGAGAGTCGGGCAGGGGAGACTGAGGTCTATCAGCACAGTGGAGAGTCAAGAATGTCAGGCCGAGCTCTGAGACTACGAGGGGAGTCCAGCAAGTCAGTCACATCTCTTAAGAAACAAGGGAAGGTGAGGTCCCAGTATGTCAGTCCAACAGCATTGGGAAGGTCCACTCTAACAACACAAGAGAGAATGGAGCAAAACAGGTTCTGTGAGGGCACAGGAGAGAGGACTGCTGGTTAGTCCAGGTTAGGAACAGCTCTGAAGGCACAGGAGCAAAGCCCAACAGGCCAGTTGCACTGAACAGAAAGCGGATCCAGCAGATCATGCCCAAGCCACAGCAAAGAGTCCAGCAGGTCAGGCAAAGCTCAGAGGGCAGGGAACCTCCAGTGGCCAATGGGCAGTAGGCGTCATCTCTGAAGTGAAAGGATGTAGGGGCCACTGGCAGCTGCTGCTTTTTAGCGGTGTCAATAATTGAAGGCCATTGCTGTTTGCTGCTCCAGCAATGGGCATTGGGAGATATGGGGCTTGGGGTGGAGACATAAGAAAGGGTAAAGTGATCGTTCACATGCAAGTCACCGCACTGTGGCGGACCCTCCTCTTCAGTCACTGGTTGGGCCTCAGCACATGGGTATATGTCCAGGGCCCTGCGGCAGGACACTGCAGGCCCGGCAGGCAATCTTGCATCTTCGGTGGGCACTCTTATGTCCTTGGTGGGCTCACTTCCATCTCTGGCCGAGCTTGTGACCTCCACATATCTGCCTCACCAATGCCGGGCAGGGAAGGAAGATGGGGCTGGGAGGCCACTCCCTGTGAAACAACTCAGTGCTATATGGCTTCGAGAAAATCAAATGCGAAATGGTTCCTTCGGCTCCGAACGCCAAGTCTGGCTCTCCATCCATCATTGCATCTTCCTCAAGGGCAGGACCCTCTTCCTCAGAAATGAAAGAGAGAGAGAAGCACAAGCTCGCAAGCCCTGTGAGAGAGGGGAAGAGAAATGACAGAAGAGTGAGTGTAGGAGGGATGGGAGGGAGTGAATGAGAAGGCGTTAGAGAAATAAGAAAAGAGAAAGATCGGAAAAGAGGGGGAGAGAAAGGAAGACCAGGGGCGGGAATGAAAGACCGAGAGAACAGGGACAGTTAGTATTCATTTTGCTGAGCAAGTTTTAATTCAGTCCAAATCCTACTGGTAAATTGGGTTATTTCGACATACAGCACTTGTCCTTTCAATGTAAGATAAAACTGCGTATCTCCATGAGGTCAATCCTCCCCCCTTTGTCCAATGTCGCCCTTGACTTGTCTGATCTCCTCCCACAGCATTTTCCACGTGCTGAATCTCTCCAATAGTGAGGTGGATCCTTCCACCTCCCCTCCCCCAAAGACCAGTATTTGGTGCCACCTCCCTTGGTGGTATGTGAAAATGTCCCCAGGGTAAAAAGTCGCCAGGTAGGCGATTTGTTTTTCCTGCACCCCTAAAGTCTTTTCCCCACTTATTCTAGGATGGGCGTGAATTGCTATTCTAACTCCAGTCCTGCAATATTTGGGGAAAGTGCTTGATATTCGTAGGAGTGCAAATTTGGGGTAATGTCACCCTGAGACGACCTTTTCCCAGGCACATTTATCACTGGATACCCCTCCCTCTTGTGACCTATTTCATCCTCCCTTTCTGCTCCCCTGTATGAACGGTATTGTTTTTATAAACAACAAAAAAGGTCGATTTATAAATACCGCTCTGTGACCGCGCAGAGCGATCTTTTGAAATCAAACTGTCATGATCCTGCCGCACACGAGTGCACGCAGGGGCTGACAAGCGTGGGCAGGAGGGGAAAGGCGCATTGAGAGAGATAAGTGTGTTTAATGTGTAGTGTGTATGTGTGTGTGTGTTTGGGGAGATAGTGTATGTTGGGCTGGAAAGGGGGTGGTAGGTGAGGAAGTAAGGGGTTGGGCCAGCGGGAGAGGGTTGTGGTAGGGCGGTATCACCTTCTGAGTGGGGGGGGGGCAGTATGTGATATTTCAGCATTTTAAAGCTCACACAAAAAAACGCCCCCAAAAAACAGTCTTTTTTGCATTCAGCATTTAAAATGCGAAAGTATCACTGAGAACCATATGAACATCATGTCCTCAATACCTCCCAATGCATGTCCTGTGCCACCCCCCCCCCATCTCCCTCAACCCTGCCCCCAGGTCCCAGCATGTTCACTCTCTTGTCTCACCTTCCTTCTGAAAAGGTCCATCTGATGGCCTTTATTCTTGATCTGGTTAGAGCAGGCTCCATCTGACAGGAGTTTTTGTAATTGAGAAAAGGGTTTCTATGGAATGCAGCCTTTGTTTTTCTATTGGTCTGTGTCCTACACTTGTACACTGAATGTTGCACAATATTTTGCCGGTTGCTAATGACACAGATAATGGTGTGCGTGCGTGTGTCTGTCTGGGTCAGCTGCAGCAATTCTGCAGTGTTACATGCATTCGCAACTGCCTTACCAAAAGTTACCAAAATCTTCTTAATAGAATTTTTCTCTTACTATGTCATGTTACTTGGGTTTAGGCCCAAACCAGGGCTGTGGTTATTCATCAATGTTGAGGATAGGATCCAGAGATTTCCTAAGAAGTAATTGGGTATATCAATAGTACAGGGGGGGTACCCTTTCTTTCCATGTTAAATCTTGACAGATGGCCCGCCCGCATTTCTGGTCTTAGCCCTGCCCCTTTTCCTGAGTCCCGCATTTCTGGTCTTAGCCCTGCCCCTTTTCCTGAGTCCCGTACCATTGATATCAAATTGATGTCATTTTATGTTATGTTATAGGGTTTTATAACGTGCACCTTTGCCACGTGTGTGGTTCGTTGCTGCTCTGGTGGATATGTAAAGCAAGGGAAGGCGGGGGGTAAGTTAGTAGGACTGAGCGGGGGGAAAGAGCAAGAGAGCTGTGATGTGCTGTTGGCAACTTCAGTTTGGTTGACACCATTCGCTGAGCATAGGTGTGTTTTTGGTTGGTAGCCACTGTGTGCTGTTGTGCGAGCCTATGTGTGGTTTGTTTTGTTTTTGTGGTGTAGTAAAGTGTGTGTGGTTTGTTGTGCTGTAGAGGTATGGTTGTGTTTGGTTCAGAGTTTGAGTGGTGTATGTAGAAGAATGAGATTTTTAGTAGGGTTGGTTAGTGGGGGTACCCTATCCTGCCCCCTATGTTTTGATTGACTGTGGCCGTATCCCTTCCCGAGTTGTACATTCTGCTTTGCTACACTTACCACTCCTATGTTGTGTGGAGAAGAGTGGGTCCTCATTGGGCAATTCAGTGGCAGTAACTTTTCCACTCCCAGTGTTCAGACCAAGTGCTGCCCACATCCTCTCCCCTTAGCACCCCCTGGTGTGCAGCAACCATCACCCCCACAGGCTCTGCCAGAAGAGGGAACCACTCCCTGTGTTCTGAGATCGGGACACGCCTCTCTCCCCTTTTTTCCTCTAAGGCCCTCTATCAGTGATCCAATTGATTCAGACACATGTCTCTCCCCTGTTTCCCTTTTGACCCTCTTTAGGTAAGGGCACACCTAGGTCTCCCTCCCATTCGGACAGCTCTCTTCTTGCAGTTAGGCTAAAAGCAGGAAACTGCTACCTGACACAGTTAGGCTAATCAGGGTTGCAAAACTGATTTTCTCGGATCGCCGAATGTACCTTCGAAGCTGCGTGCCGTGGGCCAGACTACTAATGTGTTGCATGGAGCGATTGAGGGGTGACCAAATGATATGAGCAAGGGGATGAAGCAAGGACAATGAAACAGAAAAAGCTTCCTGGTCATGAAGGTGGGGCCCTCGAAGAGTAAGTACTGGGACTAAGTAGACCAGAACTAGGAGTAATGAAGATTTCCAGTAAGTAAGCCCCCGCCCCTGCAATCTCACCCATGTTAAGTTACCACCAGCAGATAAACACTTCATTTGCAAGTGGGGAGGGCTGCAACGACATTCAGTACCATATATTTCACCCAAATGAACATAAAGGGCCTGATTCACAGAACGTTTTACTATGGGATTGCGCCATTAGAAAACACTTCCATGAATCAGGCCCAAAGTGTTTCCATGTTGTTACTGCCTTCACATATCTATCTTCAGCTGCTGCCAATGCCACATTCAGTCTCTCTTTTTACCCGTCTCTCTCTCTCTCTCTCTCTCTCTCTCTCTCTCTCTCTCTCACTCACTCACTCTTACTGTCATTCGTTCTCGTCCCTCTTCTCTGTTAGTATTTCTCTCTCTCCCTATGTTGCCATTTCTGTGTGTCTCTCCCTATTTTGCCATCTCTCTCTCTCTTTCTCTCTCTCTCTCTCTCTCTCTCTCTCTCTCTCTTTGTCTCTCTCCCCCTCTCTCTCTCCCCTCGCCCCCCTAAACCCTCTGTAAGCAACACTCCATGAGCTTGCTCCCATCTACCTTTGGGTGCCACAGTTAACCAGCAGAGCCTCTTTATGTGCTCCTCGGTACATCCCTACACTCAATCAATTGCCCGAAACCCTTATTTGCATTATTTGGTTTTGTTCTATGGTTATTGGGTATTTTTGAAAGAACGTATCAGCATGAGCAATTCGTTTTGCACTGCACTCCCCAAGAGCATGACTGGGGTTCATACACCCGCTAGCATCCCTTTTCCAAAGGCTCTAGCCCAGTCCAGGTTTTCTTAGTTAATTGTAGCACTTGAATTGCTGGATTTCTCACTTATAAACCCAGGACCACAAGTTGCAGAATGCAAAGAGAAAAACAGTATTGGGTCAGCATCTGTCGAGTGTCAAGGGACATGTTGGCATGTATGAAGGTCTCACTTTCATTTCTTTCGGAAATTAAATGCATAGTAAAGAAGAGATTGACAAAGCCTTATCATACAGCTTGGTTTAATGCCCTATTTGATTTTATAGTGAGTATAAATCTCTTATCATCTTTTTAAATCTGCTTCTGTTCCTGGCACTCCCAGAAGAACCATTGCGGACATCTGTCATAAAACACTGCAGAGGCCCTTGCCCTGCTTCCCTCTTTTTTTATCATTTTACCAAATTATCGCTGATCACATTTCCCTCCTCAGCAGGCTCACGCAAATTAACTTAAAAATAACACTGTGGTGTGAATATGAAATTTAATCTGCCCCACCTGTTCCGCTGCTAATCAAGTGTTGAATCAGAAAGCTTTTGTTACACTAACACTGAATCTAATTTCAGTTGTCACTATTCAAGTGTGACACCATTGACTGGGCATTAAATTAAAGTCACTTTGCATTTCAAAGGGCAGTGACATGTTTCTGCTCAGCAGCTTAACTCCTCTTGAAGGAACGTGGAACAAATAAACAGGAAAAATGCTAAAATACGATTGGTTGGGAAGAAAGGCGACCAAGGTGCTGCTATCCATTGCATATGACCGTCTCCACTGCTGGCCCTCTAGCCAGCAATGGTCCTGGGCAAACTGTTTGTTTACCTGTGTAATGAAATGCGGCAGACTGCTTGAAGTGGGCCGTATCTCATTGCAAAAGTAAACACTCCTGCCGGGCTCCACATCACGGGATGGGGGGCCGCATTTGGCCCCCGGACCGTATGTTGTGCACCACAGGGCTAATTGATAGCTGGTAAGAGGGAAAAGTGCCTAAATTGGAGACATAACAGTCAATACAATAAAAATAGATTTGAGATACCTGGGAAGAGGGAACATGCCTGAGATTAGATAAACAGCAGTAAAATGAAAATCAACTGGAAGTTGAAACACAGCAGTGAATTGAAAACTAATTACTAGCTAACTAACCTTGGATATCATTTTTACATACATTTTATATAGATGTTATATTAACTGAATATACATTCTATATATAGTAAAGATAATGTCATGACACTCCAGATGTTTGGGTGCCATGCCTCTGTCTAGGGTTATTTTTAGATGCCGTCAAACGTCTGGAGTATCCTGATGCCATCTATACTATATATAGAATTTATATCCAGTTAATATAACATGTATATAAAATGAATAAACAACTTATAGTCTTGGAGTCATTAAATCGATATAAAACATATGGAAATGCATACTACATTTTATATCAAATTGTATGTAAAATTCTATATCAAGCAAGCTCATTGGCCCTTGGCTGGTCGTTACCAGCCCAACAAAGCCTTTGTCGGGCTGTTGTGTCCTGGCCACCATGGAAAGGGAGAAGGGACCACATGTAGTCTCTTCTCCTTGTTCCCTGGTGGCCATCTTTTTTGTTTCCTTTTTTCTATTGCCACCATGGAAGGGGAGAAGGGACTACATGAAGTTTCTACTCCGGTTCTGTGGCGGCCAACTTTTATGTTTTCTTTTTAATTCGTTTTTTGAATGGCCGTCATGGGAAGGAAGAAGGGACAACGTGTAGTCCCTTCTCCCTGATGGCCATTTTCTGTGCTTTTTTTCCCTAGAGGTGAGGAACAGTTTCAACACCGTTTCTCAAATTGGGAATAAAATGCTGTAAGTACCCTGGTACGACGTGTCGGGGTACTAATAGCCATAGTACCCTTGAACGGGGGCGTTGCCGGGCAGGTAATGCCCCCGGGGCTACGTTAAAGGTCTTGCTTCGCTCTAGCTTCTAACTATCGCCCCAGGGGCATTACCCTACTGGTAATGCCACCCCTCCTCGGGTTCTATTGCTTAAAGAGGCATGCTATTAATTAATTGATGCAGTAACATATAGGCCTGTCAATGGGGTGTGTAGTTATGAGGGTAAAGTTAAAAGTATGTCTCATAGTTTTCATTTGGACATGCTGTAGTGTAAGGGGGGAGTGTCCAGGCGTGCAATGTTCTACATAATGAAGTAGAGGATATAGAAGTGTCAGGGCATGTTATTTTGCGTTAGGCATTGTCTAAGGCACGCGAGTAACTGAGTGGCCTCAATTTCACTATATGGGGCATATGACACAAGGTTAATATGGAATGTTGCAGACAGTGGGGTATAAGGAACAGGAGTGACAGGGAGTATTATGTAGCACACACACGGCTGGAGGAGACAGGAGCGCCTGGGAGTGCGGAAATCCCATTACTGCATGTGCTAATTCTTCATATCCACCACGTTACACACGTTTCGGTAAAATAAGGCAGCATTTTCAAATACCAGCCTTTTAACCATTACGCCTACACTCATAAAAAAAAGGCCAGTGAAATAAATGGGATACAAGTGTCCGGGAGTGTTCATGTTGGCAGAGTAGTGTATTTGGCACAGGAGTGACTGGGGGTGTTGTTTTGCACACGGTGGGCTATAATTAAAAGGAGTCACTGGGAGCATTATTTTGTACCCATTGCGGTTTAAAAGGCAGGAGCTAACGCTATGTGGCACACAATGGGGGTCTCAGGGACAGGAATCGCAGCTGCAACACTTCACTCGGGGTGTAAGCAACAGAAGTGACTAGGGGCCTCATTAGGACCCTGGCGGATTTCGCGGTGCTAAATGCACCGCGAAGCACGGCGGAAAGCCGTCGATAGCGCCATGGGGGTTGGCGGATTTACCGCCCCATTCCGACCTTGGCGGAGCGGTAAATCCCCAATCCCCATTCTGCCCTTCCCCATTCCCATTCTTGCCCCATAGGGTATAATGGGAGTGGGGAAGGAGTTAATTACGCCACCGTAAAATACGGTGGCGTAATTAACAACGAGGTCCCGTAGCGCCATGGTTTTCTCCGCCTGGTAAAACCAGGCGGAAAACGGCGCCATGGCGCTAAGGGAACTCGTAGTACGGCGGACGGGTCCGCCGCGATTAGCGCTGGCGGAAACCCACTCCGCCAGGGTCCTAATGAGGCCCTAGGGGTGTTAAGATGCAAACTACAGGTTAGAAGGATCCGGGCATTTCATTTTTCACACAGTTGGGCATACGTGTGTGTTATATTGCACTCTGGAGAATAAGGAACAGTTGTGACTATGGGTGGGTGTTGAAGTGCCCACAGAAAGGAGGAAGGGAAAGGAACGCCTGAGAGTGTTATTTGCACACAATGGTCTAAAATGCGGAGGAGTGACTGTGTGTTATTTTGCACAGGGAGATGGGAGTCTTGTTTTGCTATTATAATTGGTTATTTATAACTCACCAAGCGAGGACCCGGGGATCGAACCTGTGTTGCTAGGCGCAGTCTTGCTTTTAAGGCGAGCTCGTCGCTCCCGAGATATCCTCCCGGGAGGTGGCTGAGTGACTGGGAGTGCTGTATTTCACGCGGTAAGGGGCTAGGGGTGTCTAGGAATGTTTTTTTGCAACACAATGTTTCAGGGGGGCGGGGGCTAGTGACTGGGAGTGTTATAGTGCACACAGTGAGGTGGAAGGGATAGTGTGTAAGGCTGCTAGGATTCGAATCTCCGCAGGTTTGCATTGTGCTGATATGCAGTCCTGGGTTCTTGGGAAAGCTGCTGTGTGGCTCTGACCCTCTGAGTACTGCAGGGCATGTGTACGTGCTCCACTGCGTTCCCCTTTACCTGGTAGAGAGAGCTGCAGCATTGGAGGGAATTCTGCGGTATCCATGGCAATGGAGGAAATGAAGCAAGGAGAAGCAGCAGGGTGGACGTGAGAGGAGGCTTTGCTCCAGGACCTTGACTGCTATTGGTGCTCATTCCCAACCTCTAACAGGATCAAATCAAAGGAATCTTCTTGTTGGTTTCAGGCAGAATCTATGCCTGAAGCCCAGCGCTTGTCCTTGGTGTATACCCTGAACTCTGGGGCCTGGCGGTGCAATTACTCCAGCCAGTTACCTCAACCCCTCTCATTCATTTTGTCATTTGTATAGCACATTTCACCAGAATTATGGTCCCAACGCGCTGTTGGTTGAATGTCCTCGTAGGGACCGCACTCCGTATTTGGGACAATTTGGGAGGTGCTATTATGCTTATCTGCATTTCACCCATTAAAATTTTGTGAGGGTGGCCAGGACCTTAGTAGTCATGAAGCCACCCCTACTATGCACACATGCGTCACTGTATCCACCACTACTATGCACACATGCATCACTGTATCCACCGCTACTATGCACACATGTCACTGTATCCACCACTACTATGCACACATGTGTCAGTGTATCCATGACTACTATGCACACATGTGTCACTGTATCCACCACTTCTATGCACACATGCATCACTGTATCCACCACTACTATGCACACATGCATCACTGTATCCACCACTGCTATGCACACATGAGTAACTGTATCCACCACTACTATGCACATATGCGTCATTGTATCCACCACTGCTATGCACACATGCATCACTGTATCCACCACTGCTATGCACACATGCGTCACTGTATCCACCACTACTATGCACACATGCATCGCTGTATCCACCCTTACTTTGCACACATGTGTCAATGTATTCACCACTACTATGCACACATCCGTCACTGTATCCACCACTACTATGTGCACATGCGTCACGGTATCCACCACTGCTATGCACACATGAGTCACTGTATCCACCACTGCTATGCACACATGCGTCACTGTATCCACCACTGCTATGCACACATGCATCTCTGTATCTGCCACTACTACGCACACATGTGTCACTGTATCCACCACTACTATGCACACGTGTCACTGTATCCACCACTGCTATGCACACATGCATCACTGTATCCACCACTGCTATGCACACATGCATCACTGTATCCACCACTACTATGCACACATGCATCGCTGTATCCACCCTTACTTTGCACACATGCGTCACGGTATCCACCACTGCTATGCACACATGAGTCACTGTATCCACCACTGCTATGCACACATGCGTCACTGTATCCACCACTGCTATGCACACATGCATCTCTGTATCTGCCACTACTACGCACACATGTGTCACTGTATCCACCACTACTATGCACACGTGTCACTGTATCCACCACTGCTATGCACACATGCGTCACTGTATCCACCACTGCTATGCACACATGAGTCACTGTATCCACCACTACTATGAACACATGCATCACTGTATCCACCACTGCTATGCACACATGCATCACTGTATCCACCACTGCTATGAACACATGTGTCTCTGTATCTGCCACTACTATGCACACATGTGTCACTGTATCCACCACTAATATGCACACATCCACTACTATGCACACATGCGTCACTGTATCCACCACTGCTATGCACGCATGCATCACTGTATCCACCACTGCTATGCACGCATGTGTCTCTGTATCCGCCACTACTATGCACGCAGGTGTCACTGTATCCACCAGTACTATGCACACGTGTCACTGTATCCACCACTACTATCCACACATGTGTCACTGTATCCACCACTACTATGCACATATGCGTTACTGTATCCACCACTGCTGTGCACACATGAGTCACTGTCCCCACCACTACTATGCACACGTGCATCACTGTATCCACCACCACTATGTACATATGTGTTACTGTATCCACCACTGCTATGCACACATGCGTCACTGTATCCACCACTGCTACGCACACATGTGTCACTGTATCCACCACTACTATGCACACATGTGTCACTGTATCCACCACTATGCACACATGTGTCACTGTCCCCACCACTACTATGTGCACATGCATCACTGTATCCACCACTGCTATGCACACATGAGTCACTGTCCCCACCACTACTATGCACACGTGCATCACTGTATCCACCACTACTATGTACATATGTGTTACTGTATCCACCACTGCTATGCACACATGCGTCACTGTATCCACCACTGCTACGCACACATGTGTCACTGTATCCACCACTACTATGCACACATGCGTCGCTGTATCCACCATTACTATGTACACATGTGTCGCTGTATCCACCACTACTATGCATACATGCGTCACTGTATAACAACCTTATACTCAGAATTGTAGCCCATATGGGCATTTCACTGAGCAGTGCGTGGATATCTTTAGGAAGGCGCTTACACATCCTCTTGAACAGAAGCTGTAATCCTCACTTCGATGGTGCATAGCCCTGTGCGCAACCCGCAGGTGGCTTCCATCTCCACAGGACTGCTACAGACTTTCAGCCTTTCAGAGTGGATAAAATTAGGACCGTTAGATGGAACTCTGCAAAATCAAAGCTTTGATGCCTCAATGGTTGTTCAAAAGATAGTATTTTTTAAAGCCTTAAGGTCATTGTGATTAAATTGTAAACAAGCTATAAAACTGCATTGGAAATTAAGCGGGCACAGACTTTTCTGGCTTCACAGGGCCAGGTTCACAAATATGAATGCAAATGAAAAGAGGGCAGAGAATGCCCTCGTTTCATTTGTGCTACTTTTAGAAATGTACATGTCACCTTATTCTCAAAGGTGATCTGCTAATTTTATGGGATCGAGGAGACGGAACAGTAGATCAAAGATTTGATGCCTAGCCCCCTTGAATGCTCCAGACACACATGCATGACAGGCTAATGTGAAAGGACGGTTCTGAAGACCTTACCCAGGCCTGGCTGAGTCTGCATTGACCAGACTACGGCTCTGAATGGCCATCTTCGGAGGATAGCATGGCATGGAGGGGATGAAAGTGGCATGCAAGCGGGCATGGTGTCCATAACATGTACCTGCCTTGCAATCAACAACCCAAGGTGCCCATAGCATAGAACAGGCCTTCAGGGTGTAAGGTAAGGGATCACACAAAACATCCACAAAGATGGCCCCTCACTGCCGACGTGCAGGAAGCCACAAAAGAAGGCAAGTCTTTGAGCTAGAGGGAGTACCGAAGATGATACCAAATAACTGTGAGAAGGCAGGGCATGGGATTAGGAAATGTTATTCAGTTACATGCTCCAGGCTCTGGATAGCTCTCAAACTCCTGCCATCACCTCGACTGTAACCGGCCCATCGTTTTGCCGACAGGAATTCCTAGAAAGTAATTTACTCATCCAATTATATAGGGGGCAGGAGGTAAGGGGTTAAAAGGGTATGGGCAGGGGCTTGGGGTAGGAGGGCTGATATAGGGAAAGGGAGGCTTCGGGGGATCCATCCAAATAAAAAAATAAAAAATTGCTTCAAAGTAAATTACTTCGAAGGATTTCCTGTCGGTAAAATGACATGTAACCATTCAAATCAATTTTAAAAAGGAATCTGGATATGCATATCATAGATGCGATTAACCCCCAGTGCAAAACTAAACAAAGCAGGGTGGCTTCTGTACATCGAAAACCGCTTCTCGATTTCATAAATGGAAGGGGCTCTGCAAAGCACAATAAATACATATACCGGTGCCTTATTGAAACAGGTTCTGGGGGATGCATTATGCATGAGAACGCCAGTTCTAACAGTTCTAGACATTTGTTTTTTGTATTTGTATTTGTATTTGTATTTTATTTATTTATAAAGCGCAAAGAACCAGGCCCAGGGGCAACCGGGCGCATACTCTTGAAAACATGTTACAGCAAGTAATTACATTACATTAAGTACATTAGTTACAGAATTAATTACAAAGAAATTACACACAATATACGGTAATATACCGAGATGTACAGAAAGAGTAGCAAAGCAGATTGTAGTGTAAGTACAGTGAGGTGTATAAGCATGACCTAAAACACACAAGAGTACTAGATAGAGTGAGGGTCTCATAGATCATGGGAGAACAGCCAAGTTTTGGTTATGTTCTTGAAGTCTTGGAACAATGGTTCAGTTCTGATAGGAGTGGGAAGCGTGTTCCAAAGTTTGGAGGCTAGGACAGGGAAGCTCACCCCGCCCGCTTTTTTGAGTTTAAATCTAGGCAACGTGAGGCTGTGAGTTTGGGCTGCTCTAGTTGGACGAGATGATGTGTGTAGTGTGAGGCGGGCAGACAGGTAAGCTGGGGCATTGTTGTTAAAACATTTGTGAATCAAGGCTAGCGTTTTCAGGGCAATTCTTTGTTTTACCGTGAGCCAACGTAGGTCCGATCTGACAGAGGAGATATGGGAACGTCTCGGGATGTTTAAGGCTGCCCTTAAGGCATTGTTTTGTACAGTTTGCAGTTTATTGAGGTTAGACTGGCTAGTCCCTAGGTAAAGAGCACTGCAGTAGTCAATTTTGGCCATGACGAGAGTTCTGGCGAGGGTGATGCAATTGGTCGAGTTAAGGAAGGGTCTACAACCGGTAATAAGTTTGCAAGTATAGGCAGATGCTGACCTAACTGCGTTTGTTTGTCTGTTCAAGGAAAGCACCAGCAACGGTGTGCATTTCTATCCCTCAAGCAGAGATAGAAATGCAGATTTTCTTTTTGCTGCATTTGACAGTGACAAACTCTATACGTTTTTTCATTTGTTGATAGCGTCCAGACCCGGAAGTATCACGGCGCTACAGAAGGTTACTTTACATTCAATACATTGAGAATAGCAGGGTTACATTGAGAATGAATAGGTTACATTACAGGACATACATTTAGGGTGGCGGGCAACAGATGTTAGGCATATTTGTTAAACAGTGCAGATTTTACTTTATTTTTACAAAAGATTAGATAGCCTGTCGTGGTGACAAGGGCGTCGCTGTCTGCTGTTTCCCGCTGTGTTTCCCGCTGTGTTAATCAAGGCACCAGTTGTGAGCTGCAAACTGAAGAAATGGACTTTTCACCTACCTGAATATATCCCGCTCTGATTTGCGTAAGCCTGTGCAGAAGCCTGTGCCTCCTGCACAGCAGTTTGAAGCGAGCGTGGTGTTTGCTGAATTTTTCCTTTTATTTTCCTTTTTTTTTCCGCCGTAAGGTCACGTGATCTGCCTCACGTGAGCGGACTGAAGCCCCGCCCCCAGGAAGCGGGCTTAAAAGAAACACCCAACCACCCTTGCGGCGTTAAGCCCGTCGCGGTGACAAGGGCGTCGTTGTCTGCTGTTTCCCGCTGTTTATGCTGGATACACAGTAACTAAATGAGTGCCTGCGCCCTCTACGTCCCTACACATTCAAAAGGATATGGAGAACACCAAACCCAGAACACGCCTCCAAGAGGAATTAGAAGAAACTGTTCCTAACTTTTCAAAACATACTTCAGCACTGAACTCACAACCCACTGCACCTAAAGAATCCAGCAACATCACAATCAAAACAAAGCCTCTTACCCTTAGTCTGCCACAAATCCTCAACAATAACAAAGAGAAACCAGTATCTCTCAGCCCTAAGAACCAAGAACTGTCACTTACCCCTCCCACTGAGCTACCAAGCAATTCACCATGCTCTTCCAACCATCCTGATAACGAACTGAAGCACCAAAAACCCTCAACTGCAGTTAAAACACCGAAGAACGACAAAAGACAGAAAACTATTAATAATCAAATACCAGAAACGACTTCCAAATCATCCCCACTAGTTTGTGGAAAAAGAGGCTTCCCACCTGCACTCCAATCTGATCTCCAGTTCCATACTCCAGTAACCAAAATATCGAAAGATCCAACGCTGAACCTAACACTGCGACAAAGAGCACTCATAGCAAAGCAACAGTGGCAGTGAACTTACCACCTCACAGACTCCCCCCAAGACAACCTCTCCAAACCTTCAAACCGAGCGTATCGACCTTCAATCGACATCACAAAAATAGATGCCATCATGGACTTCCAAGAACAGAAAAAAATGAAAGCCCTAACAGACGAACACAAGGGAAACACAAATGTGATATCTAGTACATCGACACCACTTCCCACCAAAGCAAACTTGTTCTTCCCAAAACATTCCCGGAAGAGAACCAATTGAATTCAACGACGGATGCCCTAAACCGACAAGAGTCAAATTACCCTCCACAAAATGCTGAAAAAACACCCAATACTCCAGAATCCAGTAAAAGAATTCCAACGACCATGCTGGATCTCCAAAATACGCTAGCGTCTGTCCTATCAGTAGCAATGCTCCCCTTCTTAAAGATCCAAGAAGCAACAGTTGATGCCACCAAAGACCAAGCCACTCTACTCGCAATGATCCTAACAAAACAAACAAACATAGACTGCTTCATAACCTCAATACAAGACCGACTGAATCATGAAGCAGAATCTACAAGAATATGGCAGAATCGCCTAGCTGAAATAGCAAGAACTGATCGACTAGATAAGCAAACTCTCATAGAAACACTGACATTTACCACCAAAATAATGGACGACAAAGCCAAAGGACACGTCCAACCGTTCAGGCCCCAAGATCAAGGTACAAGGCACCCTCATACAGAACATTCCTCACCAAAAGGCGAATCTAAAAAAGACCAAACAACCCAATATGAACTTCAAATGCACACCCAACCAACTCATCTCGATATCGCCAGTACAGAATCTCCAGCATGCACCCCGTTTGACATTTTTGATCTAACCAAACTCAAACAGCCGGGTAAAGCAACAACTACAAAAGAAACAACCAAAAAAAAAGTCAAACAGGATCACGAGCCTTTCTGCGAAAATTGCAACTCAACCAAGAGCACAGGTCAAAACCCCATCCCTAAATAACAAAGAATCCCATCAACAACAAAAGTGAAACGAGTACTAATCCATTGACCAAAGAAACGACAAAGACTAACACAAAGAATAACAAAAAAACGGACACCCCAACCACAAGGAGAATTCATCTCAATTGAAGAACAAGAACCATTAGACGCATTACTGGATGCCATCGACCACGACACCGAGCCTAAAACACCAACGGCAGTAGATACACAAAATACAACGTTGATTACGTCTTCACTCCAAACTAGTAATAGAGAACATGACTCCCAAGAAGACTCAATGATCATCATAGATGAATACTGTGAGATCTCTTCAACCTCAATCTACATGAACAGCGACGAATCAACGACAAACATGTCACTTGTGTATTCATCAATATCTACTGAAGAATCCTGGTTTTCGTCGGAACCTGACGTCCCTTCTGATACCATGGGAAATAAACTGATTGATATGAATACATCTCTAATTAGACCAACATTTACAGATCTGCGTCAGGAACCAAGCATATTCAGACTCTCGCTAACTGCTGTGAATCTAAGACCGGAGGAAAAACAAATCTTGAACAGAGTAAACATCCTTCGCCTACTGAACGCTATCCCGACATTGTCGAAGATAGCTACAGAAGACATCAACGTCATACATTTTCCGAACAAGAAAAAGATGGAAACAGTCCACATTGATTTTTATCACAACCAAATAATCCAACTAGTTATGTCTGCCAAAAAACAACTTGCCAAATGGGGCTTCATCATAGAACCAATCCAAGTAACAAGATTTATGGCTCTCAAAGAAAAAAAATTGAACACCAACTTCAGGCCTCAAGTTGCCCCGATTCATCGCAAATATGACCAACAACAATCTTCAAGTAGACCACGAACAACCGAAGAACCATACCTAACAAGAAATGACAACCAGTTCAGGCAAACAAATTCACACAAGACCACCAGAATCCCAGAAGCACCAAGGGAGACGATCACCCCTAAATATTCGACCAGAAATTCACCACCCAGAAACACTTTCCAAAGTATACAAAGGAAAACCTTTTTATAACAACCAACCTCAAATCGAAATCCAACAACAGAAATAACATTATCTTCATGGAATACGAGAGAGTTCAAAGATCTCCTCTCAGAGGGACCTATAAAACAAAAAGAAACAGCTATAATATGCCTCCAAGAGACTTGGCTATCCACAGAAGTGGTCTTTGATGGGTTTTCCACTTTCATGTACCCGGCATTTAAAGCACAACAAGGCAGACCATCATCTGGCATGGTAATCTTGACTAAGATAGACCCCAACTGGTCCAATTGTCAAAAAGAAAAATATCCATCCATGGGCCCAGTATATTGTCATCTGTATTTTGATCCCGCCATCCAAACCAGAGCAACCTCTGAATAAAGCACACCTAACAATCTTCAATATCTATTGGAACGCAATATCAATGACTGATAATAAATTCATAGATTCCATCTATGACGAGTATGATAGAATAGCAAACTCTTTCGCGCAAACTGAGTTTGTAGTCGCCGGCGATTTAAACATCCACCTCTACAACTCTAAAGGAATGCGTCTAGACACCCAGAAAATATCTCCAAGAGCAAGAAAATGGACCAAAGAGATCGAGATCCGCAATTTAACCCTAACAGAACACAACCGTTAAACACACAAGGTCAAATGCCCCAACATGGTCCAGTGGCAACACCAAATCAATTATTGACTATATTTACATCTCTGAAGGAATAAAGAACAACTTAATTGCCACTGAAAACTCTGCACAATCTAACAGCGATCACTGTCAAATCTCAATAACATGGCAAACAGAACAAATCGCGAACTCGTCCCTGGACCTCCCAGAACTCCAAATAAACAACAGACTAACGAAACTAAGAATAAAACAGCATCAAACGATCGACTTAGTATCCAAATTAGAAAGATCTTCGATGTCCGACCATGTAAAACTCAACTATGAATGGATACTCAGAGACAACCAATCCTCCGAAAGTACCAATCCCATTGTTACACATAAACATGCATTCAATATGGAAATTAAAGAAAAGAAAAAAAATGCTTAGAAAAAATATGTCAACTAAAAAAACTGAATACAAAAGCAGCAAATATCGCCATAAAAAAAGAAAAACAGATCTATTCTAACTCGCTTAAATCAGTCAAAGGATTATTGCAACAAGCTGACGCTGAAGCTATTCTAGCGGCAATCAAAGGGAAAAATACAAGGCAATTATGGTCACTCCTAAACGGAAACAACAGAACAACAAACATGATCCAAGAAGTTGATCCAGAAGCGTGGACTGCACATTTCAACACCTTATATAACAGCAGTGCACACGCAGAGGCTATCCAACAAGAATCCACCTGCCCAACATGGAATCTGAAATGGGAAACTGAGGACATCATTCAAACCATTAGAACTCCAAATCCATCAAGAGCGCCAGGTCCAGACGGATTATCAAACACAATCCTGAAGGCCGCACCGGAAAATTGGGCTAGCCTCTTCTCCCACCTGCTCCTTATCATTGAAAAAACCCAACGAATCTCACATAGCTGGACACTAGCCATCTTGATCCCTATCTACAAAACTGGTGACAGAAAGAACCCACATAACTACAGACCCATAGCCTTACTCGACTCGTTAGGAAAACTTTTTGCAAACTTTCTACTGAAAAAACGTACTGATTGGGCAACGAACAACGGTAAAGTTGAAAAAAGGCAAACAGGATTCGTAGGCAAAATCGGAACCAACGTCAACTTGATAATACTGAGCCTCCTCAAATACGAGGAGGCATTATGAAATCAACAGGTTTATGCGGTTTTCATCGACCTAAAAATGGCATTCGATTCAGTAAACAGAACCAAACTATGGACCAAACTGACAACATAGGGCTGTCCACCAGCAATTCTTCATCCAATCAAGCAACTATACACCAATACCTCAGTCCGAGTCAGGCTAACAAAAGAGGGTAAATTCACACAACCGATCAACACCTTCAACGGTCTCAAGCAAGGATGTCCCTTAGCTGCCTGCCTCTACAATCTATTCACCTACGACTTTGTCAACTCAATCAAAGATCCACTCTCAAATCCTCCGTAACTAAATAATGAATCGGTTCTATCATTAATATACACTGATGACATCACAGTCATGGACAAAACCCCATCGGGTCTACAAAAAACTCTGGACAAAGTAGCAACCTACATGACAGCCAATGAACTTCAGATCAACATTAACAAACCAAAATCATGAACCTAACAACCCAAAAAACAAAGAAGAACCGAAAAACCCCAAAATTCTATCTTGAAAGCAAAGAAATTGAAACAACAAAATCCATCAAATATCTAGGGGCGATGGTCAATGCGTCGTCCACGGAACAACAGTGGAAAATGCACATCGAAGATAAAGCCAGATCCCTAGCCAGACTAGGTCGGTTCTATTACTGCAAATTCGGGACATATTCCTTTAAATCAACAATCATCTTCTATAAACAAAAAGTTGTTCTCATATTGACCTACACTGGAGAAACCCTGGCAAACAACCAAGGACTGAAATGGCACCTCTACGAAGCAATATTCTGGAGGAAAACACTAGCACTACCAAAAAACTCCCCGATGACAAGGATCCGTTTCGAACTGGGGTTGGAATCATTACAATAATATTGTGGAAACAGATGGATCTCTACAGAAAAATAATAAGCCACAAAAAGATCCCAGCCATAGAAATATTGAAAAGCAAAAAAAACGCTACGAACGCAATGATTCTCCAACAATGGACCAACAAGATCAAGACCCAAATGGAAGCTGAAGGCATCACCGAAGAAACATTAATGGCCACAACACGCAAAGCTAACACTACAAAGGAGCGACTGGATAAAAACTCTCGAAGATCAGACTAAATATAAACGCCACCAAGTATGCGAAATAGACATAAGAGCCCTTCATGAACTTCCACCATACTTGACCTGTTTTCCAGATCGACATACCTGAGATCTCTTCTTAAGGTTCCGATTGAACATTTTACCAACCCAAGACTATCTGAGTATCACCCAACAGACAGAAATCAAATCTTCAGACGGTCGCTTCTGCCAGAGCAACGGAACCAAAGAGACATTGTTCCACATCATCATGATTTGTCCAGCCCTACAAGAAAAAAGAAATCTATTCAAGGATTTCTTTAGAATATCAAAAAGACAGATGACTACAAACGAACGCTGGAACCATCTGCTAAAAGGCAACGACAAACATCTAATTCTAACGGCCATTAAATTTTGGATCAATGCCGAAAAGATCACGAAAAAAAATAAGAAGTAAATCTTTCTTTAGCAATTATCCTAACGACTCTTCGAAAGACAAATATAATGAAAAGTTGGGATTACCAAACAAACCATTTAAAAAAAAAATGAAAAAAAAATAGGATGGCTCTTCTTGGATACAGAGTGGGAAGTGCGTCCTAGAGAGTGAGGGCGATAACAGCAAAACTAGCTCCTCTTGCTCTTTGTCTGTTGAATCTCAGTGTCATTAGAGAAGTGGAAGAGGATGCTTTTTTGAGATGCGATGGGTGAGGTAAGAGGGAGCCGTATTGTGAATGCAGCAATGTGTGATGGAGAGGATTTTAAATTCAATACGTGCCTTGATTGGCAGTCAGTGAGCTTTGTGCCCCACTAGATAGATGTGGTCAGAATGTTTCAGACCCCATACCGCCCGCAGGGTGTTATTTTGAATCAGTTGGAGTTTACTCACGTTTTTGATGGAAGTTCCTGCAAGGATGGCATTCCAGTAGTCTAGTTTACTGCCAATGATGGTCCGAGTCAAAGTGAGGCAGTTGTCTTGGGAGAGGAATTGTCTGCATGATTTCCAGTGGCAAGATACTGGAGTGATGTTGCCATTGATGCAAAATGAGGCAAAGGCAGGGTCAAGGTGTTTAAGACGGTGTGCAGATCCTATGAAGAGGAGCTCAGTCTTATCATCATTTAGGCAGAGATGGTGGTTAGCCATCCAAGCCTGAATGATGCTATAGCTCTGGTTGATGTTAGCAGAGTCAAGGTCATGGTTCACGGTGAGTTTCAAGAGGACCTGAGTATCATCGGCAACGTTCATGTAAGGGATGTCCAAGCTGTACAGATGATCAAAGAGTGGTTTAGTGTACATATTGTACAGTGTAGTTGAGAGACAGGAAACATGTGGGTCCCCATAAAATACAGGTATGGGGTCAGCTGCTTCTGCCCCAGTGAAGACACTGGAGGAACGCTCACTCAAGAAGGATTTGATCAAGTTGGCTTTTTCAAGGAAAAAGGTTGAAAGTGGCGGTGAGCTGATGACAAAGGATATCGTGATCCAAAGGAAAGGTAAAGTAAGAGGAGGATGGCAAGATTTCCTGCGTCACAAATGTTAACAAGCTGAATCTTGCGGTCAAGGAGGGCAGAGTCCGTACTTTGTCTAGGTCTGAATCCGGATTGGTGCACGCCAAGTTGATTGTGGGCTTCTAGGTGAGTTTGTAGTTGGGTATAGGCGGTGCAGTCAAGAATTTTCAGGAGGATTTTCCGTTGTAATGGAGCGGTAGATGGTAGGAAGGTTGGGGTCTAGAGAGTGTTTTTTAAGGAGCGGTGTGACCCAAGCTTCTTTGATGGAATTTGGCACTAAGCTGGAATTGAATGAGGCATTGATGAATTTGGCAATGATGGGAGCAAGAGGGTCTGGGCACATCTTGATCAAATTGGTTGGGCAGATATCACCTTTGCAGTTAGACACTTTGAGGTATTGGATGGTGGTGAGCACATCTGCTTGGGAGATGGCAGAGAAGTGGAAAGGAGATGCAGTAGGTCCCGGGTAGGCAGTGAGGTCGGGGAGGTCCAAGTCTTTGGTTGGGAGTAGGGATTATTTAAGAATGGTTTTATTTCTGAGATTGTGGCTTTCATTGGCTAGTGCGGATTGGACCTGGGAGCAACAGGTTTTGTCTTTCGGGAAGCTAGTCATAGGAGGGGCTGGGGATTCAACCTACTTGAGGATTTAAACAGCTCTTTAGTATTGGAGCTGGCTCTGTTGATCCTGGTGTTGTATATGCTGGCTTTGGTGGTGATAATATGAGCCTTAGTCAGATGATGCACAAGTAGCCCTAGAAGCAGGTCCCTCCTGCCCTACCACGCGTTGCAGGAGCAGCATGAACCTGGAAATGCCAAATGTGAGCCTGGGGGTTCTTAGCTCGACCTTGGCTGCCATTCAATTCCAGTGTTACCTTTTGAAAATAGCTGGATTTAATTGTGCCACAATTTTTCTACCTTCAACCTCCTTCAGCTTTAATTGAAAAAGGCACAAATTCTACTCATTTTATTCTTTCGTTGCATCGCCAGAAGAATCTACATTGCATCAACGTGGCCCAACACCCTCCTAACATGGCCGCCGCCATTTGGGGACTTGAAAGTAACACCTTAATGCAGCTGCTGTAAGCAGATTGGGTGTGCTACATTACTTCCACCAATCCGGTACGCCAGCAGGCGTCAGCCTGACTGCACAACGAAGGCCGGAAAACAAAGGCTCCTGTCTGAGCCTGTCCGAGACTGTGGAGCTGCAAGCCCACACACTATCACTGCAGTGTCCCTTTCTCAGACCCCCCCCCAAGAACTCACACCCTCCAAAAAGCTCATCAAAGTCACACCCAGTACCAATACCACAGCCCACTCAACTTGAAGCACAGACACCAACAATTGCCTCAAAGATGCACTGATTAATGCCTGCTCCATAGGATAGCACGCTATTGACATCCATGATGTACTCCTGGATCAACATTTAGGCTTCTTAGTCATCACTGAAACCTGGTTACACCCAGCTTCATGCCCATCCCTTGCACTCACCATACCCCCAGACTTCACCATCCTTAGAGCAGATTGTCATGACACAATAGGAGGAGGAGTAGCTATAATAGCTAAATCCACCTTGCAATTCAGATCTTGCCCTATAGACACTCTACCGGGATATGAACTCCTTCTGCTCAAACTCACCAACGACCCCAAAACAACTACCAACTTCCTCATCATTTATAGACAACCCAACAACGCAAACCACTCCAAATCGAATATCCCCCTACTCATCACACTGCTCCTCAAACCCAAGACTAAATTCATCCCCCTTGAAGACATCAACCGAGGCTACAGCGACTTATCTGACCAGAAAGCAACAGCCTTTTCTGCAGCCCTTCAAGAAATGCATTTTGCCCAAATTGTCAACTCACCCACCCACTCCAAAGGCAGAACGCTAGACTGGATCTTAACTCTCAATGTAAGTGTAACTCTAGGCTATCTCTGAAGTCTCCTGGTCTGATCACCACTTCATACGCTTCAATATCCAGTCCTGTAAACCCTGGCTCCCCCACACACTAACCTGGCCCAAATCTCTTTTAGAAATACTCGTAAACTCACCTTACAAAAGATCTTGCCCACTACAGCCAACCCTCTCAAGACCTACCCCTCTATAGGAACCAACCATGATGACATTGCCAGCTTCTATCACAATTGCCTCAATATCATCATTGACGCAGTAGCTCCTCTCATTTCGAAAATACCTTATAAACCTAAACAAACCAGTCAGTGGTTTAATGAAGAGCTCACCCTCCTCCGCTGACAAAAAAGAACAGTGGAACACACGCACAAAAAGAATCCTTCACCGACATCTGCTGCAACTTTCTTGGCAGTTTCAAAAACGTACAAATCAACTGTAATAGCTCACAAAGCCAACTCCTCTAATACTCGAATCAATAACGCCTCTACACCAAAGAGTTGTTCTCTATCCTGAGAGAATTAGAATCCCCTACAGCCCCATTCTCCTCCGTGATCACTGACACCGCCTGGTGCACCACCATCCAAAACGCCTTAGCATATAAAATCACCACGCTTCAAAAGAAGATATTAAACAAAGGAAAATTGCTGACCGGTAAAAGCTTGCCACCCATTACACCTAATGTCACTAATAACAACCCCAGTGTCCAATTCAAATTCACTCCTGTTACTGAAGACCAGATCCACGCTACCATCGCTGCATTGAAACCATCCAACTGCAAAGGTGACAGCTTCTCTGCTAAATTAGTGAAACTCTGCATGCCGGCCTTAACTCCTGTGATCACCAAGTTCATCAACACTTCCTTTTCCACTAATTGTGTCCCTCCCAGCCTCAAATCAGCGTGGGTAACCCCTATGCTCAAAAAACCATCTCTGGACCCTTTAATTCCCACCAACTACCTCTCAATCACCACTGTCCCTTTTCTACTAAAAATAGTGGACAAACTTTGGTACACTCAAATTCAAGACTACGTGGAAAGCTACCATTTACTCTGAGCCAGACAATCGGGATTCTGACCTAAACACAGCACCAAAACAGCCCTCCAAGACTTAAAAATACAGATGGATAGGATACGAGACACCAGGAACATGGGCATCCTCCTTCTCCTAGACCTGTCAGTGGCGTTTGAGCTGGCTGACCATGACAAACTCTTTGCAACCTTGTCAGAAAACTTCAACTTCTCCCCTGATGCCACGTGCTGGATTAAGTCCTCCTTATCGGATCGCACCTCTAGAGTCTTGATTGGTAAGGATGCCACCAACCCCATCCCAGTACCCATAAGGCCTACAGGAAGGTTCCTGCCTCTCTCCCACCCTCTACAACGCCTACACTAAACTTTGCTTGGCAGCCCTAGACTCCTTGCGATTCATCTATACCAATTTTGCGGCCGAAACTCAGATTCTGATCCCCATCACAGGTGATCATAAACAAGATTCGATCACTATTAACAAAATGTATGCCATTATACAAAATTGGATGGCATTCAACAGCCGTTGTCTAAATGATGAAAAAACAGAGATCCTCATCATAGGCTCCCCTGCCCGCCTCAAATCTTTACACTCTGACTACTCAGCCATCATCATCCCAGTCCTTAAACAGGCAAAAACCATGGGTGTCCATCTAGATGCCAACCTATCCATGGTCAAACATATCAATGCCCTATCGTCCTCTACGGCCTACATTTCCAAATTGATCTCACTCAGCTGATTCCTCACCCCACAAAACTGCCTCACCCTAGCCCGAGCCCTCATATTATCAAAGTTAGACTACTGCAACATCCTATTACTAGGAACTACCATAACAAATCTGGCTAAATTACAACTACTGCAGAACAAAGCCCTTCAAGCAGCCTTCGGCCTAATAAGAAACAAACATATGTCCAACACTAGAAGAGAAGCACACTGTCTCCCCATCCAAGCAAGAATCATCTTCAAGACCCTGATCACAGTACACAAATGCATCTCCAATGAGGCCCCTACCTACCTGAATAACTGCATAACCTAAGACCTCTAAGATCCGGATCCAGCACGCACCTGAATGTTCCACGATTCAACACTATAAGGGCAGGTGGGTCCAGTTTCCCCGTAGTAGCTCTGCAGCTTTGGAACTCCTTCCCAACCTACATTAGAAACTAACTATCCCAACTGCATTTCAAGAGGCTGATCAAGACCTGGCTTTTCGATCAATACAACTAGACTACTACTATTTCTATTTTCGTCTAGTACAGCCTGTCCCCCACTATTCTGCCCTCCTTGCCTGTAACTGTTATTATACTTGATTGAAATGTACCTCAATTTCTGTAACATCTCATGCAACTGTGATTATACCTGTATGCAATTGTTTAAACATGTTCTGTAACTAACTAAACCTCAAATGTAACCTACGCTGTGGTACCTCCGAGTTTGGGCGTCTAACAAATGATATAAATAAATAAATAAATAAATAAATAAATAAATAAATAAATAAATAATCGTAGTTTTGTAGGACTTGGCAATGGTGCTAACAGCCTCTTTGTGGGTGGTTGTAGGTTTTTTTTTCTCCAAAGATGTTGTTGGGCACGTTTCTGTTTGCAGAGGGTGGTAATTCCTCTGTAAACCAATAGCAGAAGTAGCTTTATTTTGTGTTGTGGTTTCGATGGTGGGTGCAGGTCAAGTGAACGGAGGAGAGTGGAGTTGTTGGTGGTGAGAATGATTTCTGGGTCGGTACTGTCATGCCACAGCTCAAGGGAGGCAGAAATAGTAGGCTCCAGCAGTTCTTTTGTCAGTGTGCAGGTGTGTCTAGCAGTGTTGGGGGGACAGTTGACAATTTTGTGGGAAGCATTAGATTCGAGGGACATAGTGAAGAGGATCAGGGAGTGGTCTGTCCAGGGCACAGGGTCAATGGAGGTGACATTGATGCATAGGTTATGATATGATATTATATTACGTGGAATTTATAACGCGCCTATACATAAGTGATATTCAAGATCCAGTCAAGTATCCGTCCTTTTCAGTGCGTGGGAGTGGAGACAGCTTGAGTAAAGTTAATCTCTTGCAGAGTGGTTGCGAGGGCAGTGGACTTCTTATCAGCTGAGTCTTTGAACCCTAGGTTGAAGTCTCCAAGAAGCATTCATTTGGTGTTGGGTTTGAGGAGTGGGCAATGAGAAGGGGGATATCAGAGTCCAGGGCGCTGAGGTTGTTCGGTTGGTGGTAGAGTAGAATGATGTTGATGGTGGTCTGGGGGTTAGGTTCAATTTTGGCTAGCAGGAGTTTGTAACCGAGGAAGTAGGGGAGAGGGGAAGCTCTGATGGGAAGGGAGGATTGGCAACTCCTCCACCTGGGTTAGCCTGTCAGTCGGTTCTTAGAATGGAATAGCCATTGGATATGGCAATAGACAGGGAGGGGCCTGCTGCCTTATGCAGCCAGGTTTCAGTAATGGTGAGTAGGTCTATGTCTTTGTCTACTATGAGGTCATGTATGTCTGGCGCATGGGCACAAAGAGAACGTGCATTTATGAGGGCACAGGCGAGGTGGTCAGGATTGTGGTGGTGGGAGGGCAGATGGATTGGGGAGGGGAGATGATCTTGGAAGGTAGCGGTACTATGGTGGGACCTGTCGGTGGCCTGCTTATCCAAGAGGTTCTTTGTGCACTGGCATGTGGTGGAGGTTTGGGGACGTACCTGCTGGAGCAGAGTCGCTGCAGTCTGGTTAAACCTGTACACGCTAGGGGACTAACTTTCTGGTGGGTGGTTTCAGACTTAGTGGTCGTGGGTGGGGTGGTCTTGATAGCAGGCGACAAGCCCTCTGCGGCGGGAAGGGCCTGTCACTGCATATGTGCTCCCAGCACCCGCCGATCATACATTAGCGTTGGAAACGCACTTGCACCCTCTGCACTTTTAATATTTAAGAGATTTTTTGAGAATCGGCCTTATGTGTTCATGTTAGGGGGAATGCACTTGTAAGAGGTCTTGGCAAGAATAACCTAGTATGGAGAAAGGGTGGCTCTTGGAAGATAAGCCCTTCCCAGGATCTCTCCCACATATAAGCCTTCAGCCTTTAGAGACTGCAATAGAATTTCCCTCCACTGGAGAGCGGCTGCCAATCCAAAATGTGCAACTTTCAATGGGGCAGCAAAACCTCTGAAATGCCACTTCTATGAATTATTTTGAAGTTCAAATCAATGCATCAATTCCATTCAAGAGATCCTGAGTACATCATCCAGGCCCGGTCCTTTCCTTTGAATTCTGGGACGTGTGGCTGTGCTTCCACAAGTCCCAGAAAGCAAAGAATAACGCCTGAACTGGATGAACAACTAGGGCGGGTCAGTGTCAATGTCGGATATCTACGTCCTAAGTGGCCCCACCTCGCAAACATTCTTTAAAAAACGCAACTCGCTCTGCAAGACCATGAATAGCACAAAATGTAATTGTGTGGCGAAAAATGTGTTTTTAGTTGGCAGAGCATTTTGACATCCATGCCACTATGTCGTGGGGGTCTATGGGCAGGATGGTTCTGTTTAAGACACTGAGCATATATTATTGCCTGGCATGTATCCACCCACGTAACGCCATGAATAGGTCCTGCGGAAACACTAAGATTAGCGGCACATGTTTCACTCATCGTGACCTGCTTGCAGGAGGCCCTGTGCCGGCCTAGTTCCCTGGCTCTTTGATTCTTTGCATGTCAGCTATGCGCACAGTGGCAGCTGCTTCCCCCTCATTCTGGACCTTCTCGTTGTGTCTCTGAACTTTGCATGCAGTGGATTGGCCAAAAAAAGCCCCCTGGATACACTCGCACAAAGTCAAGACCCCTGGATACACTCGCACCAAGTCAAAATTGAACACTAGAGTGATTGGCCAAAAAAATCCCCCTGGATACAGTCGCACAAAGTCAAGCTCCCTGGATACACTCGCACAAAGTCAAAATTGAACACGAGTGGATTGGCCAAAAAAAGCCCCCTGGATACATTCGCACAAAGTCAAAATTGAACACTTGAGTGATTGGCCAGAAAAAGGCCCTTTTTTACATTCGCACAAAGTCAAGCCCCCTGGATACATTCACACAAAGTAAAATTTGAACACTAGAGTGATTCGCCAGAAAAAGCCCCCTGGATACATTCGCACAAAGTCAAAATTGAACACTAGAGTGATTGGCCAGAAAAAGCCCCCTGGATACACTCGCACAAAGTCAAAATTGAACACTAGAGTGAGTGGCCAGAAAAAGCCCCCTGGATACACTCGCACAAAGTCAAAATTGAACACTAGAGTGGATTGGCCCAAAAAATCACCCTGGATACACTCGTACAAAGGCAAAATTGAACACTAGAGTGATTGGCCAGAAAAAGCCCCCTGGATACATTCGCACAAAGTCAAGACCCCTGGATACACTTGCACAAAGTCAAAATTGAACACTAGAGTGACTGGCCAAAAAAAGCCCTCTGGATACATTCGCACAAAGTCAAGCCCCCTGGATACATTCGCACAAAATCAAAATTGAACACTAGAGTGATTCGCCAGAAAAAGCCCCCTGGATACATTTGCACAAAGTCAAAATTGAACACTAGAGTGATTGGCCAGAAAAAGCCCCCTGAATGCACTCGCACAAAGTCAAAATTGAACACTAGAGTGATTGGCCAGAAAAAGCCCTCTGGATACATTCGCACAAAGTCAAGCCCCCTGGATACATTCGCACAAAATCAAAATTGAACACTAGAGTGATTGGCCAGAAAAAGCCCCCAGGATACATTTGCACAAAGTCAAAATTGAAAACTAGAGTGATTGGTCAAAAAAAGCCCCCTGGATACATTTGCACAAAGTCAAGCCCCCTGGATACACTCGCACAAAGTCAAAATTGAACACTAGAGTGAGTGGGCAGAAAAAGCCCCCTGGATACATTTGCACAAAGTCAAGACCCCTGGATACACTCGCACAAAGTCAAAATTGAACACTAGAGTGACTGGCCAAAAAAAGCCCTCTGGATACATTCGCACAAAGTCAAGCCCCCTGGATACATTCGCACAAAATCAAAATTGAACACTAGAGTGATTGGCCAGAAAAAGCCCTCTGGATACATTCGCACAAAGTCAAGCCCCCTGGATACATTCGCACAAAATCAAAATTGAACACTAGAGTGATTGGCCAGAAAAAGCCCCCAGGATACATTTGCACAAAGTCAAAATTGAAAACTAGAGTGATTGGTCAACAAAAAGCCCCCTGGATACATTTGCACAAAGTCAAGCCCCCTGGATACACTCGCACAAAGTCAAAATTGAACACTAGAGTGAGTGGGCAGAAAAAGCCCCCTGGATACATTTGCACAAAGTCAAGACCCCTGGATACACTCGCACAAAGTCAAAATTGAACACTAGAGTGACTGGCCAAAAAAAGCCCTCTGGATACATTCGCACAAAGTCAAGCCCCCTGGATACATTCGCACAAAATCAAAATTGAACACTAGAGTGATTGGCCAGAAAAAGCCCCCAGGATACATTTGCACAAAGGCAAGACCCCTGGATACACTCGCACAAAGTCAAAATTGAACACTAGAGTGACTGGCCAAAAAAAGCCCTCTGGATACATTCGCACAAAGTCAAGCCCCCTGGATACATTCGCACAAAATCAAAATTGAACACTAGAGTGATTGGCCAGAAAAAGCCCCCAGGATACACTTGCACAAAGTCAAAATTGAACACTAGAGTGATTGGCCAGAAAAAGCCCCCTGGATACATTCGCACAAAGTCAAGCCCCCTGGATATACTCACAAAGTCAAAATTGAACACTAGAGTGGTCATGACGTGGAACTGTAAAAAGGTGTTACTGGAGGGAGCAGCGTGAAGAGTCCTCCAGGGTCCCCATACCTTTTGTAGGAGATTCTGTGTGTTCTGGGCCGCTGTTAGAATTATAGACGGTTAGCTATGAACTAAAAGGATATATTCCACTGAGAGGTCCCAAGCAACATCTGAGAGACAATGACAGATGTGTTATCTATGATGTCACTCACATCTCTGCAGTTGAAAGCCACCCATCTTTAATGGTGTTGTGTATGCCCCCCCATGTTTCTTTTCAGCCCCCATGCACTATCCCCATGGAGAGTCATTGCAGCGGGGTGCAGAGGGGAGGCAGCTTGAGAGAGCTGTATAGAAACATGCACATATCAGGATCCCTCTCCCCAAGGAACCCTACAGTGATGTCTCACATCAGTTGATTATGAATTGCATACTCCTCAAAGCTGGAGGATACAGTATTTAGAAAAATAAATAACTGCTAAAGGCTTCCTATGGAATCCACACACAACAAATATCTATGCTCTCCCTTTTTCCAACCGGTACTTGTGTGGGGTGTGTGTGTGTGTGTGTGCGTGTGCGCGCACGCGCAAACACCCTCCTGGTGGGATCAAGAGATAGCACCCTGTACACTGCATACGTAAGTGGGGCAGGTGGAGGCCCATGGCATGTACTAGCATTAGAGCTGTAATCGCATAAAACTACAGGGCGTGAGTGGGCTTGTTAGTAGTTGGCCCCAAAGTCTACTGCTGGGAGCTTGGTTGGAATGTTGTGCCTGGAAGCTATCAACATGGCGTCATTCTGTTGGGCAGCGCTAGCATTCACATGGGCTACAGTGGAGGCGCAATCTACCTGCTTGCTTGGCAAGAATCCACTCCATTTTATCCTTTACTCCTCAGTGCTGCACTCTATTGCACCAACCGTATATTGGCGTCCTTCGGCTGCCCACAATGTCTAATTACGCTCTTGTTAGCGGGACTGGTCAGCAATAAGTGGAGCGCTCCTGCCTGTGTGGGCATAGTGGAATTCCCCCACTAACATTCCGCTAGAGATATTTATGTATATCTCATTCCCTCTTTATGCCGGGGGTCCCACCCAAGCATGGGGGTGGGGCATCCTCTGCCATGGGGGCACTGGAGTGCTCATCTCTTGTCCTCAGGTAGCTCTCCCCTTTCCAACCTTTATTATCGGAAAGAAAGCTAGGGTTTGGCCAGATCGCTCCTCTGTAGTGGTCCGACCTTAGGGATGTGTGTGTGCAATTCATCAGATCATCAGATCTCTGCAGTGCCCACTGAGAGGTTTGGGGAATTTCGAACTTGATTCAAAAGTGAGAAATCACTACAGTAGACCTCATGTTGGGTTGGGTTCAGCAGGCCAGTCAATCACTTTAGATGATTATGAGAACCAGGGTCAAGTCCTAAAATTTGAAGTGCAGGGACTCATCAACAAACGCAATTGGATGTGACGTCGCCAGAAATTAGCATATCAAGGTGAAATATGCATATTTCATTAAATTGGCTTTGCATAAGCACCCACATTGCACAGGAAAAATGGCATTTGCCTTTCATAAAATCAACACACACACACAAAACCAAGCGAGGATATTTTCTTCTAATAGTGTTTTTGAAAACGTTAAAAGGTGTGCATGATTTAAACTCCAAGAACCAGTACAAATGTTTTCCCTGGAACTTCCAGTACCAAAATGGGCCATTTCATGTTTAGTTGTTTCTTTTTCATCAGGTCATATAGTGCAGTGGTGAAGTGTCCAGCCTCAAAGCGGATGACTGCGGTTCAATCCCCGAGGCTGGCTTTAATAAACGAATTCAAAGAGAACATTCAATGTTTCTCTTTTTAGCCGGGGGGTGGACTGAGTCCACCCTTTGAATAAAGTGGGTGGTTCCCCCCCCCCTGTACCCTTTTTCTCTGATGAGAACACTGGGCTTAAAAACATGTGTGATCAGGACGGCTTCGGTGAATACCTGCCCTCGGCAACTTCTGATATATCTGACAACTAAAGGTTCTGGGTGGAGCACTCGGTCAAAGTCACTGTGATGATACGAGCTCTGGAAAGTCTGTCTTGAAGCCCCTTGACTTAAGGATGGTCTTCTGCTCTGACATCAAGTGGGTAATTACCTTCTCCATCACTGTGATGGTTCTGAGCCTTGAAAGCTCTTTGTTAAAGGTCTGTGTCTCTTAACCCGTGATAGTCTTGGCATTTAGAGAGCCTGGGTGAAGTCCCTCCATCTGTGACGTCTCTAAAATCTCACAGCGCTCTGGGTTAAGGTAATGAGACCACAAGTTCTGAGTTCTAGATCTAAAGCAACGGGGTGAAGCCACTCAGCACTGTATCTGTTTGAGACTGAAAACCCTCCAGCAAATCTACGTGTCCCGTGTCAGTGATGGGCATGTGCTCTGGCGGCATTGAGTGCTGCTCTGAGAAAACGTGTCTGTAATGTACCTGAGATCTGACCACTGAATAGCTGTGCCCCTGTGGGTTGCCCGATGGCCCGAGTGTTGTGTTTCCATGCCTGCAATGACCCTGTGTTCTGTCAGCTCTGGGGGAAGCCCTGTGTCACTGTCAATGCAACATTTATGGTGTTGAGCTCTGAAAGCTCCCTACAGAAGCCTGGCAGAGGCCTCCAGACCCCACATCTGTGAGCTTAGAGCTCTGCAGTGAACAGCTGTGTTGACTCCATGTGTTCCTCATCGGAGTGGTTTGCGGCGACCATGTGTACTTACAGTTCTTCTGGTAGGCGTCTCCATCCGTGGCAGTGGCTAATCAGACTGAGTATTCTCTACCACAATGCTCGGCTTCTCTCGGGGTGGATCACTCTTGGACACGAAGCTGTTGAGAGTTTTCTCCTGGAAAAATAAAATGACAAAAAATTAGGAGTCTTGTTTTGTAGGTCTTCCTGATGTTGCTGTTTTCTTCTAGTATTGGCATGACGTCAAGAACCTTAGTCTGCCTGCTGGGTCAAGTGAACACCACTTACAAGATGCTGCCAGCCAGAGCGGGACAGGAGAAGAGCTCCCTGACCACTGGCCCTTCAGGGGATGGAGATGCTCGGCATCCACAGTCTGTAGATAGACGTAGAGGTGCCTTGGCAAGTACTCACAGGCCTCTGTGGATGCAGGCAACAAGCATTTATAGAGGCAAACCCCTAAACCCTACCGGAAATGCAGACGGCGGTTTCACGCACAGCCAATAGGGGATGCAAGAAATAAGCACTCACAGACTTTTGGAGATGGAAGGAGCAAATTCTCAAAGCATTCCCCTGATGAGGACACCAAGCATTCCAAGCCAGTGCCGGATCCTGGAGGACAAGCCCTCACAACCCTCACGCGCTATGCACAACACATGCTCTGGCGTCGCCCAAAGAGATGCAATGAACAAGCAGTCAGTGTCAACAACCCCAGGAGAAGGAGGCCAATCACAGCCGGGTTCCCAGGTGAAGCACAGAACAAAAGCTCTCATCGCCCAGGAGTGCCAAAGAACAAGCAATCACACCGCCAGTTATGTTAAACCCGCCATAAAATATGCAACCGCGCAACTAGTCTCATCTGACTAGCCCCCTCAACTCCTTTCTCCCGTTCCAGCCCACCTAGTCTAATAGACCCTTCTCCTTTCTCCTCCTTAATGCCCGCGACAGGGAGCTAGACAACCTCAAGCATACAATGCATACATTTCCCCTCTGATAACATTGCCTTTTTATATAGCGGTTCATGATTTCTCTCACTCCTAACAGTGTGTGCTGTTAATATCGCATCCATTAATACTCAATGTATTGACCTCACGAGGTTGCATAGCTATCAGCCCTGCCCTGCCAAGCATTGAACCGGTGTCCTGCAGTGCGTGTAAGACCACTGGTGTTCACGGGTCCCAGCCTTAACGTCATTTCCAACCAGAGATCATTGTTAATGCAAAAACATTGTAGCAATTCTAGCACCTTCTCTGCAATGTCTGACATGTATAAGGTGCTGCAACCCGAGAATTTTAAACAAAACGTGATGTCATATATTCACACCACAAGTGGGATTTTACCTTTCAAGCATCAAGCAGGGCCATAGTGCAATTTATAATTGTCCTTTTATAACGCTCTTAATACCAACGAGTGGTTCGAATGGTACCCAGTCATTTTACCGAAAACAAAAAGAGTGGTACAACACCAAAAATATTAATTAAATATAAATGGGGTAGTGGGGTAATGGGTTAAAATGGGTCAGGATGGGTTTGGGGTGGCGTTATAAGGGTAAAAAAAACAGGGGAATTGGGCGGAGGGCCCCACATTTTTAAAACAAAAACAAAAAATCAGTGTTCTTCAGGATTATGGTCGCGATGAAATGTACCACTCTGAAATTTGGGTTGGTAAAATTACATATAAACCGTTTGAACCAGTGTTGTGCTGCGTTGTCTTGCTTTCAACACAGTGTCCCCGAGCTTTCCTTTCTCACTGAGAAAAGGAATTCAAAATGTATTGTTACATATGTGTGATATACCAGATACAGGAAACAAAGTCAACACCTGCATGCAGTTCCAGCAAAGAGTGGGATGGGGTTGGGGCAGCTGTAGCCCAAAAGCCTAAAAAAAACAAACACCATTCCATTTTTCACAGAGTATAAAAACCACTCTATAGACCAGGGGAGCAACTTCCATTGAAATGTTTGGTAGGGGAGGGTGAGAGGTCATTAAGAGTTGAAGTATCAAAGCAGTTTAACAGCATTATTTCACAAAGTTATAGCCTACTCACTGTTACAAAGTAAATTGCTTCTGCCTTGTACAGTGACAATATGTTTGCAGGCTGTAGGAAGGAATGAAGGACCCCTCACCTCTAGGAAGGATGGATTCAAGGTGGACTGCCCTTCACTTAGGAAGATTGGGTTTTTTAGATTGGTTTTTACCTTTGGAAAGCATGAGCTAAGGGGATTCGCCAAGCTGCGTGGACTATCACCCAAAAGACTGATAGACTCTAGGAGTTTGCCAGTGGAGGGAGAATTGCCACTTGTCCCACGGACAAAACACTACATTTCAAAAGTTAAATTCTGCCCATTCTCTCACTCATAGCTAGAAAGGGTAATACTCATTTACCCATTGAAATAATAGCTTCACGGGAATCGCCAGGTCTGTAGAGCCATGCCTGACGGATGGATGGCTCTACAAATTCATAGAAGAAAAGAGAACCTTTCCCCTGTAGGAAGTGGGGATTCTGGGAATTTGCTCAGGGACAAAAGCATCCTTTCCCTTGAAGGAAGAAGGGATTATTGGGATTCACACATGGACAACAAGCCTGTCAACCGAAGAAAGGGTGGAGTGTGGGGGGGAGGGTAATCGCCTAGCTTCAAAGAATCTGCTACATGTCAAAGGAATGGGCTATAGGGATCAACTCGAAGATGGGGAACTTGCTGATAACATTTGTAAACTGCGCCAGTGAGGGCTCTACAAACACACATTTATTGTGATGCTAGAAGAATTGATTCTGTTGATTAGCAAAGAGGTGGCAAGCTAGTCACCTATAGGGGGTATTGTTTCTGTGTTGTGCCCCCAGTATAAACAGCGAGGCATGGGTTGGATGGTTTGGAGGGATTACCAGAGAAATTGCTTGATTGCAAGAAAGATGTATTCTATGGATTGAGTCAGAAATCAAAAACCTATGAAGGACAAACTGGGAGCATGGCTGTACGTTTAATGACTTGAGCTGCGTTCCCACAACACTCTATTCAACCAACCACAATCAGAGACAGGTCAAGAGCCTCTGCAAAGTACTCCTGTCTTACAATTGGGAAGGCTAGGGGTAGGTCAAAACTGATCCCTGCCAAATGAGCCTGGGCTGAATGCTCCGCAATTACAATGCAAATAAAAATAAAAGAAATAACACATATAAAGAATGAATTAATGAGATTAATAAAGGGAATAGAGTATGTCAGTCATGGGAAGAATGGTTTCTGGGATTCACTCCCCCCAGGGATATGAAACACGTCACTCAGAGGGGCAACCTATTCTGCATCGCCACCGGTACGAAAGGTCGTTTCACACAGATGGGGAAACATTTACCCATAGAAAGGATGGTTCATGTATGGATAGAAGGTCTTGCATATGAAGAAATAATTTGTCTGGGCATTCTCTCCGGAGTCTGGGAACCTTGTCTGCAGAAAAGAAGGCTTTCTCATGATTCACTCAGGGGATACAGAACTGGTCACATGCAGAAAGGAAGACTTCCGGTGATTATGTCCCTCGATAGGTTGGCAAGTTAAGTGTTTGTCTTAGACATGTGTTTTAGCCTAGAGAATTCAGGCTCAACGCCCGGCAAGGCCAACTCACCCTTTCACCATTCTGAGGTCTATGAATTGAGCACCATTACAAAGGATAATAACAACACCTACAGTTGCATGGCTTAGAGGAAGGAGTAAACCAGGCATAGAACATAGAACATGTCATAGCAGTTCAGACCTCTGGAATTAGGACATGGGTGCAAAGCTCCCCATCTCTCAGGCTGCATAGTCCAGAGTACTGTTGCAGGGATACAAAGGCTCCCCCACTACAGCAGGTTGGACTGAAATGGTTTCCCAGGTACCCAGATCATTTCACTTGTCGTCCAGGATGAGCTAGGTGGAACAGGGCAAGTATACAAAGTCTTTCACCTCAAAGAGGTCATAGGTCTAATAAGTCTGGAAAGGAACAATGAAATTAACAAAATAACAGAAATTCCTCGGTATGAGAAAGGAAGGATTGAAAGCTGTTCCCAGGAACATGTGGTTTAGGAACTGGCACAGTTATTGAGATCCATATCTACACCAGCCTTAACTAAGACTGTATGCATTTATGGGAATTGAATGGGGGTGCCTAATGCAACAACTCACCATCTGAAAGGTTCAAGTCAGGGACTGACCAGTCCCATGCTTCTTGGTCTCTTTCTGGAGTCCTTGCATAGAGGTTTTAGGTTTACCTGATAATCCATTTGTTGACCTCTCTCAATGGGTGGAAATGATCCGAGGGACTTTGGATGCTAGGCCAATGCAGTACTGTTGCTTATTACAGCAAATGTGCCTTTTGAGATGAGTTCCGTATTCAGGATTTGTCCTCTCTGGAACAATCTCTTCAAAAGATGAGGTGCAAACTCTATTTCCTCCTATATCAGCCCACGGCTCATCAGTGGGGCACCTCTCCTCGTCCCCTTTACTCTGTCCGACGTTCCCATTGTTCTATCTGTCCACTCCTTCCAATGGTCCCTCTTACATTGATCCATCAGCATTACCCTCCATGCACTTCCCCGGTCCAATATAGTTGAGAAGTTCATGAGTAAGGTTTCCGGTTTTATGGTATTTATTTTTCTGCCATTTCCATCTGTATTTATCCATATTTATTTTTTGGCCTTTTTTCTGTATTTATCCACATTTATGTTTTGTCATACAAAGATATAATTCACAACCAATATTTTTCTGCATTTATTCTAATATAAAATGCATTTATTAAAGAACGCATTAAGCCATACAGGAAAGAAATGCCAGCTCCATTTGTTTCTATAACAAAAGGTTGCTCCTGTCACTGCTGCTGCCTTAAAATATATGCTGTCTGCAAATTTAAAGAAATTAAATGCTATGTTTATACAAAGTTTACACTCTCCATGCTGCCAGTCTGCAATGTGATTGGCCTACGATGCATGATTTACATCATAGAGCATCAAGCAGAAAGACCTGGTTTCCATTTTATTCCATTTTATAAATTAATGCAGGCAGCAAGCAGAGTGATTTCCATCTGTATTTATGTGTAAAAATCAGTAGAAACAGGAAACTGGAAGCCTTATTTATGTGCCAGGGGGGTAGGAAGACCCAGGGAGAAACATATGTGATGCAAAAACAGGGGAAGGTGGACTGCAGAGAAGAACACAGTCTTATGAAAAGCCCCAACAGGTTTGATTTTGTCCAATAATGTCCTCCTCATGATTTGTTTGTTTGTTTGTTTGTTTATTTAATATGGCGCGCAAAACCCAGAGGTAACAGGGCGCAACAGAGAACAGGAGGATAAGATTACATAAAAACTTAGTTAAAGGGTAAGGCATGATTGAATGGAGAGCAGAACATTACATTACGTAGAATCTGTTGCGAGGGCATATATACAAATATACATTAGCAATTTACATATCAGCAGGTCAGTTTATATACATATATACAGTCAGGTTTGGCTAGGGATTGCTGTTAGGATGCAGGGCTCAGTCAAGGGTGTCGTTAGATCGTAACCAGGGGAGAGTGTTTAGTCTAAAGCTGTGGTAGGTTTGGTCGGTTCTGATGTTGAGTGGGAGAGCATTCCAGTGTTGGGCTGCCATGACAAGGAAGCTGCTACCGCCTGTTTTCTTTTGTCTGAATTTGGGTACCTGTATGCAGTAAGAGTTGGTGGTTCTGGTGGGTCGGATGGAGGTTCTTTTTACTATTCTAGTTGGGAGGTATGGGGGGGCTGTGTTGTTTAGGCATTTGAAGTTGAGTGATGCCGTTTTAAGTGAAATGCGGTCGAGGATTTTGAGCCATTTGTGTTCTCTTCTTTTGTTGGATATGTGTTTGTTGTGTGGTAGGTTGAGGGCTGTTCTGAGTGCGTTATTTTGCAGTGTTTGAAGTTTGTCGGTAATGTATTTGTTGGCTCCTAGGTACATAGCATTACAATAGTCGAGTCTGGATAGTATTAGGGCGTTGGCGATGATGATGCAGCTTGCTTGGGAGAGGAATGCTCTATTTGCCCTGATGAGTTTGCACGTTAAGGCGGCAGATGATGCTAGTGAGTTTACTTGTTTTTTTAGTGACAAGGCTGAGTCAAGGTGGAAGCCTAGGGTTTTCACTGATTTGGTGACTGTGATGGAGTTGCCGTCAATGTTCAATGCCTTATAGTCAGAGCTGAGTTTTCTTTTAGGTAGGCATTGGAGCTGAGGAGCAGGATTTCGGTTTTCTCATCATTCAGGCATAGGCCATGTTTGGCCATCCATGCCTGAATGATGAGGTATATTTTGTTTACCAAGGCCGTATCTGAGTCAAAGTTGCCCGAGAGGGGTATGAGGATCTGGGTGTCGTCAGCATAATTAGTGTATGTGACACCCAGTCTATCCAACTTGTCAAATAGGGGCTTGGTAAAGATGTTGTAGAGGGTCGGGGAGACGCAAGAGCCCTGGGGTACACCGCAGGTTATTTTGATAGGGTCTGCTGATGCTGCTGAGGAGAAGACTCTCATGGTTCGATTGTCCAAGAATGATTGGATCCAGGCTATGGCCTCTTTTGAGAAGTGGGCAGCCGAGGCCAGGTGTTCGCACAGGATTGTGTGATCTACCAGGTCGAAGGCTGCCGACAGATCAAGGAGGAGTAGCATGGCGGTATTTCCTTTGTCGTTAATCGCATCGATCTGGGTTTTAAGATCGATTAAGGCAGTCTCTGTGCCGTGCTGCGGTCTGAATCCAGACTGGCGGGCGCCTAGGAGTTTGTGAGTTTCTAGATATTGCTGAATTTGCAGGTATGCTACTCTGTCAATTATTTTTAGCAGGAATGGCACTGTGGTGATGGGCCTGTAATTAGTGGGGATAGCGGGGTCTGGGGTTTGCTTCTTGAGGAGCGGCAGAACCCAAGATTCTTTGAGATTGCTTGGTATGGTGTTGGAGGAGAAGGATGCGTTGATTAGTTTGGTTATAAAGGGGGCCAAGTCCCTGGCTGCATCCTTTATTATCTGGGGTGGGCAGTTGTCGCCTTTACAGTTGGATGGTTTGAGTGAGGCAATGACCTTTTCTGTTTCTGGAATGGAGATTTTAGCAAATCTGAAGAGATTCGGACAGGGTGGGTTTGCTATTTTGGCCTGGTTGTGCGGAGATGGAGCGTTGGTGGTTAGAGAGTCTTTTTTTAGAGTGATTTTGGTCTGTAGCGTTTTGATTTTGTTGATTAGGGCGTTTTGGACGCTGGTACACCGTTGTTTGTCTTTTGTTATGTTGTCTGGTGGGGGTTTGGGTGATTCCAGTTCCCTTAGAATGGCAAATAGTTCCCTGGTATTGGAGCTGGATTTTTCAATTCTTTCATTAAATAGGTTCTTTTTTGTGAGTATGATTTCCTTTTTATATTTGTTTGCGAATAGTTTAAGTTGTAGTTTGTTCTCTTCTGTGGGGGTATTGCGCCATTGAGTTTCTAGTTTCCTTTTTTGCATTCTTAGTTCTTTCAGTTCTTTCATTTAAAGGGACAGTTCTCTTAAACATTGTATTATGTAAAAATATTGGCCATAGTCAAACATATATATTTACTTTTTTTTAACAAATGTTCTTATTAAAAATTCACTGGAAATGTGCCTCCAAGTTCTGACTTGGAGGCATCCATTTTGTGTGCAGAAACACTTTTCTATGTTATTTGAATTTTCTGCCCTCTCGGCAGTCATCAGGCAGGAGCCCCGTACTGTGCTGCAGCTTGTTACAGCCAGAGAGCAGAGAATGAATACCCGGTTACAGAGCAGGCCTTCCTGTGAATGCCAATCCTAACACAACAACCTAACACTTTTCATAAAAATCTGAAAAGCGTCTATTTACTGTATTAGGATGGCATTCCTAAGAATGCCTGTCCTGTGACCTTGTGAATAAGGCAAACACGTCCTGTTTATTTAACAGGGCATCTTTGCTCTTGCTCTTAGAATGGACTCTTTTGATCCAGTGGTTAAGGGCAGTCAAAAGAGACTGTCCTGTGAATGTTTTATTCAATTCTCTGGCGGCAGCAACAAGCTTAAGCACCATGTAGGGGGATCCTACTTGATTACTGCTGTGGGAGCAGAGAATTAAAAGAAACATATGAAACTGTTTCTGTATGCAGAATGGGTGCCTCCAATTAATTGACAAGCAGGACTCGGAAGCACATTTGCATATTATATGACATAGGAACATATTTTAAATCGTATTTACATGTATTTTTAAATATGGGCAATTTTTTAAAACCATACACATTTTGAGTGAACTTAACCTTTAATGTGTGCAAGGGATGCTTGGCTTAGGTAGTGCTTTGTGGGGTTGGAATTTGCAATGTGTTCCTTTCAACTCGAGGATGAGCAGATGTTCGCTGGGCTGGGGCTGTGGGTGGCATGGCTCTCTTCTGCCTCAATCTAGTGCCTGATTCTGCCTCTCTGGCTTAGTGGCCTGGCACTGAGATGGAGGCAGTGTTGCATGATCCTGCCCAGCTCAGAAGCATTTGTAGGAATGTTGCTTGGGCCAGCCTAGTGCCATGGCAGGCCTTTGGTCAGATTGCTGTGTGTTACGTTTGTAAAGCAACAGTCAGCTACAGGCCTCGAGGCCTAAGAAATGAAACAGACATCATATGTCATATTTAGGCAGCAGCACGTTCAAAGGAAAATTAGTGGATTTGGACAATATCCTCATTTGAAAATTATCGCAAGGACAGCGTAGGGCTTTAATTAAGATTAAAGTCTGTACGTAAGTAGCATGACATAAAAGAATTATATACTGTGACACAGAGCCCCAGGCCTGCCTGGTGTGACATTTTCCCAGTCCATACAATCTGGGAACACCACATTGTGCTGCCCAAGGAACCTGCTGAACCCCCAAAGCCCACATTTTTACGTGTTTGCAGGACTCGCAAATTTAGGGTTATGATATTCCGGATTTCTTCGGGCCTGTGGACCTGTGCAAAAAGTCAGTAAATTCATGAGAGAAACTTAAAAGGACCAAATATATAACCCTATTATAAACCGCCCACAAATTGTGCAGGCAGCCAGACAGTATCTCCTGTCGCTATGGAAGACAAAAGAAGAAACCATAATGGCTGCCAGCTTCTACATGGCATAAGGCCGGCTCAATGACACCACATGACCCTGAAAAGATGGCTCATATAGGGGAAAAACAGCCCCTGCTTCACTGGTGGCTACACAGCCAGGAAGATGATAAACTGGCCTTTAGAAAGCAGCCAGCGCAAGCAGGGATTGTCAGTCTGTGGGAGAGCAGCCAGCGCAAGCAGGGATTGTCAGTCTGTGGGAGTGCAGCCAGCGCACGCAGGGATTGTCAGTCTGTGGGAGTGCAGCCAGCGCAAGCAGGGATTGTCAGTCTGTGGGAGAGCAGCCAGCGCAAGCAGGCATTGTCAGTCTGTGGCAGCGCAGCCAGCGCAAGCAGGGATTGTCAGTCTGTGGGAGCGCAGCCAGTGCAAGCAGGGATTGTCAGTCTGTGGGAGTGCAGCCAGCGCATGCAGGGATTGTCAGTCTGTGGGAGTGCAGCCAGCGCAAGCAGGGATTGTCAGTCTGTGGGAGAGCAGCCAGCGCAAGCAGGCATTGTCAGTCTGTGGCAGCGCAGCCAGCGCAAGCAGGGATTGTCAGTCTGTGGGAGCGCAGCCAGTGCAAGCAGGGATTGTCAGTCTGTGGGAGCGCAGCCAGCGCAAGCAGGGATTGTCAGTCATTGGGGGGGCAGCCAGCACAAGCAGGGATTGTCAGTCTGTCAGTCTGTGGGAAAGCTGCCAGCAAGAAAACTGACGGTCCTGGGAGACCCCAAACGTGGAGACTTGGCCAGAATTTAAGGCCAAGAATAAAGAGCCTTTGCAACAGGTACTGGTGTATGTGAGAAAAGCGCTTGAAAAGTTGGAACCTTTCAAAAGGAAGTGTATTGAAACATGGGTAGTTCTGTGAGAAAAGTTATAGGTCTGATTGGAAAGAAGTTGAAGTGAGAAAAGAAGGGACGTTGAGTTAGGCATTGATGGAGCAAGGCATTTCGAAACAGATTGTAGCTGGAAGGAATCCCCACTCCCAACCCCTACAGAAAGGTATGCAGGCTTTTGAGGTGGAAATGTGCAGACAGGGAGGAATAGATCTGGTTTGGAATGGAGACACTGATTTGGAAAGTGAGGAGGAGTTTGGGTCACAGATAGAGAGAGAGAGAGGTTTCATTAATGCTGTGACAGACACAAACGGATACTATCTACCAGAGAGAGATGAGGAGAGTCACATGGAAAGAGGAAGAGAAGACTGGAGCACAAGAGGGAGAGAATATTATAAGAGAGGCCCATCACAGATGTTGTGTAGAGAGGAAATGTAACAGCTTGGAGAGGGAAAATAGGGACATTTTTAAACACTTAACTGCGGTAGTGTGAAGAGCCTACAATGCGTCCTAGAATTCATGAAGACCATGCTTGCCCCTAGCACTTAAGGGGTTAAAGAGGAGGCAGAGGTAGATACTACAGTGGAAGACATAAGTGCGAGATCAGATAAGGGGCTAGAGAGGAGGATACCATCTGAGAGAAAAAAAGCAAGTATTACACGAAAATAGGCTGTGGTGAGGAGAGGATAGAGGATGACAGGAAGTTGGGAGAGAGCTGGGAGTTGGAAGACAGGTACTTCAATAGAGGCAATGAAGGGTTTAAAAAGCCTACATAGAGGGAGAGGCGCAGACCCTCAGAAACCATACAGGGAAGAAGAGAGAAGCTACTGAGGCAGAGGAGACAGAGAACTCCATGAGAACCATGTTGATTCAAGGGAGAGTGAACATTCAAGTGGAGGAACCAGACAGCCCGATTACACTGGGACAGGAAGGGCGGCCCAAGAGTAGGCAGGACAGGACAAGCATCCACTGTAAACCCTGAGGGGAACACATGGGAGACCAGCAACACGCTCCTCCTTTAAACTCTTTCAGAGTGAAATAAACCTTTGCTGAGGTTCCAACCTGAAACCCATCCTGGTTGGTGTGCTTCTCTGGTCGGTCAGAGGACTGCCACCCTGAAACTGCTTAGGAGGACCCTAAAACATCAGGCTGACCAAGAGTCGTTGGTCCATGGAAGAAGATTTACAGCCCCATCTAAGGGACGGTGGACTCAAAGAACCCCACTGGCATGACCCTAGGAGGAATACATACAATTCAGAGTATTTGGTTTTTTGACTATTACTTTGGATTATTTTGAACAGTTTGCTGGAACTTTGACAAGACTGACTATTATCTTGAGGAAATCTTTGGCTCAAGAGGGAGAACGATGCTTTTTTGAGAGTCTGACCCTTCTTCTTGCCTATAATTCTGACACTTGTAGTGCATATAATTGGACACTTCTGGATTATATCACCCTGGCACATGTGGAACCATTATCCTGACAGGTGAGGACACACGCATCATGGCACTGCTATATTCTGAGTATTTCACTATCCTGGCAATCTTTTGCTTTAGGATCGTATATGACCGGGAAATAAAACATTGTCACAGTCAGTCACATACTGGTTATTTTAATGACGTAAAGAAACATGTTTAGGTACTATGCTTATTTTTATTGAGGCGAACAAGTGTCTAAGCAATGAGCAATCTTCGAGGAAATCTTCTGTATAACACGGTTCGTGAGGAAAGCAACATGTACTTCTTTGAGAAATGGGTCAAGTCTCTGAGGTAGGGGGCTCATTTTCTCCAGGTGCATCAAACTACATGAGGTCACGGTAGAGACCAAGGCTGTTAAGGTGGGCTGACGAGATCCTGGGAGGAGAGCTGGGTGAAAGCCGAGGACAGAAGAAGAACACGATGGCGATTGGGTGTGGAGCACCTACCAACGTAGGGCAATGCAAAATCACTGGCTACCAGATGAAGAGTGCAGCCGCGGTCACTGCAAGAAGGAACACTGCAGCAAAGCTTATATGTCAGAGGAAATTACCTTCTTGTAGTGAGCCGAGAGTCTTCCGCTAAATCTGGAAATCATTGGCGTGTGCATAGTGCCGCCATGACACACATACTGACCTCATGAACATCCCATACGATAGTAGGGGTGAGTACACTTAGCCGCTCATTTGTGGATAATGACAAAGGCCGTCGAATCTTAAGCTGCCACCTGAGTTTCCTTTCTGAGAACATTGTGGTAAACCTACATTCATGCACATCTAATGACCGGCCTACCACTTGGACATCATGCACGCGCGATGAGCGAGATGATCAGCGTGCTCTGAATGCTGCACTCGGTGAGAGATACACGTCCACGTTTTAATGAAAGGTTACACTTTCACACATGAGTAGAAGCAACAGAGGTGATGCATGACCACTTGCACCCGCGTGTAGCACCCACCGCTGTGCATTTACTTTAGTATACCTATGTCAGTGGCAGAGACAGCTTTCCATGCCGGGAGACAGTCAGCGGCTGAGGGGAGACTAGCCTTGTAAACGATACAAGATCAGTGGCAGCAGGTGAATATATCTTATTGAAGGAGTGTTAACATCACCCACAAACTAGCGTGCGCGCCGGGATGGGGACCTACGTAGAGTACTGAGTCTCTTTAAAAAAAGGATGTGTTGAAATGATACATTTTACAGCACAGTTTTTCTCTAAGATAGCACATGAAACAAACAGTATATGCAGAGTTGATGGGGCTCTAACAAGGAGGGGTGGCCCCAAGAGTGGTGGGCGGTATGTAAAGGAGGGGGGTGCATGCTCAAACGATCAATCATGACACCCTGCAAACAAGTATTTGGCGTCGCTCGGCATGGTCTCAGGTGCTGTTGTTTGCACCTAGTTTGCATATACTAAATAAATCTTGCTATCTTCAAATAACAATCTCACTCACAAACAATTCAATAAATCAAGCTCATGTTGTTAAAAGTAGTAATTGCATTCAGGAGACCATTGACATTAGCATTTACGTGTTAGTGGGATCCCTGCATGGAATGTTCCACTTTTGCAAAATGGTGCACTCACCTTTACTTTTTCATTGCACTCCCTGCTTTGTTAACATTGTAAAAGCTGTATGCAAATTACAATTTGCAGGCAGCATTTAGAATGGTTTGATATGTAATCCATCTGCTTTTACCAGGTGCTAAAATGCAGGCAGATTCCATGGGAATCCATTTGTTTTATGTCTGCAAGAAAATGTCATTCAGGAATGAAACTAGAGGGGTTTGAAGTAGAGCAGGAGGGGAAAACCTAGTTGCCCCGTCTCCCAGTCTGACAGCAATAGATGTTCAGGTGAAACAATGCAAACAGTAGGGTAAGCCTTTGATGCCTACTCCTCATCCTCATTCTGTAAATAAATCAAGTATAAGAAAGATCAGATGAACAAACAATACCTGGCTACTTGCATACAATCATAGAGCATTATGGGGACTTAGGAGTCAGCACATTTGTTTATTTTTGACAAATATGTCTTTGAAAGTAATTTGAAATGGACATGGGCATAGTGCTAATTTCATCTGTCTGTCACAGCACTCATCCTAACAGTAACATGTCTGCAAACAATGAGGCATATATACTCACTTGGACAACACTCATTTCCAGGCTGCGCTATGCTTTCCCAGCTTGCAAATGGAATGCCCACTCGTGAGAAAGAAAAGGGTGGTATGGGAAATTTAGGATGGATCAACGGGCTTATTCCATACTTTGAGGGCATCAGGACACCCTTAACCCCCCTGGTAGATGTGCCTATCCTACAGACAGACGTCAAACCTCAACACATCAATGGCCTTTTAACTACTTACAAATGCTCTGCTGGTTTTGATGAAAAACAGTCCAGTAATGTTTTTAAAGCAAATATTAGACACAGAAATACATATGTATATTTGTTCCGTTGTGGCCAGATTAATTGAAGACCCAAATTTGAATCTGAACTGAGTGACGTACTGGTAATTTGTGCATTACTTCTTAATGTAAGTGTGGCATTTGACTGAAGGCTAAGCTTGGGCACACAGACTGCATGCAGAGCACGGCTTCAAGTGGACACTGCAGGTATGTTTTCAGTGCCCGAGACATGGTGCAAGTCCCAGGCACAGGTCTTCCAGGGCAAGCACAGGAGGTAGAGTCCAGATGGCATGGGCTCAATCCATAGCAGGTAGAGCCATTGTTCCGGATGCCTTGGTGCATGGGCAAGACTTGTGGCACAATATGAACAAAGTATGCGAAAGGCAATGCCTACCAGCTACTATGACTATGGTTAATATACATTTGGCTTTTTTTAAACTGACAGTATGCTGTAGAAGGAAGTCATTGTTCACTGGTATGGTTATTGAATTGCCCACACAATGTGAGTAGGGGTACTGCATCATGTCACAGGTGTAGTTTCCACATGGCATGGCCTTAGGCCATATGCATTGGGGACAATGGGGGTGGCTACTGTGAATGCAGAACCCGCCTGAGGGTGAAATGTGTAGGGGTGTTGAGTTTGGTCCTTGGTTGAAGGGCATGAACTGTGCACAGTAGCTATGGCGAATTAGGTCTCTGATGTCAACAAGCCGTATTGATTACTGCAATTCCATGTACCGGGCACAGCCTCTGTTTCTCATCAAGCGTCTTCAATGACTTCAGAATTTGGCTGCCCTAGTGACTACCGGTTCACTTTATGGCACCCATATTGGACCTATCTTACGGAATCTTCACTGGCTCCCCATAATAAAACACATTGGGCCTCATTACAACTATGGTGGTACGGTAACAACGGTGCTGGTAACCTACCAGCACCGTTGCTACCATACCGCCATAGTACGAGTTGTGCTCGTGGGTGCCTTACAGCCCACCAGGTCTGACAACCCATCAGATGCACCAGCACCGTTATGCCCCTATGGGGCTCAAATGGGAATGGGGACTGACAGGCACCGGCGCCCGCGAATGGGCAATTACCGGGTACGCCAAGGTCAGCATGAACCGGTAATTGCCCATTCGAGGGTGCCAGTCCTGGATGCAACTCCGGCGGCAGCCGTGCCGTTAAAACCCCATTGAGCCTCATTACAAGGTTGCCGGTCCGAACACAACGGTACCGGTAAGCTCACCGGTACCATTGTGTCCGGACCGGCAAACTCCAAGTTGTGCTTCGGGTGCCTTTCATTCCACCAGGTCTGTCCTGGTGGAATGAAAGGCACCCGCGAGCACAGCAAGCCTGTAGCACCGGCACTGTTATGAACGGTGCCGGTGCTACAGGCATCCCCATTCCTATTTCAGCCCTATTGGGCTAATGGGAATCGGGATATATTGGCTCCGGCACCTACAAAAGGGCAATTACTGGGTCCGGCGAGGCCGGAATACCCCGGTAATTGGCCATTCGTGGATGCTGGACTTTCTTGCTGGTATGGAGGTACCCTTGCCGGTTTTACCCGCAAGGCTACCTCAAACCTCGTAATGAGGCCAATTGAGTTCAAATCACTCTGTATTGTTCACTGGGCCGTGTATGGGCAGGGAGCAGAATACCTCTGGGCTAAGTTTCAGGTTTATGTTCCTGCCCGGGTTCTTGACGGCTCTGCCTTCTCAGTAGCGGGTGTCAAACTGTGGAATGCTTTACCACAGGCAGTTGGAGTCACAGAGAATCATGTTATGTTCAGGCGCACTCTAAAAACTCTTTTGTTTTAGTTGCCTTGTTGGTTTATCCGCACCAAGATGCCTTCGGGGAACGTGCACTTTAAATTAGATAACATAACAACGATGCACTCTTTGATGATGTTATCAGTAATGTCATCACTGATGCCATTGGTGATGCAGTCGGCCGTGTCATGGCTCTGCTGTTGGGGGAGAGTTATGGTTCTTCAATGGAAAGTTGGCACGTTATTTTCAATGTGTTATGTCTCAGAGGCCACCAGTAATTCTCCTAAAATGTTAGCAAACTTGATGTGCCCAGCGTATCATAAACTGGTCTAGCAAATACTCTGTCTCTCTCTTTCCCTCTTCTCTCTCTCTCGTTCTTCCCCTCTCTCCATTTCTCTCTCTCTCTGTTTAGTCCTCTCCCTCACTTTCTCCCCCTCTCTGCCTCACTCTAGGTCTGTCTCTCTCTCTCTCCCTGTAGGTGAGACTGATCTTGTCAGGTGTGCAATTGCTAGAACTACCCCTGCCATTGCTGGCAGCTGCACGAATAGAGGGGAACAAACTGGATATTTTGAAGGAAGTGGTGTTAGGGAGTTGCTGTTTTTTTTGTAGTTAAAAGTATAAATGAGTGCAGCAGCGAAAGGGATATTCCCCAACGTGGGTCCCGGATGATATTTGGAGTCATACATTGTCATCGCGTGTGTCCTGTAGTAATGTCACCATCACACTGAGGGTGCTTTGTCTGCCTGGATGCATAATGAGAGCAATGCAGATGTGCTCTACTGGGGGTCCTGGGGTTCTGACAGACCTTGTAAGGGATAAATACCAAAAAGGGTGTGCTGTTATTATGATCTACAAATTTATGCCAGCTCAAAATATACAACAAACCTTTGCGTAAACTGACAAAATAATTACTGATCTCCTCACTATGCATCCCTTCAAGCAGAGGACCTACACTACCAGATCAAATGGCCAAATTCAAACATTCTACCTGCTTAAACATGCAAAAAATAATATCCTAATGTTTAGCTAACTAGATTTTTGCTCTTAGTTTTAACATTTAAAACATGAAAGCATACACTCACAAAAAACATAAAATAAAAGTCACATAAGAAAATATCTGGTTATTTCCTCCAAAATCAAAGGCAAAAACTGGAAATGGGAGACGCTGGAAAGTGCAGTCTTATGCCTAACCAAACCCCTATGTGCATAAGGCGATGAAGGGGGATACATCCCTTCATGTCAACATGCATGTTTATGTTCTGTTTTCTCACTTCCCCTTAAAGTTCAGTACAACAGAGTCTCCTATTCACAACGAGTAGAAGCGCCCGTGTGCCCGTCACTCTACTCTGCAGGTGGAGTGTAAGTCAAAAAGCCCTGTGCTTTGGGAAGTCATTTTCATAGCTGCATGATCCTGCTCAACGGTATTCAGGACACGCATACACTTTAGCAACCTCATGCATGATGTATGTTTCTTGATGAAGTAGGCTTTGCATATCCAGTACTGGATTACATATGTGACTTGAGTGGACAAATCATAGTGCCTTCTGGGTGAGACACATTTCAATAACTGTGCTTGAAAGAAAGCTTTATGGCCTTCTGAGGAAGCGTGGTCTAGATGACGACCCTGGTGTACGGAACCTTATAGGTCTGAAACATGCATATCGATGTAAAATAATGGGTGTTTTTAATAGTTGGACCCAGTAGATTTGAAATTGACTTTCTTAGCCCATGGCTATTTACATCTTACTGAAAGAGTCATGCAGTTTATTCCAGATGATGGACTCAAAAGTGCCTGTCAATAAGTCCATTTTTGCTGCCGCCACCTACTTTTAAGTTGGCTTCCGAAGGTGAGCGGCGGTTTGCTATACAGATCATTTCATGTTTTTGTCCCATATTCTGACCCCCTTCGTTTTAAGCTTACTAGCTCCAAATTGCACTGTTGTTCTCTATGCCTTTTAGGGCACAATGTTTGCTTTTTTGATTTTGGCACATGCCACTAAAATATCGCCAAAACCATTAGGACAGAGTGTTGAGAGTGTAAAAGGGGGCCAGAAAGCTCACTTTGTGGTTGGCATGATGACTGGAAATGCTTTAGCATAATCGTCCAACTCACTAAGGGTTTGATTCATAGAAAAGTGTGCATAAAACACACAAATTTTGCATGTCGAGAAGGAGTTTGCGTGCCTCCTCCTACATGAGGCTCCAGTGCGCAATCTGCTTATTCATGGAATCTTCCCCGCAAAGTAACCCTATGCGCAAGTCGCGGCCGGAACGCCCCCGACACACCACCCCCTCGCAAGCCAATGTAGCCACTAATACCTACCTATGAGCAGTCCTCAGGTGCAAACTCATGCACCCGATTAATCCGCTGTGGGGTCCCTGCAACCAAGCCAAAACCCAGGCAACACTGCTTAGGGTCCCCCGTCACTGTTCACTGCACCCCAACAACATGCGCACCATGTTCAGTAACTCAAGCAATTTCATGGTCGATCTGCGTGCAAACCCCGTAAACCGTGCCTGCACCCCGCTACAATGCTTACGTACACCCCTAAATCTGATTAGAACCCTGACTACGTGCATGGACCCCTAAATCCAACATGTGATATTACTGCATGGTGATTCCTATGCACGAGTGTCTGTTCGCCTGTCCTCGGGTGGCGGTTAGATCGGGAGCTTTGCGTGGTAATTTACCCAACGTGAGGTTGTGCGGTCAGTTCCGTGAATACGATTTGTTCTGCTTTGTTGTGGGTGTGAAATCTTTTCACGGCAGGTCGTCCCTCGACATACCCACATTTTCTCTTTGTTCTTCCTCATGTTCCGCCCCCTATTTTGGACTCTGCATAGGCCCAACTCACCCTCTGCCAGGAGTCTGTGCAAAGCGTTCCACTGCTTGCACAAGCATGCCAGACCTGAACGTAGTCCGCGCAAGTCCTGGAAAAGTCATGAATCGACTAAGGGGGGTTTGCGTGTAGAATGGCAGGCAAAGTCCTGATTTTCCACTCAGATAATTCCATAAATCATGGCCTAAATGTTATTTCTTGTTCCATTACACTGATGTAATCCAATAGTGGCTTGCTTAACTAATTTTCACCCCAATCAGGAATTCTGTACCATGCCATGTGACTGTGTCACTTTCAAAACTGGAAGGCGTGGTGATCTTTCTTTTTGCCAGGGGGAGTTGGGCTATATTTAGGATACTTTTCTGCCCTAATTGGGATGCACAAAGGTTTCCCTTTTTGCATACTGTTACCATACTAGTGATTATTATTTGGCGAGGTACAGTATCATTGACAACATAGAGATGTCCTCATAAGAAATCTGACTTTTAATGAGGACATCTGTATGTTGTCAGTGGTACTGCACCTCTCCAATAAAACAAGTTGTGAGGACATTTGTAAGTTGTAGTCCATTGGAGAGATGTAGTAGCACTGACAAATGTTTCTCCTGCTCACAACCTGTTTCCATTTGTATTTCATGTTTACCTGGTTCTTGTTTATTTTATTTTATTTTTTGGGGAGGAGCAGTACCACTGACAACATGCATATGTCCTCAAAATAAATGTCAGTGTGATCTCTTATGAGGACATCTGTATGTTGTCAGCAGTACTGACCCTCTCCTATGAAATAGGTTGTGAGGATATCTGCAGGTTGTAGTTCATTGGATAGGTGCAGTGCCACTGAAGACATACAGGTGCCCTTGTAAGAAATCACATTAAGATCAGAACTACAATATAGGACAACTACCGCCAAAGGCTGCACTTATACATACAACCAACAGATGTCACACCCCGCGTGCACTGTTGCTCCGTTCCCCCTTTTGCTGTCCCTTCTCCCCCTTGTGCTGTTCCCCCCTTGTGCTGTCCCTCCTCGCTCCCGGTGCTGTCTCTCCTCCCAACCCATTGTGCTGTTGCTCCTTCCCCCATGCTCTGTGGCTCCTTCCCCCTTGTATTATTGCTTCTTCGCCCTTGCTCTACTGTGCCTCCCCCTTGCACTTTCCCGCCTCCCATTGCGCAAGTGCTCCTTCCCGTTGGGCTATTGCTCCTTCCCCTTGCGCTGTTGTGCCTCCCCCATGTGCTGTTGTGCCTCCCCCATGTGCTGTTGCGCCTCCTCTTGTGCTATTGCTCCTTCCCTTTGCACTGTCGAGCCTCACCCTTGCACTCTCACGCCTCCCATTGCGCAAGTGCTCCTTCCCGTTGGGCTATTGCTCCTTCCCCTTGCGCTGTTGTGCCTCCCCCATGTGCTGTTGCGCCTCCTCTTGTGCTATTGCTCCTTCCCTTTGCACTGTCGAGCCTCACCCTTGCACTCTCACGCATCCTCTTCTACAGTCGGACCTTCCCCTTGGTGCTGTCACTCCTTCCCATGGTGCTGTCGCTCCTTCCCCGCTAGTGCTGTCGCTCTGCCCACATTTGCACTGTTGATCAGCCCCCCTGGTGCTGTTGCTTTGCCCCCATTTGGCCTGTCACGACTTCTCCCCCTTTGCACTGTCACCCATTCCTGCAAATGTTGTACAATGCTCCTATGTACTGTTGTTGGCATACTTTTCATCCATTTGATGTTTGTATTCTTCGTGTTGCCTTTTATTTCTTACACCCTGCCCACATGCTTCTCTCACCTCTCGGTGCTGCCCTTCATTTCCTGCCATACTGTAATGTCTTCCTCTCTGTACTGTCATTCCCCATTCCTTCCATCTATGCTAGATGTAAAATGCAATAAACAACTACAAAGGCCAAAGTTATTGGCTTTGCAAATGCTTTTTTTCCATTCTAAGGGCTCTGTCCCATTTCCAAGTAATGATAGAAACAGCATCAGGGGCATTTGAATTGTGCGTTGCGTGTACTGAAATGTATGTAGAGCGTATGCCTTTGCAAATCAGATTTAATTTTATAAATGGTCGCCATATTTTGCGTGGGCTATGTATTGTTATGAGGATGGAACATATTGGGGGTAGTAAGGCTTGGACTAGTCAGGATAGGGGTTGCGCTTCCAAAAACCACTGCTTTGACAATGCACTTGAAGAGAAGGTCTTACGTATGCTTGCCGTGTGTGAGTGCTGCAACCCCAATGCGACCACATAACCGATTTAGTGCCCCTTTACGCGCATTTCTCAATTTCCATCTGTAATTCTGTGATACCAGATACACCATGCTTTTCCACATTTTCCAAAACGTGCATTTCCCGCGCGCCGCTTGAAGGATGGGAGTGCACGTGGGGGAGCAGCAGTTCACACCTGCCATCAGCTCTGCTACCGTAAGCACTCCTGCCCATTGAGCCAATTCTCAGGTTCTCCAGGGGCAGAATTCGTTTCCCGCGCCATTGCTGCACCAGGACCATGCAGGGCCATGTAGCTTAGCGCCTTCTCCTTCCTGATGTCCTGACTCGAACCCGTAACGTTCTATGAAAGGAGATCAATACTAGCCGGAGACCAACATCTCTCGGGTTGTATTTTTAGTTTCAAGGCTGTATTTGTCTTTTTCTTCTCATGACTGTACTCATTTCCATACTCTTCTCTCTGCTGCTGACATACCCCCATTTCCTTTTCCTTTTCCTTACTGTGCCGTCTGGTGCTACCAGTCCTCAGTCATGTTGACCCTGCCTTCTCAACACGTAGGCCATCACGTCGTCCCTTGTGCCACCTGACTTGCTTGATGCTGTCCACCCCTCTCCTCCCGCCACCCTGTACAACTGTACCCCTCCTCTGTGCCCATCTGTATCCTACCCTGTTGGTACCTCTGAAAAGCTCTCTCTTGTGTATCTGTACTGTTGTATACCTCTGTAAAGCAATCCGTTGTGTATCTGTATTGTCGTGTACATATGTAAAGCATTGCGTTGGGTATCTGTATTGTTGTATACCTCTGTAAAGCAATCCGTTGTGTATCTGTATTGTTGTATACCTCTGTAAAGCAATTGCGTTGTGTATCTGTATTGTCGTATACCAACGTAAAGCACTGTGCTGTGTATCTGTATTGTTGTATACCTCCGTAAAGCACAGCAATGTGTATCTGTATTGTTGTATACCTCCGTAAAGCACTGCATTGTGTATCTGTATTGTTGTATACCTCTGTAAAGCACTGCGTTGTGTATCTGTATGTAAAGCATTGCCTTGTGTATCTGTATTGTCGTATACCTACCTAAAGCACTGTGTTGTGTATCTGTATTGTTGTATACCTCTGTAAAGCACTTTGTTGTGTATCTTTATTGTTGTATAACTCCGTAAAGCACTGCATTGTGTATCTTTATTGTTGTATACCTCTGTAAAGCACTGCGTTGTGCATCTGTATTTTTGTATACCTCCGTAAAGCATTGCATTGTGTATCTGTATTTTTGTATACCTCTGTAAAGCACTGCGTTGTGTATCTGTATTGTTGTATACCTACGTTGTGTATCTGTAGTGTTGTATACCTCCGTAAAGCACTGTGTTGTGTATCTGTATTGTTGTATACCTCTGTAAAGCACTGCGTTGTGTATCTGTATTTTTGTATACCTACGTTGTGTATCTGTATTGTTGTATACCTCCGTACAGCACTGTGTTGTGTATCTGTATTGTTGTATACCTCTGTAAAGCACTGCGTTGTGTATCTGTATTGTTGTATACCTACGTTGTGTATCTGTATTGTTGTATACCTCCGTAAAGCACTGCGTTGTGTATCTGTATTGTTGTATACCTCTGTAAAGCAATGCGTTGTGTATCTGTATGTAAAGCACTGCGTTGTGTATCTGTATTGTTGTATACCTCCGTAAAGCACAGCGATGTGTATCTGTATTGTTGTGTACCTCCGTAAAGCACAGCGATGTGTATCTGTATTGTTGTATACCTCCGTAAAGCACTAAGTTGTGTATATGTATTGTTGTATACCTCCGTAAAGCACAGCGATGTGTAGCTGTATTGTTGTGTACCTCTGTAAAGCACTGCGTTGTGTATCTGCATTGTTGTATACCTCCGTAAAGCACTGCGTTGTGTATCTGTATTGTTGTATACCTCCGTAAAGCACAGCGATGTGTATCTGTATTGTTGTGTACCTCCGTAAAGCACAGCGATGTGTATCTGTATTGTTGTATACCTCCGTAAAGCACTAAGTTGTGTATCTGTATTGTTGTATACCTCTGTAAATCTCTCCGTTGCTTCTCGAATCCATGTCAAGGCTCAATAAATACCATCATAATTATAATCCCTAGCTGCAAAGGCCCCCTTTTTCTCTACATTTGAAGGTGTGCTCCGTGCCCCCTCCCTCCTGACTCTAGACGTGCCTTATCCTTGGAATCTGTCCCATGATTTCTTCGTCGCATCTCTCTTTAGCATCGCTTGCCTACTTATTCTGGTTCATCAAGGTTCCTGTACTCCTTTGCGCTGAACCTCAGCCTTAAAAACCTCAAACACAATGTGCTATTGTGGGTGGATGTCTTCCTTCCCTCTTGGCTCCTCTGCTGGTAATTGGCCTTGGATTTTCTTCTTGAACCCTTTCTGGCAATGACAATGGCTTCTCTGCGCGTTTGTCTGCGTGGTGGCAGGTCCCGCTCCTCTGTCAGCGCGGTGTAGTCCCCGCGAGCCTTCACATCTCTCAGTGTTAGCTCTCTCTCCTCACACGTTACGCTGGCTCTTTCCGTGTGAAAGCTTGGATCCGTGTGGTGTTGTTCTCAGCCCTGGATGAAGGTCAGCAGATGCGAATTGCTGCAATGGCAAGACTTCCACACAAACAATGTTAAATGTTCAGCGAAAAACATACACCGCAGAACTAGCTCTCTTCATTTGACTCCCCTTAGACAGACAAGCGCTGGACGGCTGTGCATTTTCTTCTGTTCTTTTCCCTGGGCTGGGACTCTTCCTCCATTTCCCATTGTTCTACTTTCTGAGCTATATTGGAAAGCGTATTGTCCCCTCCCTTTCGTATAGCTTACCCCTAAACCATTTGCACACTCTGTTGATAAAGAGCCTTCGCCCTTTCTTAGAAAGCACTGCTTTTTTGTGATTTTACGGGTAAGTTAACACTGTCCGAGGTCATGTGCCTTTAATGGCTCATTGGGTTTGTAGGCACTGGCAAAGCTGCAATAAGTTCACGAGCCACCATCTTGGTCTGGCCCTCAGGTTTCCTTTTGGCAGGGACAGTGGAAGTTTACATAAGCCTGGGCTCCGATCAAAGAACTGTTCCTATTGTTCATGTCCGAGACATTTGCTGAGACCAAGTATTAAGAGCAACGTCTTAAAGGTCTTTTATTTTTGTGGAATCTTGCAGTTTGTCTACTGCTTACTTGTGCTTATAGAAATACACCATAAATGCTATTGGTTTGTATATTCCCTCAACCTTACGACCATGTATGCTATGAACACTCTGTATTTCCAAAGTGAGTTGGGATTCTTCCTGCAAGAGATCCAGGACCTCTTGTTCTAGGAAGCTCTTTGGAATACTACATTATTTTGTCTGTCCCGATCTTCCAAATCACTGTGTTTAACACATCCACCTACCTTTTACCATCATCTACATTTGCTGACTTACTTTCATCCACTAGCTCTCAGGTGGGTGCTACGTCTCCTATTTTAATTGTCTTCAGAGTTCGGGAAGGGTCCTCAGCCAATCAGGTGGCTGGATACCTCGAGGAATCTGCCAGTGACCACCTGCATTCTCCAAACCTCTTGCACCCCTCCCTGTGATGCCCATTTCCCATCACAAAGTGGATTTTCTATTGTTTGCATCCCAGAAGGAGCCACAGTTTGTGAATTATTACCACCCCTTGCCCAGGGTTGCACAGTGTTGGTAGCAGTGCTGAGCCCTTGCCAGGCCCTTGCTTTGCTCAGGCCTATGTTAGGTTTGGGCTATCAGGTCATTACCGGCCCTGTACACACCCAAACACAGAAGTGATACCTATACTAACCCCTTTGTAGTGCCAATCAATGCTGTGTTGATTTCCTTTTGCATATCTACTGTTTTTATTTCATATGTTTTGCTGTTATATTTTACTGTTGTTTTAGCATTTGCTAGAGCAACCTGTCCTGCTGGCTGCCTGACTTCAAAATGTCTGCTACCTTCTACAAATGTAGATGGAATCCAGTGTGTCTAATCTTAAGAATGCTAAGATGACCATCTCCCATGTTGCATCATCCTCTTTTGTACAGTCCTTCGCCCACACACTCCCTGCTTATCCGATTGCCTTTCCTAAATTGTGTGAGTGTGCATGACTGGTGTTTCCTTGCTTCTTACTGCAACTTTTCTGAAGGTCCCAAATCTGCTTACGAAGGCCTGACTCGTGCCACAAAGCCAAAGGAGACCAACACCAGCAGCCTGGGGAATTGGTTGTGGATAACTACGCATGAGCCTGTTAATAGTATTTAAAACTGCCTACGCAGTCGTAGGGAATTGCCTGCAGGAATGCTCCACACTACCATAAACTTGGAATATGTTGTTCTGAACACAATCTGTGGTCTGTGCTGCTTTGTATAGACCGCAGACTGGCCAATATGCAGAAAGCATGCCACAATCCAGGGTTATAATTAAGCTTCATAGACACAGCCCAAAGGACATACCAGTAGTTTTGGCGAATGAAGACCAAATTCAGGAGGACTCCGGCAATGCTATTATTGCCCCTCACCCTTGCTCTTTCACTGTGAGGAATTCAACCATCCGCCGACGGGTGTGCACTCACCTGGGCCTTTTTGATATTTTTTAAATAAATTGAATAATGGGAGATCAACCTCGAAAATGTGTGGTGCTAAGCCACACACATTTTTCTATGCCCACTGTACAACACACACATAGATCTGTGTACTCTGGGGGGACACAGTCTACATGTGTAGTCCTCCCTGTCACATTTATTTTGAATGTGACAGCCAGGAGTACATGAAAGCATCAAGAAGGGATGAGAAACACCTTCCTCCGGCCCATGGCCAGCCTAATTAAATATCAAAGGCTCCATAGATCTGCCCTAAGCTCTGTCTGCCTGCTGGTGGCAGTGCATTCTGATGAGAAGTTAATTTAGCAGGCTTGCGGGAGGCCTGGTTGCAGGACGGGCAAAGGACTGGATACCCAACACCTTTTTGATATGCATCTGTGTCAAAATGAAGTCAGCTCCCGCCTCTTAGTTTCAAGGGCGGTGAAATGTCATGCATGGGACAACCGTATACAGTGTTCATCCCTGCATGGGGATCCCATTCAGGAAGGTACAAGTATGTGGTTTGACGGCGACCGTAAGTCTGGTGTGACCGCCGCTACAACAGAGATCTGCCACTTTTCATCAGGAACCACAAAGAGCTCAATTAACCAGAGAGACACTTGGATTCACAACTCCCAGGAAGATGGGTCAGACCTAGTAATACATGTTGGTACCGGTTTAACTTTCCTGTTGCAAAGCACTCTGGTTATGACCACACACATAAATGAAGATTGTTGGTGGAGACCCAGTATTGGTTCATTAAGGTAGGCTTACCCTGCAACAATCACTGGGGCCCATTTGGCTTTAAAAGAGGGCTGAACCCCTCTCTTAGCAGATCATCAGCCGACTTCAAAAGGAATAGGAAGGAGGATTCATTTGGATCCTGGCTGAAGGTACAGTCTGCATTACAGCTTCTACCAGAGAAGGAAGGCCAGGATTTCCAAGAGGAAAGCAAGATCCCTCTGGTAAACATTTCCCAGGGAACGGAGGGAGATACCGAACTCAGAGGACCCATCCAGCAGCTCCAGAACCGGTACCCAGCCAGCAAACAGGACGTCCAGCTAGGCTCTGCAGAAGGCTTCCTAGGTGGGAAGGGCCAGAGAGTCTCTGAACAAAGAACAAGGGTGTTGCCTGAAAACACTCTCCTCAGCTTTGAGCCGTCCGCCTTAGAGGACGACACAAGCCCAGCGAAGAAGCTAGGAGGAGTGCCATGATAAGCATCAACCAGCATCCATCTTTTAAGGACATTTTCGAGGCAGTCGAGCCCTCGAACTGTGACCGGCTGCACCACTGACTGTTGTTACAACGCAGTCACTAAAGCCGGCCGAGACACCTCGACCAGTGTTCCAGATCCACCAACCAGTAGATAGACAGCGATTCTTGACCCAGAGCCACCCTGTAGGCAAGCCTGAAGCTGTCTGTTCAGCCTCGCTTGCTCAACTGCCTGCCCCCTGATAACCGCAGCTGTCTTCCATGTTGGACTCTGTTGCAGGAGCTGCAAAGCATCTTGGAACAGACTCAACACTGTCGAGCATCAAGACCATCTCAAGCGCCAGGTACATCATGGTTCTGTCCCCCTGGTCCTTCTCCGAAGGCCCATAGTAATATTTACGACCCCCTTGCTCCCTTGGTGTTGAAATCAAATAACCTTGAACAGTTAAGACTGATTTCTTTACCGACTACCCTCCTATCAGTATCCAGAGTGCATCCCTTTCCTTCGTGAAACTGTCCGTCCTCTGTTTTCCTTTACAGGTTGGGTTGTATTTTGTAGTGTGGTAGAACTGCCGGTTGTAATAATAATAAAGTAGATATGTGTATGATATTTGTATACAACCTTGACTGGACAGCCCCTTTTATTATTGGGTAATTGTATTTTTGCTGTGTTGCAACTAACCAACAATCCACGACCTTGCGGAGATAAGCCTGCCCTTCCACCCACGTTACCAAAATTGGACAAGGAGGATTATAATTGACTTGTGTTTCCAATCTGTTCGGATCCCGTCTGGTGTACTAGAGGTGTGGGGCTGATTGATGGTTTAGAAACCGACATTCATCCCAGGACCACTGGTGCCCCGGAAGTTGATTTGTAACATTCACAATAAAGACAAAAGCATCAAAAGGGCCTAACTGGTGGATGCAAGTAGTGCCACTGCATGCCTATGTAATAGGTAGATTTGCTTTCTCTATTTCCTGCCTGCTAATGTCCACTCCGCTTTCGGTATCTGCATGAACACGGGTATGCATGGGCCTGTTAACAGTACATAAATCTGACTGGGCAGTCGTGGGGAAATTGGCTCCGAGTACGCCCTGCATTGCTGGCTGGTTTGGAATGTGGCGTGCTAACAATTTGCACCGTATCCCAGTTTGTATGTTCCTATTCCCTGCAGATTGTCCAGTGATAATGCTTTATGAACGTTCCAGGGCTTATTTAAGAGTTAAAGACCTTAGCCAAGGGCTGTACTGAGTGTTGTGGACCCTGAAGAATGAGTTAATGGCCTGAGCCCCGAGAAGGCACATCATGAGCTTTATGTGCCCACAGTGCGCTGTACAGCCCATGGACGGGCACTATACATATTTAATAACTCCCTTTGCTCTTTCATAAGTAAAAAAAGTCAAATTGGCCTAGATGATAGTTGCAAATAATGCTACTATATGTCTTTATAATAAGCGTGTTAGCATCCGTCGGTACTTTCAGTAACATGGGCATGCACAGGCCCGTGGTGGGGAGTTGTCTGTGGGTGTGTGCTGCCTTGCAGTCCGCGGACTACACAGTCCCATGGACTGGCCAATCTGAAGACACCACGCCACAATCCAGGGTTATATTTATAGTAAGCGTTTAGATCAGTTAAGGCAAGGTCTGGATTTCCGATGGAAAATCAATATGTGTCTATTACCAGCCTGAGGATACTTTGAAAACGGGCGCACACATCATTCAATCAACACTGCTGTTTTGCAGCTTCCTCCTTGACTTACTGCACATGCCATCAATAATCCAAATCTGTTTCTCTCTGCCTTTCCCGGCAGCCTTTACAGCTCTGCCACACAGTTGCACAACCATATGTGCCCTGATTCATGGAACTTTGCACTGCGAACAAACACCCTGATTCACAGCGCAGTGCAAAGTGCATTTTTGCAGTGTGACTTTGCACTGGTGTAAAAGTGGTGCAAACTCACTTTGCACTGCAAAAATCCACTTTGACCTGCTCTGTGAATCAGGGTGTCGGTTGGCAGTGCCAAGTCACTTTGCACCAGTGCGAAGTGACTTTGCATTGCGCTAAATGTCTTAAACTTGCACTCCTTAAGCGGGTGGCCTCTTTCTCGATTACCAGGCTATGCAGGTACATGCAACTGTATTGCACGTTTGTAAGGGTTCTGCCTTATTAAGGGTCCTTATCTGTCCACCTGCCAGTGCCCCAGAGTGGCACTATGACCCAGATACACCCCTTCCTGTGTCAGTGGAAGGGAAGCAAGTTATCCTGGTAGTCCGGCCTGCGGGTGATCCCACTCCTTAAGGGACTGGGTAGGATTGTGTAGTGTCCTGCCATGTCATTTGGTACGCCCTCTTTGGCCCGCGATCTAAAGATCTCGTCTAACAAGATATTTGTAAGCTTACTTTTAAAATAACTTCAGAGCTGGGTCACAAAGGCAGGCTCTATAGATATCTATCAGTTAGGCTTTCAAAAGGGAATAGGGACGCCCCTCAATTGCTTAGCTTTACAATCATTGGCCAATCAAGTCAAGCAGAGTAACAAATCAATATATTTGGCATTCCTTGATATTTGGTGGGTATTTTACTGCGTTGTTACATCTAGATTAAGGGGAAAAATGCAAGCATTAGGATGTCCTCCTGGTCTAGTAAGTGTTTTAGATGTTTCCCATACAGATACCACGCAATAGTAGAGAACACGCACACCATGTTTGTAGAGCAATTAATATCCAACTTGATCTCATTCAGAGCTATTAAGGCTCTCTGTGGCAATTTAAGAGAGTCAAGGGTGCGGGGGAGAAAAGGATGACTCTGGTACCAAAAGTCAAATCAAAGTTGAGGCAAATGAAGTGACCATAATCTCTGGGCACTCCCATCCCCTGCACACCTGTAAATACTGGCAATAATGTCCAGTCAGTTACTTAATTAATACATTGTATATTCAGTATAACTATAAAACAGTCAATTCTTTTAATACTCATGATTCAGATAGTAATTTAGTCAAAAGATTGTATTGTCATCATACACATATTTTTCACCATATTCAGAGATCCAAAATAAATTCCAATGCTTTTTGGACCATCAAGTTTACAATTGAAATGTTTCATACACATGAAAAAAGATTTTTCAAATCAAAATTCAAAACAATTAAAAATAAAAACTCAACGCGTTTCGAGAGCAGATATCTCTTCTTCAGGAGCAAACAAACTTTTTTTACAATTCAAAATTATAATGTTCTTCGTGTTGTAATGCATAACCCTTGTGCATTAGTTCATGTTAATGTTAAAGGATATTTGTACCGCGTATTATCACCACCGGAGTGGTCCCCTGGCGCTCTGGGGGCTCTGAAAAAGGGAAGGGGGTGAGTTTTTGGGAGTAAACTGGAAAAGTGCAAGAGAGCAGTGATGTGCTGTTGGCAGCCTCAACCCGGAATGCCGTTGGCTGGGCTTGGGTGTTTTCTGGTCGGTAGTCGTCGTGTGCTGTTGTGCGAGTCTATGTGTGATTTGTTTTGTTATTGTAGTGTAGTGAAGTGAAGTTTGTGCGGATTGTTGTGTTATAGGTTTGTGGTTGTGTTTGGTTAGAGTTTGAGAGGTATATGCAGAGGGGTGAAATTGTTAGTGGATTGGTTAATTGGGCAAATTCTAACAATCACAATTCTATCTAAGTGTGTCACATGCTGACATTTTAAACCTATCTAGGTGCGACGCCGGCTAGTGTTTACGATTATGTCTAGATGCAACGCAGGCTAATGTTCAAGATGACATCTAGGTGTGGCACATGCTAACATTCACAATCCTATCTAGATACGGCACAGGCTAATGTTCTCAATTCTAGGTGCGGCACATGCTAACATTTACAGTCCTATCTAGATACAGCACAGGCTAATGTTGACTCAATTCTAAGTGTGGCACATGCTAACATTTACAGTCCTGTCTAGATACGGCGCAGGCTAATGTTCCCAATTCTATGTGTGGCGCATGCTAACATCTACAGTCCCATCTAGATACAGCGCAGGTCGATGTTCTCAACTGTAAGTGTGGCACATGCTAACATTTACTGTCTCATCTAGATATGGTGCAGGCTAATCCTCTCAATTCCACGTGTGGCACATGCTAACATTTACTGTCCTATCCAGACACGGCACAGGCTAACGTCCTCAATTCTAAGTGTGGCACATGCTGACATTTACAGTCCTGTCTGGATACAGCACAGGCTAACGTTCTCAATTCCAAGTGTGGCACATGCTCACAGCTTAGTCTTTCTTAAGTCATAATACTTTCCCGTTCCAACTTCACTCTGTTATCTTAATCACGGGTCGACAATGTGGAACAGTAGTTATTAATGTGCAGTAGTGGAGATATTAGAGGAGTTATATGAAGTGTCCCCTGTAATGAATCCAAATGAGACTCTGTTAGTATTCCATAATGCTATCTGGGCATGTTAACCCCTCTTATTGCAATGAATTACCTGTAATTGATTTACACTCATGGGTTAACATGCCTAGATAGCATTATGGAATAATAACATAGTCTCATTTGGATTCATTACAGGGGACACTTCATATAACTCCTCTAATATCTCCACTACTGAACAATAATAACTACTATTCCACATTGGCGACACGTGATTAAGATAACAGTGAAGTTGGAACAGGGAAGTATTATGACTTAAGAAAGACTAATGCACGAGGGTTATGCATCACACCACAAAGAACATTATAATTTTGAATTGGAAAAAATGTTTGTTTGCTCCTGAAGAAAAGAGATTTGCTCTCGAAACGTGTTGAGTTTCTATTTTTGATTGTTTTGAATATCTATTTGAAAAATCTTTTTTCATGTTGTATGAAACATTGCAATTGTAAACTTGATGGTCCAAAAAGAATTGGAATTATTTTGGATCTATGAATATGGTGAAAAATATGTGTATGATGACAATACAAACTTTTAACTAAACAAATATCTGAATCATGAGTATTCAAAGAATTGACTGTTTTATAGTTATACTAAATATACAATGTATTAATTAATATTTGAAGTAACTTTGACTGGACATTATTGTCAGTATTTACAGGTGTGCAGGGGACGCTGGTGCCCATAGATTATGGTCACTTCATTTTCCCCATACAGATACCAGCAGGAAGGTCAGCATTGATTAGTGTGGTGCCTTCACAAGGTGGATTGATGCTTATTGTGGTTTGCGCCAGGGATGTATTCTATCCCCTTTTCTTTTTAATATTTATATTAGTGACTTGGTTAGGGCTTTTCATAACGGTTTGGCCAATCCACCAAAATTAGAGACAATAGGCCTGCACCTTTTGGTGTATGCTGACAATATTGTTCTATGTTTCCTAACTCCTATAGGTTTGCCGATATTGCTGTCGGCTCTAAATGGACATTTGACTGATTTGGGTTTGAGGCTGAATACCACTAAACCTAAAGTTATGATTCGTAACCCATCAAGGAAATGCATGAATAGAAATAGGAGTAAGTAGTTTATAAATAATAACACATTGGAGGTTGTAAAGAACTTTAGATACTTGGGGACTATGGTCTACTCCAAAAATGTGAAACAGATTGCTTATAATGTTGTTAGAGCTGCAGTTTCTGCTGTACAATCACGTCAGTTCGATAAAAAGTATGATCGATTCTCATTGATCCCTGTGCTGTTTCTAGAATCAAAACATTGCCCCAAAATTACTATATGTATGGAGACGATGGAACAAAGATTGAACTGGTCTAACTGGGGGCCATATTATGGAGGAAAACACTTGTTTTACCATAAAGTGCTCCAATAGCAACCATTTGTCATGAGTTGGTTCTTGTTTCTCTCCAGTTGTGAATAAACTGGAGGGTTTTGCATTTATGTGGAAAGCTTCATTCTTCCCCTCCTGGTAGTTTAACTGAAAGTATTTGGCAGGAGTTGACTTTGGGCTCAAGTAAGGTACTGCAACAATGGAAAGCTAACTGTGATTCCCTGTTGGTAGGTATTCATTCTACGGCAGATGAATTAATTCTTCTCCCAGATAAAACTAAGACTAAAGTTTGGGAGGTGGACTGGATAAGTAACACTTTCTCTCTCTCAATACAGACAAGACTGAAGTCTTATTCTTTCCCTCCAACACTATTCCTCCTCCTTCTCCCCCTCCTTCTATTCACTTTCCTCATGCAAATCTTCCTCTCTCTGCCCATGCTCGTAATCTAGGCATTTACTTTGACTCCTCCCTCTCCTTCACCCATCATATCTCTCTCACTTCCCGCGCATGTCGCTACCACCTTTTCAATATTCGCAAAGTACGTTCCTCTCTAACCTTCCACGCCACTAAACTTTTAATCTCCTCCCTGCTCTTCTCTCGTCTTTTCTACTGTTCTTCTCTCCTCTTCAGATTCCCTGCTTCTCATCTTGCCCCCCTCAAATCCCTCTACAACTCTGCCATTCACACCCTCTGTCTTCTCTCTCCTCACAACTGCATCTCCTCCTCGCTCCCACAGCTTAGCTGGCTTTCCTTTCATTCCTAACTCAAATTCCACTTCCTCTGTCTTGTCTTTAGATCTCTTCATGAACTTGATCCCCCACATCTCTCCTCTCTCATCTCATTCTACACTTCCTCCCGTTCCCTCAGATCTGCAGATCACTTTCTTCTCCTTGTTCCCCCGTCCCCTTGTGCCTCCTCTCGTTTCCGCTCCTTTCAGCTCCTTGCTCCCCTCCACTGGAACTCCCTTCCCCTCTCTATCCGTTCCATCCCCACTTATTCCTCCTTTCGTGTCTCCTTAAAATCTCTTCTTCTCCACTACCCTCCCTGATACTCTGATCCTCCGCCGCCCTTCCCTCTCCCCCACCCCTCTTTTATCCTCCTCATCTTACCCCTCTTATGTCCCCTCTCCCCCCCTCTCGCCTTCAGTTTATCTCACTTCCTGTTCCCCACTCCCTTCCCCTCTCCACCCCTTCTTCCCTCATTTATCTCCACTGGCAAATTGTTCTAGTTGCTGTCTTACTGGTTTGACTCATATCTTGTAATAGCTTATACTGTTATTGTATTCTTGTTGTTATAATTTACAGCGCTTTGGCGTATGTGGCGTAAAGCGCTTTATAAACACAATAAACATAAACATAACAGAGAGTTGCTGATGAACTATCCACTATACAAATGTGTTATTTGGAATATTCAATCGTTTAATGTAATATCACCGTATTTAATAAAATATCCTTCATGTGTTTTCAGGAATGCTATTTTAAGAATCAAAATGTATCTTTATCCCACCAAAGAGGTTTTAGGTGCAAGAAATAATATCCAAAGAAATTAGAGGCTTTGTCGCCATTGTGACTCGCAGTAGAAACCTAAGACATCGTCTTATTTATTGTATTGCCTTATTTCACTTTCGCTACCAATTATTTTCAAGATGTGTTTGGATGGCCAATGATATATCGTCAGTGGGCTTTTGGAAACACATTTACAATGCAAAGGAAATTTCTGTATGTACAGCTGCTATTGATTTTTTCAGAATTGTTTTAATAGAGTCATGTATGTTATTTGTTAACACTTTTCTTTTACTATTTGAGTGAAAAGTTTGTATTAAACTGTGACACAAAATACATTTACAAAAGGTCTAAATGGGAGTAGGGCATGATAAGTAAAAGGAAATAACTGGATGAAATATATATATGGGGAACTGGGACTAAGTCTCCTTGTGCTACGACAATGAGGAGCGTCTTCATAACATGGTTGAATAGACGCAATTCTTGGTGGAATACATTTCTGCGGTAAAAGAATTGCTAAGGTATATATATACATGAAAGTTGTGGCATCTTGAAAATGTATTTGCTATGTTAAATGTGGTAATGTATAATGTTTAACTATATGTATGCATAAAGATGCAATTCAGTATGAATTTGGTGTTTTTAGATTTTCTTTGGAATAGTACTTACTCTTTTTGTACAGAGCATACGTTTGTTGTTGTTAGTGTCATGCTGCTTGCTATATATATTTATTTTATTAGTGTGCATGGTTTAAATCAAACCTTACACTTAATCACATTTCCATCAAAAGCATATCATTTGATTACTTATAAATATAAATAAAAATAATTGACTAATGTCTCTTGTGCGACAACATTCCACATATATTACGAGGTCCCGGTTTGCACATGGGTGAAGGGAGGTATGCACTTACTGAATATAGCAGTTGGGTCCATGGCCCGGTACTGCAGACTGGGCAGGGTGGCTGGGGAGGCATGTATGCACCTTTTGGCGCACTCTGTCCTAGGACTGGCAGATGGGTGGGAGCATGTGCCAAGTCCTCTGGAAGAACCTTCATGTCATGAGAAGACATGCGAGAGGCGGGAGAGGTGCATCGCTCAGTTCCCACCAAGTCGCCTTGCCACCTGTTTTGGATGGAATGCTTGCTGGATCTTTTCACCTGCCCCATTACTGCTTGGGGATCTGGATGAGCCTTATAGCGGTCACTGTAAAAGAACACTGCGGACATCAGTCACTGGAACTTTCTTAATCATCTGGACATCGCCAGCACAAGAAAGCCCAGGGGGACGAGCTGGCATCCGTTGAGGCCCTGGTCCAAGGTAAGGCCAGGGACCACATTTGGAGAGTGCTTAGCTTCCCCTGTCAGGAAATTGCTCGGTCGCGGGACCTTTGGTGAGCTCCAGAGTAAAAGGAAGTGATATATTAGGTTTTACTGTAGATGGCTTCCAATGCCTTTTGAGTGGTTTCTACCTGTTTATTTAGTCCCTATCTTTTTAGGATGGGTTTCAGAGAACTAAGCCCCGTGACATCATCAAGAGGCTCATAGAGCTAGAAAAGAGACTGGATGACACCTGATTAGTCACTCCTATCAGTTGGGGGTGCCATTATCATTGTGCTGTTACCAGGAAGTAGGTCAACCCTTTACCACGGCAGTTACTGAGGGGAGAGTGTGAAAGTCCTACTGTCTTCTCTCTCACTGATAGGTAGATAGACTGGGCAGAGTGGCTGGGGAGGCATGCGTGCACCCTTTGCACACACTGTCCTAGGACCGGCATGGTCAGTGAGAGCATGTATCAGGCTTCTTGGTTCTTTGGACGCACCTCCATGACACGAGAAGCCATGGAGAGGCGGGAGAAGTGCATTGATCAGGTCCCATCAAGATGCCCTGTCACGTAAGTAGGATGGAATGCTTGCTGGATCATATCCCCTGCTCCCTTACTGATTGGGGGGCTGAATGAGGCTCATAACGGGCAAGATAATTGTATAATGTGGATGTCGGGGAGTAGAACGTCTCAATAGGCACTCTCCACATGCCAAACCATAGCCTATGGGTTGTGGATGGCCAGGGGGTTAGGAGAGATTTCCCATTCTTCACACTTGTGTACAGGTGCGTTATAAATGACTTATCATATCATATCGACTTATCATATCATATCATGAACCCATCAGGAGGCTAATTAATCTTGTGTTAATCATCTGGACATCTCTCGGACTGGAAAGCTCAGGGGAAAGCACTGGCATCCGCTCAGGTCGCAGTCCAAGGTATATGGTCAGGGACCGCATTTGGCGAGTGCTTAACTTCCCCTTGCAGGAACTAGCTGGGCGACCCTGAGTCTGGGGGGCTGTGAAAGTAGCAAACACCTTCTCCAGGGGAAGATGATGGGTGCCCTACATATCACGTCAGTTCAAGGCCACACCTGAATGGGAAAGAGATGTCCTGAGGAGATCTACTGCTGGACATCCCAGAAGATAGAAAATGGGACACTCTGCTGGGACAATAAGCCTCACCTATGCAAGTCCAAGGCCCCTAGGTTTAAGAAGTGGTGTTTAAGGCTGTGAATACAGGAACCCAAGAGAAGTAGCCAAAGTGTTGGGCTATGCACCTCGTCATCGTTTCATCATTGATGTCCCAGTTCGTTGTTATTCTTCTGCTATACCCAGAAGCTCGGTTCCACATCCAGATTCCATGTGCACGGAGACTGCACTTGTAGCCAATCCTGAGAGACCATCCCCGGTTTGTCTTCCTCTACTAGGGGTCATAGTCACGCAGAACTGTGACCACTTTTGGGGATCTCTCTCTTTCAATCAATGTCCTTTGCACAGTAGCTCCTCTCGCTTACCCCCTTTGCTGCCCTTTTCAGGGGACAGAGGGGAGACTTACTCGGTCATCCTATCCTCACATGGCAGCCCTGGGCGTACATGGCAAGCGTCCGCCCGTTGCCAGCCTCTGGAGACCTGGTCCTACATCTAGAGCTCCCTAACATTCACCAGTTACCCCCAGAGCTTGCACATCCAAACCACTCACCTGTGTGACGCATTTCTATCTAGTATCCAGTGGGGTCCTACCCCAAAAAAACTAAGTAAGGGCACCAATGCCTCCTGGGAGATGAAACCTGGAATACATTCTTGGTGAATTTTAGAGGTTTTGTTGCTTTGTAATGCAACCATAACATTGCACTAACATCCACCTGTCATTGAATTTGTAAAGTGTTCCTAAGGGTAAAATAACAATGACATATCTTTAACCAAATTTGTTCACTGAATTTCAATGTTTTTTTTTTTAAATATAAACAATCATACCTACAAACAGTTTGGTGCGTACATTCCAAAGGCACCGCCGAGCCATGAAAATTGGTCACATCAGCTCTGCCTGGGCACTCCCGAGAAACTCATGGGTGCACTGGGGATGGTCTCCAGCCATGTGCATTATCAACTTTGCCTTGGTTGGAGTCAACACCAAGCAACCCGATCGGCTCACTTAGCATGGGCTGTGGCCATGGCCAATGACCAGTTTGCCCAGGACTGGCCCTTCAGCCTGTTCCAGGTACTCCGAAACATTATCAGCATCCACACATCCTGGGTCCGAGCTCCTCCAGGATACCTGATGGGCATACTAGGCATGGCTAGTTTGCTTAGGTCATGACTTTTGATAATGCTCTATGCCCCACCAAGAAATCTAAAGTGTTGGCAGCTGGCCTGGCTGCCAGTGGAGACTTAGTCCACATTTCTGGTTGGGGCATATGCCACTACCAGAACCAACTTTGCCTGAGTAATTGCTTGACCCTACTTATCCCTCTGAAAGTGGCAACGTGGACTGGCATGGGGCCAGCCCCAGTGGGCCACTTTGTGCTCTTTCTGAGTCTTTGGGGCAATAGCCTACAGCCATGGTCAATGGCCACTTCGCCCAGGGCATTCAGCCCCAAATATCTGTCCATGGGCAACTGACTATAGCCCAAGACTACATAGCCAATGGCCACTTTGCCCTCAATTCTGGTCCGCTCACCATTGACCATGGCCTGTTCTCTAGGCTACTCTGTCGGGAGCATGCCTGTTGGCCAGTGTCCACTGTTCCTGGCTTTTTATCCTTCCCCATGTCCCCACCAAACAACACAAAGAGCCCACTAGGTCTGGCCTGCAGCCAGGCGCAGAAGCCTTGTTGCCCCAACCAAGCAACAGCCAGGCCCCTGGGCATGGGCTGTGGACTGGTCCAGAATCCATCACATCTCCATGGACACTGCCCATGGCCTGACAAGACAGGGCCAGTGGCAACATCCCCTAAATGCGGTCTGTGAGTCAATGGTCACTGCCTGCAGCTTATTTATTAGGCATTTATAAGGTGCTTAGTCAGCTAGAATAGTGCTTTAAAGCGCCACAAGGCAAGAAGGGGAGGGGAACAAGGGAACAATCATGACAATGCAAGATAGTGACAATGAATAAAACAAGACAATAACGGTCCTAACAGGCCTTGTGACATCTGGAACGTGCAAGTGCAGAGAACGAGGGGAAAGAGAAAAAAGGGGGGTAAGTGCTCAGTGGTCCCCCAGGGGGAAAGTGTAAGGGAGCCTGTTGCAGAGACAACAGGTAAGTGCAAGGTGGTAACAGCCCAGTGGGGGGATTCCAGCCGCCAAATAAGTGCAACCTGATTCAGCTCCACAGGCAGGAGAGGGCCCGAAGGCAAGTGCCAGGAGGGGGGTGGGGGATGCTGAAGGCGATTGGGCAGAAGGCTAGGACCCGATAGGACTCATAAGGTACCTGGTCGTCAATCTCAGCGACTGAGGGGAGCTAGCATGAAAGGGAGAGAGGGAAGGAAGAGGAGAAAAGGAGTCTTGAGAAGCTTGCAAAACTTGAGGAGATCTGTTTCAAGATGGAGAGGGAGAGGAGGCTGTTCCAAAGGAAGGAGCCAGCTGAAGAAAGAACTGCTTCCAGCTATGTTCCTAAAGAAGCGTTTACCCAGAGTTGGAGCCACAGCCTCGAAAGGATCTAGAAGGAGAGTATTTAGTAAGAGCGAGTTGCAGATAGCGTGGCCCCATGCCCCAGAAAGCCTTATGGATGATGCAGAGGGATTTGAACTTGATCCTTGTAGAAACCGTAAGCCAGTGGAGAGATTTTAGGGCTACAGTGATACAGCCCCTGGGCTTGAGGCCAAGAATAAGTCGTGCAGCCCTATTCTGGACTTGTTGAAGGGGTGGAGAGAAGGAGAAGGTAGATTAAGGAAGAGGCTGTTGCGGCAGTCCACCCTGGAGAGGACCAGATCACTAGAGACATTGAGCTTCTGGGGGAAGGTGAGGAAAGGGAGAATGCCTCTAAGGAGGTGAAGTTGAAAGTGGGATTTCTAGGCACGGTCCAAGATATGAGGAGTGAAGGAAAGAGATGAGTTGAACAAGATCCCAAGATTTCAGGCTTCAAAGGAGGGAGGAGGGGGGAAGCAGGGAGCAGGAGTCCCAATAGGAAGGATTTCAATCTTGCTAGCATTGAGATGGAGCGAGGTGCAGCATGGCTGGGTAGTGGATAGACAGTCAGGGATGCCAGACGAGGTAGGAAGAGAAGAAGAAGAAGAAGACAGTTTGAATAAGAGTTGGGTGGCATCTGCATATCACTGAAATGTGGAGCGAAGGTGGAGATCAGGTGAACAAGAGGGGCAAGGGAGATATTGAAAAAACAAGGCAAGAGGCTAGAGCCCTGGGGAACACCACAGGTAGAGATACAGGTGGAGGTGGAGAAGGAGCCAAGGATCACCTGTGAGGGGCGGTCGGTGGCGAAGGAGGTAAATCACTCCAGTGCCCGGCCTGAGATACCAAGAGTATCATGGAGCCGCTTTATGAGGATAGAGTGGTTAACAGTGTTGAAGGCAGAGTAGAGGTCAAGGAGAATAAGAACAGTGGGGGAGTTAGTCAAGATTTGTGAGCAGTTCTTCATGGGTGTTCAGGAGAGCAGATTCTGTGCCTCTGGATGCTCGGTATCCAGACTGATGGTCATACAGGCAACCAGTGAGCTCAGCTTGATGGGTCAGTTGGGTAAAGACCAACTTCTCAAGAAATTTCCCAAGGAAGGGGTTGATAGAGATAGGACGATAGTTGGCCAGACACGAGGGGTCAGCCGATGGCTTTTGGGCTGGGGCATGCCCATTGGCCATCTTTTGTGACCTGACAAACCACCCAAACTGACCACTGGCCCTGGCCTGCAGTAACTCCCAGTTTTCTTTTTCCCCATTGCATGTCCATGGGCTGCTTGCCATGGCTAGTGGACACTCTGACCAGATGTGCAGGCCAATAGAGACATCTAACACCAGCCCAGCTCAAGATCAGCAGACCTCGAACCATCTCCACACTCTTCAAGCAGAGTTTGAGCCCTGTATGTAGCACTTCCGCTGGGCCCAGAGGTCTGGACGGGCGCTTGTGGATTTGTATTACTTTTAATGCCATACTGTGGCATCCGCTGACCCTGCAAGAGTTGGCGCTAACACAGAGGGCTGCATTATGCCCCTTTCTAAGAAAATGTGACAGGGGGCCTCATTACGACCCAGGCGGACTTCGCGGTGCTAAATGCACCGCGAAGCATGGCGGAAAGCCGCCGATAGCGCCATGGGGGTTGGCGGATTTACCGCCCCATTCCGACCTCGGCGGAGCGGTAAATCCCCAATCCCCATTCTGCCCTTCCCCATTCCCATTTTCGCCCCATAGGGTATAATGGGAGTGGGGAAGGAGTTAATTACGCCACCGTAAAATACGGTGGCGTAATTAACAACGAGGTCCCGTAGCGCCATGGTTTTCTCCGCCTGGTAAAACCAGGCGGAGAAAACCTCCATGGCGCTACGGGAACTCGTAGTATGGCGGAGAGGTACGCCATGCACTACGCTGGCGTAACACCCTCTCCGCCAGGGTCCTAATGAGGCCCAGTGTGTCTGCTGGCCTGATTCAGAGTCTTGTTTGACATGCCAACCCAGAAGCCCCTCCATGGCTTTCTGCCTGACTAGTGCCTAGCTTGATGCACCCACAAGCAGGCAAAATAAAGTTTCCACCAACACAAAAATGATGGCAGGCTTCAGCAATGTGCTCAGACCACCCAGCACACACACCTGACTTCCAGGAGCACCCCTCCACTATACACAACTCAGGGTTCCCTGGGACAGGAAGTCTGCGGATCAGATTTCAAAAGGCTTATGGGAGTGGCCTTTGCCCCTTTCCCCCTCCAGCACTAAGAAAGGCTGATAGTTTCCTGGGTAAGCATGTCAAGGCATGGCGTGGCATAGTGGAGGAGTGCATCCGTGGCGACTTTGAACCATGTTCCTTGTTAAGTGATCTACCCTGTTCCCTACCACCCAGTTTCAAATTCCGGACCGGTCTGCGTGCTTCTTCTCCCCGCAACAGCATCCAACCCCAATTCCCTCCACCATCCGGCATCACCCCATGCCTCAGCCACCCGGGCTACCAGCATCAGTGTCAACCACATCCCATCTTCCCGACCCAATATGCACCTGACCACCAGCCCCACACTGCCCCACTCGCCAGGTGGTGCCTCAAACCGTGCCACCATACAAACCACTATCTGACAATCAGCAACCCACATTCTTTAAGTTTGCCCCCAGCCTCTTTCTTGTAGGTGTCTGTGATTTATATATAGAATGAGGGTGATTTACTCACTGAATGACATTTTGATATACTGATTGAGAGAATGATTTATTAACGTATATTCATTTACAAACCACGCCGGAGAGACGTATCTGAACATACAATATGTAGACTCACTGGATGAAAACAAGACCACCTGAGACCGTGCTGAGGGGGTGACCCCGAATTCGTGATTCCAGGTTCTCGTGCTGATGCAGGGGGAGGCACCAAAGATGGCTGCTTTTCATAAAACCAAAGGGCATTTAGGGAACATAAGCAGGGCTACAGATTGTTATATTTGACACACGTGTCTGGGGTAGTGATTCCAGCATGCAATCCGTCTGAGCGCGTCATGCACATGCAGCGTGGTGCTCATTACATTTGCCTCCGCACCCACCCTAACAGTACAATGCCTGCAAACCGCGAACCAGAGCTCCCTATTAGTGTGGGCGTTATCTGTTCCTGCTGCCACTGATTAAAGCAGCTCAGATTGCGGTGCCAAGAAAAACTCGCCGGAATGCAGACCTGCTAAATACAGAGGGCGTCAGCAAGGCCTTCTAGGAAATAATTGGATATGCGACAATAAGGATTGGCTTCAGCGCTGTTGTTAGATTAACATTTACATATGAAGAGCGTTTGCATATCCTCCTTTGTAATCCCTTTAGCACAATTTGAATGGTGCCATGTGTGTGGTTTGCTAAATAGCCCATTCCGAGATGTGTGCAGCCACTCTCGTGGCTCGCCTGGAGGTTGGTCCTTAGAGTCAGGCCAGACCCCCAGGGCCAGGGCCGGTCTTACAACAGATTGCACCCCAGGCGGGAAGCATTGTTGGTGCCCACCCCCCCCGACCTGTGATCTCATGCATGTGTCATGGGCCGAGCAGCGGGAATGGGGACTATGAGTTAACAAAATTGTCAATGCTGGCATCTGCTGAATTTCATGAACCTCAGAAAACAGCAATAAGAGGGTCAAACCCGAACAGGCCTGGTTATGTTAGTTTTGCTCTTCATTTTTAGTAACAGTGACCAGTTTGCTGCTGTGACTCAGGTCAGAGAATCGACAATTTCAGATCTACACTTATGTCATTCGTATGACCTGAAACATTTAGCCATTCTTAAAAGGTGATGAACTGGTCTTGAACAGTGTTACTCAAAACTACAATAACAAGCACCAGCAACATACCCACCGATAGCTGTACAAGCCCGTCTATCTCAGCATTAAAATACATGCATTTATGCAATATGTATTGCATCAAATATTTCACGGGAAGTTAAATATATTTAGTAGGGTCATACGTAAACAATATCACTACTCCATGTGAGTGGTAAAGTCTACTTTAAACATATGCAGAGAGTTAACATGCATTTACAATTCAACATAGCTCCCAATGTTAATGTTTCCTTCGTAATCACTCATTTTAGCTCCCGACAGCACAATGAAACTGTAAGATCGCAAAGAAAAACGATGTCTACCATCCCAACATAAAAATAAAAACAAATCAAATTCTTAAAGGGTGGAAGATGACCTTTTCTTGGGACTCCTTAAATTTACTTTTTGCAAATTACTAGTCGTGTGCTGCTTGAATAACAGCGGCCCTTGCACATTGTGCAGTATATAGTTGAATTTCATTTCAAGGGACTTGGAGTACTGCGGGTATCAGGGGAAGCATCTCCAGTGTACCCCAAGCATAGTGCGCTTTGCCCTCCACCCTCACCCCCCAGCCTTGCAGCCCTGCGCTTTTTCACATTCTCCATTATGGTAACGAACATTGTCCCGAGCTTGGGAGAGAAATGGACTATGCAGAAGGAGCTGCCTCCCAAGGGTGTGTTTAGTTGCTGGTGTATCAAATGCAGAAATGGGTGGCATCAAGAGCCCCATGCTCTGAAACATCTTTTGCGCACTGGTTGGTCACACGACAGAAAGTGTGAGCAGGTGATTCCCCAACACTTGAACCATTCTTTAGAGACCTGGCTTTGATTAATGTGGCGTTAGCTAGTCAAGGCCATTTCCCAGCATTTGTGTTAAAGTAGATCGGAAGCTGCACCGTGCGGGGTGTTTTAAAGGCCATGAATTGATGCTACAGCATGTCGCCCACAATGGAACAAAGAAAGTGAAGCATGCATCCTGCAAGTCTGGGTATTTGCATTATACGGAAGACGGGCCAACCGTCCATGGAGACGGTTTCTACTGTAGTTGCTGAGTCGCTTTCACAAGCCAGCTGCTGTGCGGACTTTGCTCAGCTTTTGTTTCAGCGGCTGCATCCATCCTTCACACCATCATTCACAAGGCGCATTTGTGTAGGTGTTTGTTTATCTCCTTAGACTAGCCTGATTGCTATTCCAAACAAAAGAAGCACAACGATAAAGAAGGGTATAAGACAAGTCTGAGCGAACAGTGAAATGTATGAAACTCTTGCACTAAAATAAAGTCAGCAGTGCATGCCCAGGAAAGAGGGAACGACGAGCAATATGCTCGGGAGCGTGAACTAGGGGGGGCGTAGTAACCCCCAAAACAGCCCAAGAGTGGTACCGGCCCGCAGGGCCTCACCCTCGAAGTGATTTTGGCCCAGCCAACGGACCGACCCATCCAACCCCACTGGAATGTGCAACTGTCTAAGATCTGCTGACAGTGACACGCTGCCCAGGTGTTCTGAGAACCGGCCTTTTGATCTCCTGAGGAGAGTCCACCACCAGTGCTCGCTTCCTTTTTCATGACTACTTGAGCCTTGACAAAAGTGTCTAGCTTTGTGGCCTCCAGAGGCTGTTCTTGGATGGCCCAGTCATCTCCACAATACCATTTTAAAATAAATAAAACGCCTATGCAGCAATAGGCCTCACCTGCGAGGACAGGAGCAGGAGGAAAGAAGTGTGCTACAGACTGTAGTTACTGCCGGGTTGCCTGAAACAAGGCCAATCAGCGATGGCAGGATGCAGCAACTGGTTGTGTTTGCTGATTCTGCTGCTGCTTGGCAGTGTGTGCTTGTAATGGGATCAACTTCAGGATTTAGTGACCCACTCGCTCCTCTTTTCTGTAATGGCCGGGGCCGTGAATACCAGCCAGCCTCAATCGAACCACACTTCAGTGTCAGTGCGTGCGCCCATAGCTTGGAGGAGGGTACACCGCACGTGCGCCCATGGGCCTGGTTGGCAAAAGTACTATGTGACATTACAGAAGTCAGAGGCTCCCTCTGACCACTTTAGCGCCACTTGGGGGGGGGGCATAAACACACCAATAAAAACACTTTAGGTCCCCCTGCAGCTAAGACCAGCCCCTTACATCACAATGCCGGCAGGAAACTGATAATGGTGGCCCATTAGTCACTAAATGGTTTTGTGCTGGCATTGAGATGGGAGGGGAGGTGCAGTGGGTTGTGGGGAGTGGGCGTGCCTTGCAGGGACGCACCGTGGGCCCATGGTGCATCCCTGCAAGCCCAGAAAACTGCCAAAATAATAGTTTAAAGCAGCGCTATTTCTTTCATGCTGCTTCTTTTCCAAACTATATATCAATTACACTTTAAACCACTTCCTTGGCGCTGGTGATGAGTTACTTCACTATGCGGATAATAGTTTTGACCAGTGTTGCTGAGTAAATATTCTTTAAGCTACGAACCGGTTTATTTATTTATTTATGCAATGGTTGTCGGATACCTGTATCCGACACACATTGCATAAATAAGTAAATATGCAGGTACCCGACAAACATTGCATGAATAAATAAATAATCCTGGTCCATGTATCCTTACAACAGTCAAGACTTTACTGTATCAAAGCATAACCCTTGATTCCCATTCAAAGAATGTTAAAGAGATAGTTTATTGGGTTCAGGTGTCTCCTTGTCATTGCCCTTTTGGTTTAGGTTGCCTCCAAACCCCCTTCAGCATCTTGTGTTCTTTGTTGGTTGTATATACTGCATCCTGTGCCATATTCATGGTCTCTTGGTTGGTGTGTCCAGTCCTCATTATCTGAAGCCTAAGTGGACTAGGGCATTAATGGTCTTGGGCACCAGTGAAAAAGTGGCCAACCGTTGCAAATGGCAATTCATTCCCTGTCTGACAGACTGTTTGACTTTGGGTAGGAGTACCTTAACGGTGTAGTTTGGGAATTGCGTGCACGGTGCAGTGGGAGTGGTGCACAGGGTGCGGTGGGAGTGGAGTGCGGGGTGCGGCAGGAGTGGTGCATGGGATGGGGTGCGGGGGTGGAGCATTCCTAGTGTTTCGCCCTGAGCACCAAATGGACTAGAAACTGCCCTGGCCGAGGCCACAGAATACACGTGTAACACGTTTGTTAAAAATGAACAAGCACATTCACTTTTATAATGTTAGGAAATGAACGTGTTACACATGTATTCTAGCACTGCTCTGCCTGAGGGCCGAGGCTGCAGCCTGCAGCAGTGCCAGTGGTAGAATACACGTGTAACACGTTCGTTTCCTAACATTATAAAAATGAACAAGCACATTCACTTTTATAATGTTAGGAAATGAACGTGTTACACATGTATTCTAGCACTGCTCTGCCTGAGGGCCGAGGCTGCAGCCTGCAGCAGTGCCAGAATACACGTGTAACACGTTTGTTTCTTAACATTATAAAGTGATGTTAGGAAATGAACGTGTTACACATGTATTCTAGCACTGTGGACTGCTGTTGCAGCGCCCCCTAGAGGCTGACTGACGTCAGGCTGACGCCTGGGCTGCCTGATGCAAAGACCGGCCCTGCCCAGGGCAGCCCTTGCTCAGCCCTACCAATGAATTCCTCCTCCCCCTCCACCTCCAGCACTTGATGACTGTTATGAATCTTTCCAGCCAATCAGAAGGGTTCTCTTTCAAGAAGATCTTCTGACTCCCTTTTACGGATCTCAGTAGACCTGGCCAGATCTGCAGACCATGAAAGCTCAAAAGGATCTGCACAAGTGCCATGCATCCATATGCATTAGTATTTATTTTATTATTTTAAGTTTTGGGAGAGAGAGTGTCCGTCCTGGGATGGAGTGCCTTTATAGCATATTGAGGGTATCTGGGAGCGGGTAGCTGTCTGTGAGGAGGACGCGTAATGCGATACCGAAGTCAAGACACGGGCAATGCAACAGGCATGGCCAGCACACGTAGTATAACGTAGCTGAACAGAGGAATGGAGTATTGTGACCAGGGTGGACTGGGGTCATTTGGGTGTTTGGGGGAGTAGCGGGAGCCCATCCGCAGGGCAGAAGGTGGAGATTGAGTCTGGTATGAAGTATTCAAGAAATGGAATCATTTTGATATCTGGGGAAGTCAATTCCGCGGAAGTGGGCCAAATAAGGAGAAATATCCCCAACATTAACCTCGGCCTTCCTTTCAGTACTCTGACCCAGAGGGATGTGCCTGCCATTTTGGGTTGGGCTGCGCTGGTGGGCGTGATTAGACTGATAAGCAAGTGGCTAGCATCGTCCTCTAACACACAGAGCTGAAACAGGGTGCAGGTTCTTCTGACTGGGCCATGCACCATACAACAGGATATTCTAGTAGTTGGTTGAGTGTCAGTACAGAATGTCTCATTTGCAATATGTATACATTCATAAAATGATGTCCAGTTCTGTTTTTTATTCATATTAACGAAACTATTAGATTTTAATATAGCATTTCATGCCTATTTCTTCACGCTTCTTTGCCCTTTAATAATAGCTGTTATTAATAAACAATTTATTAACCTCAAAAGAATAAAGGCCTGGGTTGGTCCTGCTGGGAATCGACTCTGTGAAGTGCAGAATTGCCCCACATAATGAATGAGGGCTTATTTTATTTATATATTTATTTCTATAGCACCAAAAGCCCATGGGCGTCGAAGCGCTGCAACAAGAAGAGACAAAACAACAAAAACAATAACATCAATCCGGCAGGGCCAGACATCCAGCTGTTTCTAATTAACTCCACCATAATATTTCAAGAGTTTATTTGCCATGAGCAGTTTCTCTATTTGTTGGTTCCACTTGCTGTAAAAAAAAATGTATTTATTGTTTGACGACTTCTACCAAACACCAGCTACCTTCCTCTTTCTATGGTCAGTTGGAAAGAGTTACCAGTTGCTATCTACCTTCACACAGAAAGCAAACTCAGTCTGTTTTGTTCAGATTATATAGTTTACAATGTTTAATTTGATTGGTATAAGATAGCTGGCCAAACATAAAAAAAATGTCGATCCCAGAAGCAGAACACATAAGCAAGAAGGCTCTCAGCCTAAAGCCCAACGTCAGTGGATTGACAAGCACAAAGGCAGATCCCAATTTAAGGGGATGCCCAGGGAGAGAGTTCAACGTTAACTTTCTGTCAAGATGAGGGACACTGCAATCACAAAATCCTTATGTGAGGGTATGCCGCGAGAGACCAGAATTGGACAGGAGGGGATGTCCATTCAGTCCCAGAATATAAAAGTACTAATCCAGCAGCCAGATGTGGAGGAGTGCCCATCCCAGAACCTGGATCCAGAGGTGAATGACTATTTGAGACTGGAGCGGAAGTTTCCAGGGGAAACCAGTCCCACACACATGATCTAACTGTGCATGGAAACCATCGAGACCTAGGACCATGGTTTGTTTTCCTGAAGACCCAGCCTTCCTTGCCCTTAGCGGCTGCCTAGTCCCCCTCGCTGTTGAGACCTCCCATGGATTTCACGTCACTCACCTCTACCAGCTGGTGCCAGTGCTCGATGGGTTTCCTGGGATTGGCCAGCATTTCGCTCCAGTGTTCTCTGCCCGGCAAGTCTGCATCATTCCCCACACGGCACATTCCTATCACCTCATTGTGGCCTATGCTGGAAAAGAAGACAGAGAGTGTAAGCCCTCTTACACGTCCACTCCAAAGGGGAAGAAGAGTCTTTGTCCACTTGTCCAGCAAAGACTTTGGCATAGCAATCTGTTAGTTTAATGGAGAACTGTTTGCCACAAGCTATCAGGCCAGCCAGCCAGGAAGTGGGGGTGATCACAACCCCAATGGGTGGAATTGGTTCTCCACATGCAAGCAGTCAATCTGAAAAAAACAAAACATGGCAAGGCGTTCACAAGGACGCGTCACTGGCTCTCTCACCAATCATAGTCCATGACGGCTATAGTGAGGCTGACATGGTCCATGTTCTCGTTGGGGATGTCAAACACCAGTGCCTCATTGTAGCTGGGGTTCAGCGTGTTCTTCTTTATGGACGTTTTCCTCTTCTTCAGCCGCCTCCCCTCACAGATCAAGGACGCCTTGACATATGGGTCTGTGTGCGATGGGGCAATGCATATGGAGGGCGTGGAGGAGAAGTGGAGAAGTGGGAGGACGTGGGGAAGGCGAGGTGGTGGAGGGAGTCACAGCAGTGTGAGGTAAAGAGAGGAGAAACAGAGCAAGGTGGGAAGGATGAGATGGGACAGTGGAGGCCGATGGGAAGAGGGAGAATGGACAGAGGGGAAGGAATGGCACCGTTTAAGATTTTGCGGGAAAATTGAAAATGAAGAATAGTAAATAAGGAATACAAGGGTCATAAAATATGTAAGAGGAAAGAGGGTAATTGAGGAAAGGGGTGAAAATGGAAAGACGTAAATATGAAATAGAAAGAAAGACCAGAGGATTTTCATTCGCTTGTTATTTAAAATTGTTTATCTGGCTGTGGATATACTGCCAGCAACAGCACACCAACATAACACACACACACACAATCGCGCAAACGCGAGCCTCTCACACGTATATACATTCACACACACACATGCATTCATTCCTTCGTGCACGCAATCTCACACATACATGACATCCCTGAACCGTCACCATCTCACACATACACCCTGCCATAAAAACAGGACCATACCACACACACACAATCGCAGCCAGTCCACAATCTATCAAATATGTGAAATCGTAGATGCACTGTCATCTCACACATACACATGCAATTCACCCCTGACTGTCTCCCCTCCTCTTTCAAAGATGCTGCCTTCCTACTTCTTGTACCAGCACTCCTCCTCACAGTTATCAGTGTCTACAAGCCACCGAGTACACTCAACCTGCTCCTCCATAATTCTGAACCTGTACTTTAAATCATTACCCTCTGAAGGTGCCATCATACCCACGGGAGAATTCAACCTCTTCAACTTGATTAAGGATAACTGAATTAAACAGGGCTCTACTGTCAGAGACTTGCTTTGGTCATGCTCCTCAACCACCCAACACAGATTCAGGCTAAATCACATGACCGACTCTGCCCGTCCTTCCCCCTCAATGCCTCTGATATCCCTACTGCCTCCTTCACTGTCATCGGTTCAGCCACCGCTCCCCCTTCACCCTCCTCCTACTGTAACTGAAGAACAATTCAAACCTGACTGCGTGACCCCGAGTCTGGGATTTCCAAGCTCTCTGGTCATCTCTTGCCAACGGTGTTATCAAAGCTATCCAAGACTTCAACTCAGCACTGTCTTGGCTATTTGCATACCACTATCCTGCTCGCTCCTCCACTCCGTCTTGCCCTGTTCGTCAGCTATGGACCGTGCAAGCCATCCAACAGCTCAGCCGATCCCTGTGTCGACATTGCCACCACTGGTACGAAGCCTGCTTTCCTTCACTTCTGGCCACCTACAAGGATTCCCCTTCCACTGGTCTCATGCCACCAAGTACAGCTATTGCACTAAACTCTTCTCATCTTTCTGTTCTCACTTGTGTAAACTAGCCAGGACTCTCCCGTCCCTTTTGCCCAACCCTTAAGCCGGCTCTTCTAAATCTCAGATAACTGCTTTGCCTGCTACTTCTCATTCTAAATGTCCAAAAAAAGACACACTCTGACTGCCCTCCCCACTCTTCCATCCCCTCATTAGCCCCACTTTCTCCTGTGCACCCTCTCGCCTTTTTCCTGCCACCTCAGCTGATCCTCAGACTGCCCCATCATTTCCGTGGTCCCAATGAATCCTTCCCACCACTGATGGTCAAGGAAATGGCACCCCCAACCAACGTTCCCTCTAAGCTGTGCGCATGTGCGCTTGCCCAGCTTCCTTCTCGGTGCTGCACAGAAGTTTTTAGCAGCGCACACAGACAATTCTCCCCTATTTAAAAAGATTTAATAAGGCACAAGCCACAGTAATTACCTGAAATGTTCTTTCTCTTAAAATAAGTAATAATCTTGATATTCTGCTCATTTGCACTACACAACTATGCAAGGGTGACCGTAAGCACCTAAAATCTCTAACAGCAAAATACACACAAGAGGTTAAAAACTAATAAGAAGAACTGGCTGCATGAACAGAAGAATCTAACCACCCATTAACCAAATAACGTTCCCTCGCACCCATGACTCCTAAACTTGACTCTACCACACTTTTACCTTATGACTCTAACTTCTGCCCCAGAACACATTAAGTTACTACCAAACAACCTTGACTCTTCCTCTCTTGGCTCTGCGAAAGGTTAGCAGACGTGTACCTACATCCACTTGTTTTATGTTTGTTTTAATATGAATAATGTTCTCGTGCCAGCATTTCTGTTACTCATTGGCCCTCATTACGACCCTGGCGGAGATCCATGGTGCAATTTGCACCATGGTCCATGGCGCAGAGCTGCCAACTCCGCCATGGGGGTTGGCGGACTTACCGCCCCATTCCGACCTTGGCGGGGCGGTAAGTCCCCAATCCCCATTTACCCTTCCCCATTCCCATTTTTGCCCCATAGGGCATAATGGGAGTGGGGAAGGCGTTAATTACGCCACCGTAAATTACGGTGGCGTAATTAACGAGAGGTCCCGTAGCGCCATGGATTTTTCCGCCCGGAAAATTCGGGCGTAAAAATCACCATGGCGCTACGGAAAGTCGTAATCTGGCGGAGAGGTACGCCATGCATTACGCTAGCGTAAACCCCTCTCCGCCAGGGTCGTAATGAGGGCCATTGTGTTTTACCAAAAACGTCACCCACACTATACAATCGAACTGCTAGCTCAAATATCGGATGACAGTAAGTAAGCAGGCTACTTGGATGTGTAACGTTATCCCATACTTCCTCTTCTTTGTACATATGTCACGCAAGTGCTTTGAAGCTGTCCCCTTGCAAATTAACGCATTATTAAAATCAAATATTACTTTGCCCTCTTAGGATTTTGAGAAGAAAAATGTGATGCTCAGCGTCTCCTACTTTAGCATCACTAACACTACCCTATAAGGGTATCAGGTAATAAAATTGAGGCAAAAATGCTGTGGTTTGACCCGGTAAAGGTGTACCCCATTATACCATTTAAGGGTTGCAGGGGTGTCCCCCGATCCCCTTAAATTGTACAGTGGGTCAGGGGTTTGCAGGGGTGTCCCCCGCATCCTTTACATGATTGTGGCAGCAAAACAACAGCATTTTTGCCACAATATTTTGTATTCACAGCCATTTTTGCCACAATTTTAAGACATAGAACCCCTATAAGTGGAGAGCCACATTGCAATATCATTTACTTTTCCTACAATGGATAATGGGTATGGACTATGCCTGGGATTACTTGTCCATAGTATCACGGCACCGGATATTCAGACAGGACAATGTTTTTCACACAATCTGCATCGTTTCCAAGTGTTCAGAGTTCCTTTGGGCATAGACCTTCACACATTATATGGTAACTTGCTGCTATACAAAAATGGTTTCACTGAGCACTGCGTCATCCGACTTAATGATATAAGGGTGAGGTATGCGGCAAACAATCTTGTATGCACTGCAAAATATTTGTGTACATGCAGAGTCATGACATTCTTAAATTGCACATAATATGTTGAGGCATTAAATATGCCTTGCTTACAAGGTATTGTGGGTCTGCAAATATCCCAGTGAGTGTTCACTACTACAATCCCTCACTTTTTACAGTGCTCTGTCCACTAGTATTAGAGGATAGCACAGCGCCCGGGGAAGGGTATTGGCAGAAGAGGACAGGTCATCACTCCTTGTGGTTGATGAACAAAGCAGCACTTTTAAAAACCTAGTCATACGTTTTGGCAGTACACTGAAGGAAATGTGTTGCTTGTTTGCTAAAGGATAGGAAAGTCTACTACCCGTCTAGACAACAGCACCTTATTTTTCTTTCTATGCTCAGCTGCTGAGGGCTTTACAAAATAACCATGTGTTATGTGTATCGTCTGTAGCATCCCCCTCCATTTTATTTAACTGATAACAAAGAATTACAGAAGAGGGATCCATAGTTACTGAAGAAGGCACTCAATCAGTTGCATCTCTGATGAATTGATGCTATTAACTTAAAAGGCATATACATTCTTCAGCAGGGCTCCATAATAAACCACAGTAAGGCTCTTGTTTAATTTTGTCCAGGCTGTGGTGCAGAAGGGTGGGAAAAACTATGGACTTTATTATGTTCACTGTCATTTGACGTCCTATGTCAGGGCTCTAATTTTATTTTGCTCCCTACTTGGAGTCAAATGATTTTTCAGAGAGTAAAAAAGTAATTAGCTTTGTCATTAGGGATACTTTCTGTTTATTAAAAGATATTCTTCCCCTTAAAATTCCTCTTGAGCTCGGGCATTAATATTAGATTTCCTTCCTATGCCAGAGCTTTACTGGTCACTAATTCGAAAAAATATCAGTGGAGCTTTGTGGGTTGAAACAACAATATTTTCATTGTTTCTCGTTTCCCGTTTTTGTTAGGCACATTTTCATTTTTTAGGGTGTAAAAATTGATGGTGCGTATGTCTCTTAGCTGTAGGCTGGTGTTATAATACCCACAGAAGAACGTAATGTGGATAGTAAGCAGAGGCACAGGAATTTATGATCACCATATTCTGAGATGCAGTCATTCTGATGTAATCATCATCCTTCCACAAATGATTAGAAGCATGTTCTCCCGGCCCTTGAATTATTTCATTAAAGTGGCACTTGAACTCCTATCAGCATGTTTTCGACACATTTCTTTTAATTACCATTAATCCATCGGCAAATTTTGTATTCTGTCTGAATTTCTTGACAGCCACATCAGTTCTGCCAAGAGATTTTTGTGTTTTGTAGTACTCATGAGTGATTTTCCAGTGGCATAAAAGGTTTGCAAGGTACTGTGGCAGATGTTGAAGTCTTGGACTGGTTGATGATTTTTCTGTATAATTACATATGCCATATTTTATTTAAGCCTATGTGTTTGGAAAAAGTGTTGTAAGATTTGTCATGAATTGCAGTGGCTGGGAAGAGGAAATTCCTTTTCAAACTCTCTTTTGCGACTGTAGTTCATTAAATACACATGCTCACAAAGTGGCTTACCTCATTAGCCAGTTGCGCACATGAAAAATAATGTGCGCACAACAGCCAACCAGTTCCGCACATAGAGAAAAATAATAAGAGGGAACATTGCCCCCAACCTTGCCCTATATATCTCCTCTGTTGACCTGTCACTTTTCTCAGGGATCTTTCCAGCCTGCTCCAGTGTGGCAACCACCATACATATAATGGACATCATAATCATCATGATGCAATCCACAACTGATCTTACTGTGCAGCCTATACCCGTCTCCATACCATCTACAACCATCTCCATATACTGCATTAGTCTTGAAGCATGTAGTGTTAAACCACATCACAACCAATCTGAAGGACAACAGATCCAATGACCCCACCCAATCTGGTTTATGCGCCAGACAGTCCAGGGGAAAGGTCTTCATTGATGACTTTATCTGGCAGTCCATTCTGTCTGATTTCATCTTGATTTGTCAGCTGCTTGTGATGCAGGTGACCCCTCCGTCTCCATCAAGCTCTCCCAACTCCAGGAGACTGCCCTTACCTGGATCATCTCCTACCTGGACGATTGCTCCGTCTTCATCCTCTGGAACAGTGACCTCACTGCCTGTACTTGTCTCCCAGTGAGTGTCCCCTAAATGTTTGGCCATTTGTCTGTTGCTCTTTACAATGCGCGTGCTTGCGCGGGCACTCTCTCTCTCTCTCTCTCTCTCTCTCTCTGTCTGTCTCTCTCTCTCTCTCTCTCTCTAACACACACAGACACATTTTAAAGCATAGAGGGTGCCATAGACATACCAGACTCAACTTAAAATCAATGCAGCCAGGCCTTACTGACAATTGACCTATCTTTGGAGACTCTTCTCAGTTTTAATGCAGTCTATGGGGCAGAAGCATCCATAAAAGATGGGCCTTGTCACTACTATGAGCCATTCGAATTTGGACACTCGTATTACTGACTTTGAAGTTGTGACTCTAGAACAGTCTCCGGAAGACTCACCATCATGTCCTTTGAGCTCCTGGGATCACTGGTGTTAGACCTCTGAGTGTGATACTGCCTCGGGTATTCTCACCTGTAGCACCACTGGCGACACTGATATTGATGCACCTGTCATTCTCTGAAGGCATCTTAACGAGACTCACCTGAGAATCCAGTCAGGTCCATGGCCTTCAGGTTGGTAGCTTTGATGATTGTTGCTGTGAGCCGGCCGGCCGTGGGGAGGTAACAGAGAGAGAAGTTGATTTCCCCAAGGTCAGCCTTTTCCTGGTGGATGAAAGAAGACAGGAATGGGATCATTGATGTGTACATGACAAGCACTTCCATTCAAAGTGTTACAAGTACAATCTTTCAGCTGTGTCTGGCATTCCTTAAGTTCTTACCTTCAGAGCTCTTTTGTCTTTCAATCCCTTGCATGGGAGACATTAGAAGGAAAAGGGCTGCCTTCACGACCCAAAAAGGAGTCCATCACAAATCATAAGATAGTCAATGATGGTCACATGTGATTTCATCGAATCCAAAATAACTAATCGAATTACAACTAATACCAAAATAACGAATTCCAAAATAAAAAAATCATTTTTTTGGAAATCCTGCTCTTTTTTGTTCCTAATACTTTTCCCCACCACCAAAACCACTATTCCCAATCCTAACCCCTTTTTTTAGTTTTTTTTTTCCAAATTCGTTATTTTGGAATTCGTTATTTTGAATTTGTTGTAATTGGATTAGTTATTTTGTGATTCGATATAATCACTGCATACCGTCAACGACTTGGGCTTTAGAAAGACAGCTTCTATGGGGCCTTGTAGCGGGAGAGGGGCACTGTAAGAAAAAGCTGCCATCTACATCCTTTGAAAAGGGGAAAGGGCATATGCAGGGCATTCTCAGGTGGAAAGGTAAACTAGTGGAGACTGTGGAGTTGGGGAGTGTGCGCTAAACGTAATGGTTGCAGTCTAGAGGACATCTGCAGGGTAATATGACAGAGGAAGGGAATGCTCCAATTGTAGCAGAGAGAGGGCTTATTCAAGACTTTTGGCGGTAAATAGCTAGTGGACATTGCAGTGGATAGAGGACATCTAAGGGCATTTAGAGAGCATAGATTGAGGGCATTCACCCGTTGTAGCCGGAAGATGGCATTCACTCATTGCAGACCTTGATAAATAGAAATCTGTGAGGAGAATATTGAGGTGCAGCAGGGCTGCACATTAGAAAAATAAATGCCAAGAGACGGTGGCCTCAGCAGCTGCAAGAGCATTCGGGTGTTTGTGGCCCTGGGCACACTATTGTTAGTGGGCAACATAAGATGAAGGGAGCTGGGAGGTGTTTCGTGCTTAGAAAGGGCTTCGTCAGGACTCGGAACAAGGCTGAGGGTGGGTTGACCGCAGGGGTCGAAGTGTAAGAAAAGATGTAGTGTAACTATGTTCCCTGCTGGACTTTCCCTGCTCCCCACAAACCCCATTGCCACGCCCCCTCCCACGCACAATCCAAACCCCCAAACACACACACCTGCTGTTTAAGGGAACTTTCAGTGCAGTGCACTGAAAGTGCAAGTTTCAACTTCTTCCTACACTTGTATTTTAAAACGAAACCAGAAAGGTTTCTTTTTAAAATGAAGGTATAGGAATAGTAAAACTTAATTTTAAAAAAAGTAGAGGAGCACCGCTCCCAACCACCCCGCCTCTTCGAACACTGGTTGACTGTGGAATGAAGTCACTCTCAGATACGAGGACAAATAGGGGAGGGGCAGTATCTCGCACTCGTCCAGTCAACAGCCCTTTTCATAAGTTCCGATGCATCAACACAGGACACCTCACCCTGTCACCCCACCACCACAATGGGGAGACAAAAGTATCTAAAATGTCGACAAAGAGATTTTCAAGTGTGAAACACGTGCCTGCACTATTTTTCTTATGTTGCTCACCAACAATAAATAGTGTCTGTCTTGGGATTTATTGTTCCGGAATGACGTCATTTAATCGCAGGATGTTTTTTCGTGGGGTTTTTTCCCACGGATTTTCTTTCGAAAAAACTCATCGATTTTTTTTGGGGGGGTTAAAAAAATTATATAAATTGGGTGTGGGTGTACGGGAATTTGAAAAAAAAAATAAAGGGGATGGGGGTTTGATGAGTTTTTTCAAAAAAAAATCCACGGTAAAAAACCCAGCAAAAAACATCCCGCGATGAAATGACATGGAACCATTGTTGCAAGGGTGTGACTGTGCTGCAACTGTGTACACTACCCAGAAATCTCTAAACTGTCACCAGGCTGAGTGCGTCACAAACCCAAGCCGCATCCACTGCCCTGAAACTCTTGACCTCCTATGAAGACCGCATGGCTTAGGCCAGGCTCGGATTGGGCTCTAGGGCGATAGAGCAATGCCGGAAATGCATGCCCAACATGCTGGGGTGGGTCATCTTCTGGGTGAAAGTGTGCCAGGCTGATGAGCTAATTTACTGTCCAGCTAGTAGTTTTGACCAGTGTTACTGATCAAATATTCCTTAAAATGCCCAATTAGCAACACATTTGAACAGAAGTTGTGTACTACTCAAACAGCCCACCATAAAGCGTATGAACTGCTATTTGTGACTGTGGGTTGGTGCCCGAAACGATTTTATGGCCCGGTCCAGCCCTGGCCAGCCTTGGCTAAGTGTCTTCAGCCATCCTGGCCAGTAAAACACCCTGATAAATAGATGCTGGGGGGGGAGGAGAAGATGATCATGGCGTGGCCTGCCGGAGGGTAATGACGCGTAATCGTGTACATTAATGAAGCCGGCTTAATGCTGTGCAAAATGCAGGAACAATCTGACACCAAAGGGACTGCATCTGATTGGGCAGGAATCACATCTGCCAGCACAAAATCCCACATGAAAAAAATCACTCATGCATCCCAGTAACATGCAAAATTGCAAAGATGATGCAAGCTTGATGAGCCTGCAAATGAAATGAACCAGGAAACACTAAGTACATGACATGCTCTGTTCAAATAGGTTTGTGACGGTCCTGGACCCAACCACCATATCAATGCAACCCTTTGAATGTGCCTGACATAAAGTGAAGCACTTTGAGGGTCGCATTTCCATAAAAGGGTGCGGCGGGAGGGACGGGGCTTGTCAAAAAGATCCTAGGCGAGATCAGGCGGATTTCTTAACCTTTAAATGTAGTTATGCATTCAAATAATATCCAGCTATGGATTTGATCTCAAAATAAGACAGGGGACCCCAGTCCTCATGTCAAAATTAGATTTGTTGAGTGAGCAGATGCGCCAAGAAGATGGCCAATTGTCCAGTCCAGGCACAGAAGAACTGAACTGAACAATGAACTTGTCATAGGTAACATAACCCCAGAGAGGAAACATTAGGCCCAGCTCTTTAGGCGTTTCTAGAAGGTGGCTAAGGGGACTATAGCCCCAATTCTTTTGGTTGTAGCCCTGGATAAAAGCTCAAGGACTACAACCAAAAAGGTAGCTAGCCCAGAGTCCCAATTAGCATAGCCCCAGATATTTTCCAAACCTACCAACACCCGGGAACTGCCAGACTTTCAATAATAAGCATACTTTTTTTGCCAGATTCCTGCCAGATTCCTCCAACTCCTAAGTGCTGTAAGAACAGTTTTAGCTGTTACCTCATTGACCACACTCAATTCATCAACATCAGAAGAATGGAGGGCGGAGTCAGCCATGTCGGGGAATTCAAACTTGCCAAATTTCCAGTGGGGCAGATGTGATAGGACAGCTTTTAACTGGCGAGCTCTCCACCAATACCTTTATAGGAAACATGTCACCTTTGTGACTTGCTGTAGCTATAGAGGGCCTCACCAGCACAACTCTTTGAACAAATCGAAGGCCAATGGGATAACTACTTAGTTTAGGTTGCATCACAATAAGAGTATATAGTTGGAATAAATAGAGAAATATATATATTCAAACATACAAAACTCAACTATAATGGATTCATGTTAAAGGCAAAACCAAATGAAAACTTAAAAAAAAAAATACATTAGTTGTAATGAAGGAGTGTGTTTGGTTGAGTTGACCAGAAAGGAGGGGTATTTTGGTACATAAAGAACACGATGATCTCAGGGGAGCCTAAAATCTACGAAGATGCCGCGACCAAGATGAAGAATTCAAAATCAAGGACGTTAATTCACCAAAACGCCAGTGGCAGCAGAAGTGATGTGACACACTCAATGACGTCACACAAAGTGATGTCATATGACCTTGCTATGGTTCCAATGCAGTCATAACTCAGTCTCATTCAGCTTCAGGCATTCTAGAATAAAATAAGATTCACACATCAAGGAAGCAGATAAACACTTTTAAACTGACACTCATTTTTAATGATGTCATTATACTGAGCCTATGCTTGGATGAATTGATGGTAACACTTTGGCATTCATAATAATCCATTACTCACATAGTGCTTTCGCCAAAGCACTTTACATAAAACCCTCATATATAAAAATGCATGTTACCCGGTAACAGAAATAAAAAATAATTTGTCAACCTCAGAAGAATAATAGGTTGAGTAGACCTTGCTGGGAGTCATACCCATAACCTGCAGCTCACTCATAGATCCTTGCAGTGAGCATTTAACCCGCAGAGCTATCTTACCAGCTATTTCTCCTTAAATGTGCATACCACAGCATTTCAGAATGCATTGGCTCTGGGGGGCTACATTTCTTAATAGCATAACACTTAGAATGACAGTGCTTAGAAGTAGGAGGAACATGTCATGGCCCACTAGTAAACCTGGTAAAAGTAATGTTATATTTGGTTTAAAAAGCAATGGAGGGAACAGGAGAGGGTTTTAGTTATAAATCCTTATAAACGTTTCTTTTTAATTGCACAATTAAATAAACAACATACAGTGCCGCAAATGGATAACTCAGCAAGTTAAAAGCTCAGCTCTGACATGTGGCAGGCTGCACTTTACAAGTTCATAATTCAACAGATCTGAATGAGCCCTTCACTGTTTTGATGTTGATAAATTGCTATTACATTTCAAAGTAATAACCCCTATTTTCACAGAGCTTAGAAGCAGGAGGAATACATAAAAGTATAATATCAACTTTTTTACCTGGATATGAGAAAATCTAGGCCACAGTAATGTCAAAACACAGAGTATTTTGGGTTACAATGATATGCTACAGAAACATGAAACAATCAAGTTGTCTCTAAATAATAGGCTCTGAGTCTGGAGCATTAGTGTGTCGGCCTATATAGACAAACACTAATCTCCAGCTGCACCATTCAAATACAACACATTAGAGAAAGCTACATTTCACGGGATGATTTCCAAAATTAAAGAGGGCTCATGATATAGGTTGCATGGGAGTCACAAGGGGTTGCAGCTGCAACCCCTTGCCACCCCCAAATTATGTCCATGGTCCTAATATGAGCACATATATAGAAGGTTTATATATATTACTGAGAAAGTGCACACACGAGATTGAAATCTGCCCATAATCTGGTGAAACAATGGAGAGTGCAGCCAACCTGTATTCACCCATTTGGCCACATCCATTTCAATTAAATGTCATTTCACTGCAAGGCCACCTGACGGACAATCCACGCATTTTGTTAAATGGAAGAAAAAATAAAAGAAGCTTCTTAGAATTAAAAAGGGAAATATTTAAATAATCAATAATAAGGGGGGTACAGAATACAAATGGTAAACAAAGAAGTAACAAAGATGATAAGAAACATGAAGTAAATGGAAGAGATATAGAGGCCAGTATGGGGAAAAATGGGGTTTACCCTCATGTTGTAATGAGGAAAAGTGAAGACTATAACTAAATAATAAAAGAAAAACTCAACATTTGGTGAGATGGCTTCTGGTGAAAAGGCCCAAACATATTTAAGTGAGATGGCTTGCATTGAGTTGTGCTTGAGGTACGATGGCTGGCATTGAGTGTGGTGAGATAGCGGGCATTGAGTTGGCCTTAAGCTGCTATGGCTTGCATTGAGTTGGGCTTCAGGAGAAACGGCTGGCCTTGAGTTGGGACTGAGGTGAGATGACTTGCATTGATTTGGGCTTGAGGTGAGGTGACTGACATTGAGTTGGGCTTAAGCTTATATGGCTTTGATTGCGCTTGGCTTGAGGTAAGATGGCTAGCGTTGAGTGAAGTGAGATTTCTGGCATTGAATTGAGCTTAATCTGACATGGCTTGCATAGAGTCGGGCATCAGGAGATACAGCTGGCATTGAGTTGGGCTTAAGCTAAGATGTTTTGCATTGAGTTGGGCTTCAGGAGAGACAGCTGGAATTGAGTTGGAATTGAGGTGAGATGGGTTCATTGAATTGGGTTTAAGCTTATATGGCTTTGATTGAGCTTGGCTTGAGGTAAAATGGCTAGAGTTGAGTTGAGCCTAAGCTGACATGGCTTGAGTTGAATTGGGCTTGAGAAAACAGACAGCCAGCATTGCCAGTTGGGCTTGTGTTGAGATGGCTTGAGTTGGGTTTCAGGTTAAATGACTGCGATCGAGTTGGCCTTGAAGTGATATGTCTTACATTGAGTTGGGCCTGAAGTGAAATGACTGACATTGAGTTGGCCTGGAGATGAGGTGGCTTGCATTGAATTGGGCTTCAGGTGATATGGCTTGCACTGAGTTGTATTGAGGTGAAATGGCTGGCATTGAGGTAAGCTTCAGGTGAGGTAACTTGCATTGAGTTGAGCTTGAAGTGAGGTGGCTTGCATCGAGATGGGCTTGAGGTGAGGTGGCTTGCACTAAGGTGGGCTTGAGGTGGGATGAGTGCCATTGAGTTAGGCTTGAGGTGATATGGCTGGCTTAGGATTGGTTTGCGGTAAGGCAGCTTTGGGCTTGAGGCAAGGTGGTCTGTATTGAGTTGGGCTTGAGGTGAGATGGCTGGCACTGAGTTGGGCTTGAGGTGAGGTAGCTTGCATTCAGCTGGCCCTGAGGTGAGGTTGTTTGCATTGGGTAGGGCTTGAGTTGAGATGGCTGGCACTGAGTTGGGCTTGTGGTGAGGTAACTTGCATTCAGATGGGCTTGAGATGAGGTGGTTTGCATTGAGTTGGGCTTCCAGTTTGAGGCTGGCATTGAGATGTTAGTGATCTGAGGAAGCAGCATTGATTGCAGGTAATTGCAGCCTTAAGCAACAGTGAAGAATCAACCACTGAGGCACCAGTGGTCCAGGGATGAATATCGGTTTCTAAACCATCAATCAGCCCCACACCTCTAGTACACCAGAAGGGAGCTAAACAGATTGGAAACACAAGCCAATTATAAACCTCCTTGTCCAATTTCTGGTTCACATACTCTCTGCACTTCCCACCTAGGAGGCTTGCTGCAGAGCCTAGCAGGGCATGCTGTATGCTGGCTGGTTACTGGTCCTGGAGATGCTAGGGGTCCTCTGGATTCAATATCTCCCACTGTTCCCTGGGAGATGTTTGGGGGAAGGATCTTGCTTCCTTCTTGGACGCTCTGGCCTTCCTTCACTGGTGGAAGCTATAAGGCAGGCTGTACATTCAGCCAGGGTCCAAATGAATTCTTCTTGTTACTCCTTGCAAAGTCTTCAGATGATCTGTTAAGAGAGGGGTTCAGCCCTCTTTTTAAGCCAAATGGGCCCCAGTAATTGGTGCAGGCTAAGTCTACCTTAATGAACCAATTCTTGGTCTCCACCAACAATCTTCTGTTATGCGTGAGATCATCACCTGAGTTCTTTGCAAAAGGAAAGGTAAAGGGGTGAAACATGTACTACTAAGTCCCACCCATCTTCGTGTCTGTAGTGGATCAAAGGGTTCCTCTGGTTAATTGAGCTCTCTGTGGTACCTGATCAAAGCGCAGGTCTCCCTAGAAGTTGTGGCGAGAACAGACGTTCTGTCTCCATCAAATCAGATACTCCTACCCTCTGAAAGGCGGTCTCCCTGCGGGGGTTGCCTACTGTAAACAGTTGTCCCGGACATGACAGTTCACAGCCCTTGACTGGGTGGCAGCAGACTTCAGGTTGACACTGATACATATCAAAAAGGTGTTGGGTTTCCTGTCCCCTTTGTCAGCTCTGCGACCAGGACTCTCGTAGGCCTGCTTCAATTAACACCACCAGGGCGGACAAAAGATACGGCGGCTCCATGGAGCCTTTGTCAGTTAATGAGGATGGCCATGGCAGGAGGAAGGTTTTGCCTTCCGCCTTCTTGAGATGCTTTGATATAACTGTGGCTGTGACATTCCAACTGAACATGACAGGAGGACTGCGCCTGTAGGCTGTGTCCGCCAGAGTACACATGACTATGGGTTTGTTGTGCGGCGAGCATAGGAAAATGTGTGTAAATTAGCCCCACACATTTTCCAGTGGTTGATCTTCCAAATTCCATTTCATTACAAAATTTCAAAAAAGCCCAGGCAAGTGCACCGGTGTGGATTGTGAAATTCGTCACTGCAACACTACTTGTCAACTGGCGCTGGGGCGGACTGTAGTAATGCATCCACTTGAGGGATTGTTTGACCTCATGCTCACAGGTTTCAATTCCTCAATTCCTGCAGGTCCACTCATTCCTTCAGTCTTCTGGGAAGGATATAATGAGTCCAACTGAGCTGGATAACGACATCTGCTACCTGTCTATGTGACCAAGAGACCATGGTGGGGGAGAAGGTACGCTCCACATATACACCTGTCATTTTACTTCATTCTCGAGAGCCCCGATCTGTGTTAAGAATGTAGAGTCTCATTGTGAGCATGGGGGTAACATTAAAGACAAGTCAGATTTTAAAGAGCTCCGGTTATTAAAATACCACTGTCAGTTGGGACCGTAGGCGATATTTCAGGCAATGGATCAATAGAAAGTATTTTCCATGCAACCTGGGCTCTAAGTTTTGGATGCTATCCCAGCTCATAATTAGGTGGTATTTAAAAATAGTAGACATTTAAAAGGATTTATGTGATTTTTTTGGGGGAAAAAAATAAATGCTGAGGTCGAAAATTCCAAATATTTGTTTTTGGTTTTCGCACATTTCAATACACTTCAATACACGGGAGACCCCCGCAGCCGCCTCCCCATACTCCCTTTACAGTATTTATTTCCCTCACCCACCCCCCACTCATACATGCATTGACATGCCAATTTCGAAATAATGGAGTGATATCCATCTAATGCTGACACCAGGGCCTATGATGAAGGCAAAGTCGAATCAGCCAAGAGCAGGTCGGGCTCCAGCATGCAGTCCCCTCGCATTTATGTGTAGACTCCACCGGCTGAGCGCCCCTGAAGCAGATGGCTGTGCCAGTTCAGTTTAGTTTTAGTTTTCTTTATTAATAGCGTTTACAAAGCTCAGAACATATGCCGCGGTTGCTGCACTTTCATGGCGCCCACAGAAAACTAACAAAACATTTCATTACAGGAGAGGGAAACGCAGTCATTAAAATCATGCATGTGCACAAAACTAAGAAATATGTAGAATAACATGACGGTCTAGCAGCCGTGCATGTAAGAGAAAAAGTATTTTGGAAGAGAGGACGTCTGTCTATTAAGCCCCAGCTGATCCAGTGAAACTCCACGTGTGTGGGGCCAAAACCCAGCAGAGCCCAGGAGGCGGAGTCATCTTTTAAGGGATAATGGACACAGCCTTCCTGAAGCAGAAGATTGTCTGTGAGGCACGTGTACCGTATTTAAAGTGGTTGAAGCAAACCCGAAAACAATTGATAATTACGATCAACAACCCAAGATACTTCTAAGCTGGGTCATTCATAGATTCAATAGATTCACAATTGGGTCAGGGCTTAGATGAAAGTCCCTGACCTAAATCTTATCGAGATGGTCTGGCTGCACCCCAAGGATTGTTTGAAGAGTGCTCCCACAACCAAAAACAAAGACCGAGCTAGTGGATGGGGAACAAATGTTTTGGGCAATAGCACATTCTAAAGACGATTGCTTTTAGGCAGTTGGATATGTGAATAAAGTGCTTATAGTGCTCATTAATTTAAACAAGGCAGTGAGCCTGAACCCCTATGACTGTGCCTATGACTATGGCACAATACCTACCCGTCCCTCTGCCTTTGACTTGCCAGGGCTACTGCTTCAATGAGGATAGAGAGGTTTTGCTGCAGAAGATTTAGTCAAATTCGATTAATCGATTTTTTTTAAATGAATTTGGCCACAAATGTTTGTGAGTTTGGGTTCAGGGGAACCAATACGTTTGTGTGTTTATGGGGTGGGTTGGGGTGTCTCCCCCGGCATCGGTTTACGGCAAAATCTACCACAGAAACATTTGGTCAAATGAAATTCGTTAACATCTTTTCCACAAAATCACATGTATAAAATGGTGAACATTTCATTCTCATCATATGATTTGCCACATAAATAAGATACAATAAATAAAACATTGTTTTGACTCTTCAGTCAATGGTAATGTGCCAAACTGTGCTTCCATTGGTTATGACTAGGCTTTCCTGTTTTCAGTGAAATCTGATAAGCACCGGAAAAACACCCCGGAAGAAAAAGTGCCTCCTAGGTTTAAACTGAAAAACACTGTTTCCCTTTCCCCAGTGGTGCCTTAGCATGAGCAGGGATGGGAGGAAGTTTGGAGTTAAAGGGGTGCTGGATAGGGGGCTTGCCAGACAATAGATAAAGGGCCCTACTCCCCCATGTATGCTTCCCCTTCTGTCCCCTGACCTTATTCAAAAACACAGCACATTCAATGTTACATCGTTTTGATTGTGATAAAAAATATTTGGATGTGGTCAGAGCTATTTTGAGGAATTATAGACACATTTGAGCCATTTTTATGGTTGCTGATTCACGTCTTAAAATTGGCTAAAATTCCTACAAATAGCCCTTGACCACTGACAAATATTTGTATTTACAAAAAATTGTTTAACATGGATTTTTCAGTGTCTGTTTTTGGTCAGATACCCTCTGTGTAAGTGTATTTGTCTGGAGGAGAGCTGAAAAGTGTCTGCTGTCTAGAAAGCTCTGTGAGGCTTCCATGTACGAGGTTTGCATGAGGTCACGGTGTCCCGGTCACCTCCCAATCTCATGTGGCTCTCTATAGCACCTGCACCCAGCAGCCCATCAGAAGCTGCAGGCCCCTTAATTGCTGCTTAGCACTTTCTTTCTTAAAGGAAAATAAATGATGGCTCATTTAAGGGATTAATGTGGGTGGACAGCGTAACTTGAGGGTGGACATAACCCCTTGATTTTTTTTGAGGTTGGCAAGCTAGATCAAGTATTTGGCTACCAGGATTTTACCCAGGTTATGTTCCCAGTGCAGACGCTTACCCACAAGGAAACAAGCACTTGTCTTGTATTGGGATTTTGTTTTCCAGGGAATGTTTCACTACATTTTGCTGGGTTTAAAAGGTGAGCACCTTTAATATGTTGCCAGTATATTTATTGGAACATTTCCTCTCAGGTTATTCTTCTGGTGTTCATTACTTTTTTTTTAAAGTCCAATGCTCTTTTGTCTTGCACACTTTCTTCTAAGGGGAGCGTCAATTGAACTACATTTGTATATATCACTTTAAAATATGTTCACTTACTGTGCGTATATGCATGGGTGCCAGCTTTTAATTTTCGCTATGAGGACAACAGTTCCCACACAGAGTGAAGCAAGAGAGCCATGCTCATCCCGAGTAAAAACAACACTTTACAGCACATGTTGCAACAGGAATAGGAAAAAAGCCATATGATTTACAGGAAGGTATGAACATATTACATCTCAGCAACAATCATCTAACCTGCTGAGTTGCCTTTGCATAATTCTGCTATAGGATCTCCTGATATTCCCACACCCGGCAAACAGTTTTGGCCTGCTCATCCCTCCAATTAAGCCTTAGGTGATACATTAATGAGACTCCCTTCTCATTTTGTAGAGAACAGCACTTGATAAACAGTTATTATCTGTTTGGAGTTTAATTATTTTTAAAAATAATCCTGATTTCCGCCAAAGTGAGTGCTCCCGCCCCAAATCCTTTTATCATGCTATGCCTTATCTGCTAAAATTAGAAGTCTGTACAATGTGGAAAGGCCGTTTTCAAAGTCTTCATGGGAAGAAATAAAAGGGCAAGGATGGTCAAAGAGTCCCTGGAAAAAGTAGTGCATCATTTTCTACACTAATTTTTACTTGTAGAAATGTTATATATTACTGGATTAACACATTCATTTTTATCCTCCAGAAAGTGTTCATAACATCTTGCTCTACTTATGCACATAATGAAACAAAAAAAGAATATATGTGTGTTTATGCTGGAAAAAACAGATATTCACGATTTTTTGAAGTGGGCAAATGGGAAAACACTGATAAACACAGATTCTGGCACTTTCTGAAAACACTGAAAAATCACCCTCGGAAGTAAAAAAGAATAAACCCCTAAAACAGGAAACCCTAGATGACATATCCCTTTCTACCCATGCATCCTCTCTTTGGCACAGAACAAGAGGGCACATGTCACCAATTGTATACGGTAAAAACAACTTCCCATCAACTTACAACTTACACCCTATAGTTTCATACGTGGAAGCATGCCCCATTCCATTCTGGAGCAACAAGCAGTACTTTACATCTGCCCGTTTTAGATGAAGTACTAAGGGTATTAGAATGCACAAAATGTATAGTTCAGGCCCTCTCAGCACTAGATACATTCCGCTGGAATGTTTCCATCAGGGCAGTGAGAGGTGTTCAGAGCTTCCTCACCCACATTCTGCACTTTCTGAAAGCCTTGCGTTTGCCAGGCTGGTGTCTCGATGGTATTGACCACAGCCTTTGGGAATACATGAGCAGTGGTTATCAACATTTGAGCCATCCTTGATCCACTGCAAAAAGCTCTTCTTCCTACTTCAACAAGTCCATTCACATTGGATGATATCCCCAATTTAAAGAAGCAACACAATTACTTCTGTGGGGGTATCTGTGAAACAATACAACTGTGTGAATCGCATGGTACAGTACTGGACAGCAAGATGGCACACAGATGCATTAAAGTGACATGCAGTATACGAGGGTCGAGTTGCCCATACGGGTCTCCCCATACAGCACTTGATAACTGTCTCCATGATCTGGGCCCGATTCATAGAAAAGTGAAAATTTGTCCTGCAAGGCCGCACGCCGAGAACGACACTGTGCAAGCCTGCGAGCAGAATAAAAAATGTGCGCCCACGTATTCATTGAATTTTCTGCATAAAGCAAATGTATATGAAAGTCGCGCCTGGAACGCTCCCAACATGCCCCCACGCAAAGCAAAAATCTCCAGAACAGCCATCTTTGCATGCTCCCCCGGGTGTGAATAGATGCACCCTTCAAACAATGCGTTAGGTCTGCATATCGAGGATCCTCCGCGGGGCCCACCATAACTGTTACCGGCACCCCAACAACATGCGTACGATGTATCATAACTCAGGTAAAACCATTCCTGCACCACACTAAACTACGTACGCGCACCCCTAAGTCTGATCAGGTCCCGGCTGCTAAATCAGACACACAAACCCACCTCAGGACTGTGATTCCTATGCGCAAGTGTACTTATGCCTGCCTACAGGTGGCCGGCGAGATGGAGGGATTTGCATGGGCATTTCACAGGCGAGAGGTTGTGCTGCCTCATCCATGAATACGCATTGTCATGCACATTTCTGGGCATGCTATGGACTGCATGCAGCCAGTTCCTCATAACGCCCACTTTTTCCCTTGTGCTTCTCATTTTCCGAGCTCAGCCCCCTACTCCGCCGTCTGCTAGTTGTCTATCGCAAGACACTCGACCACTCGCAGAGATGTGCTGAGCCTGCAAAGTCCTCACAAGTTACGAAAAAGTGCCACGCAGTCTATCTCATGAATAGACGAATGGGGTTTCGCATGCAGATTGGTGCGCAAATCCGGTATTCTAGGCACAAATCATTCCATGAATCGGGCCCTCTGTCTTCAATGATGACACTGTATGGCTTCAAACACCACCTCTAGACTAGAAATCTGGACATCAGGTGTTAAGAACCTACTGTTTATATTCAGCAAGATGTATTTACTGCAAAGTTCTTTGCTGTAATGAAGCCCTTATTTTGTATCTTGTCAAATGAATGAACTAGGAAAAGAATGGGGAAAAGGTTAGAGGAGAGTGCGGGTGATGAAGCTAGAATCCAGAGCCCATGGCCATCTGCTTCTCAGGGCAGGCGTTATCTCCTCTAATCCACCAAAGCTCTGTCTGTGAGGTGCACTTTAGCGCTTATGTTTCTCAGAACGCGGCAGTAATGTGCACAGAACATGTGTGTGTGCACGCATGATGACCCCTTTACATGACATGGAGCCACCTAGTGGCAGCATGGTGCCTTACGTGTTTTGGTGCTAAATACGTGTCAACATACTATTTCGGGAGAGAAAAAAGTAGTGTGTCCTAATTGCAATTTCAAGTGAAGTAATGGAAGTCTGCACCCAAAAATATGTATTTCATGATAATGTTTATTTAACATATGGGCTGATGTGGTTCTCATGGAACACTTTCTGCCTACGGTGTATACAGAATAATTTTCTGATGCGTTAAGCGGGGGAACTACTGGAGAAAATGGTCTCGGTTACTGAGGCCCTGGGATGTGCTGGAAAAAGGGATTTTAAAGAAATGAATGAGCGCCATATTGGTTGGCTGAGGACTGTACTTCTCAGATCCCCAGTGCTCATCCATGACAAGCATGAATAACTCGTTCAGTCCTCATTTTTTCTTGTTCGCATTTTTGGAATGGCGGCACCATCTTTGTAAAGGGAAAAGCAAAACTACAAATCCCAGCAAGCAAAGGGGAAGAAAAAAAAACCTGGATAAACTAGAAATAATTCTAGACGTGAACTCTGCGTTACATCGTCCCCCGAAAATAAATGGCAAGCTACATATCAGAATAATTGCAGCAGAGTGTATGACAAATGCAAACTGTCTAAGCTGCAAAGATACAAGGAAGGCAGACATTCAATAAGTCTAGGGTGACCATTTTTGAGTGTGCTGCTGCTTATTGAATTTCAAACTCGAATTACATTTGGTTAATCATTTTTGACTGCAATCATTGTTTCAGGATAACATGGTGTGCAATTAAAAACATGCATTGTCCATGAAACGCAGCCCAGCACAGAGTCTGCCAGTGCCCTTCATTGCGGCAGCAGTTTACCCGAGCTTGAAGGGCAGAGCAGAAGGTAGGGCTGTGCAAATTGCCACCGCACTCCTGTAGGCCAATTCACCAAGGTTTGTGTCCGGATGCGACCCGCCCATCCTTTTACAGCTAACGCCACTGCTATCCAACATGCATTTACACCCCTTTGAAAGCGATGCAAACAGATTGTCCTTCTGCCAGTTTGCAATTCCCCGTGACAGCCCTTGAATGCACGGAATGAGGAAGGGAAATCCAAGCACTCATGTGGGTGTCAGGGGGAAGGAATACATTACATCTAGGTGGGCTCATCTAGCACCAATGATTCGTGGAATTTTTCGCACTGTGCAAAGTGACTTTTCAATGGTGCAAAGTGACTTTGCACTGCCAGCAAACACCCTGGTTCCTGCAACTGTGCAAAGTATATTTTTGCAGTGCAAAGTCACTTTCCACCGCAAAAATACACTTTGCACTGCTCTAGCAGGATTCATGGAACTGTCCAAAGTGTATTTTTGCAGTGCAACGTGACTTTGCACTGCAAAAATACACTTTGCACATTTCCATGACTGCAAAAATACGCTTTGCACAGTTCCGTGAATCAGGGTGTTTGTTGGCAGTGCAAAGTCACTTTGCACCAGTGAAAAGTCACTTTGCACAGTACGAGAAATTCCATGAATCAGGTTGGGATGCTGAGAATTTGCTCTGCTGTCTGATCTGTAGAGGAGCAGCTGCATGCCTCTGCAGGAAACCCTTCCCCCCACCTCCCATATGTTGGAAGCCTGAGATCGTGCCATGTTTGACCCCGTGCCAATACCACAAGGTATGTTCGAAAGAAGATACCCATTGAGACAACCCTATCGACTGTATCCCTGAAGGGATGACAATTTGAGGTAGGTACTCCCTGAAGGAATAACAAAAAAGAACAAAGCAATAAGCCTGTCACATCATAAGAGAGTATGAACGGTGTCTCAGGATACTGGCTGAAGAGGATGTATGGATCCTACAGGAACTAATGACGAAGTAAAGAATCAAGTGAATTTTTAAATATGAAAAAGAAGATTACACGTGCACAAAGTGCTGCAGAGAATCAACTGTTCAATAATTGTACAGATGCTGAAACGCAAGTAGACTGAGTTATCATAGAAGATGACTTTAAGTAGTGAATTGTATGCAGGCGAAGCCGCCATTGTGTAGAAGTTGGACATCAGTATCATGAACTTTAGTAAGCCAGGACCCATGAAGAGGGAAGAAGAAAAACAATGTTGCAGCAAGAATAAGCTGAATCGTGGAGCCGCATGGCGAGGTTGGTTGGCCTGGAATCAAGATTGAAGCAGCCAAGGTCGGCTATCTATTCTGGAAAGGAGAGAACGTGCAAGGATGAATCATCTCTTGTTAAAGTGCAAAGAAAGAACACCAAGAGTGCCAAGTTTAATTCATTTAAGACATTTAAAACCTACAAAATGGACCAAATCATGGTCTCATGTCACGTGAGCCAAGCATGAAAATAGAGTTTGAACTTGGAGTCCTAGAACACGATAGTGAGTGCCCGCACGGCCATGTATTCCCAGAGACAAGGATACTTTGCAAGGCCAAGTTCAAAGCCAATCAGAAGGCTTGGGTGATGAGAGATGCTGTCCTAATTGGGTGGGGAGGTAGAGTAAGGCCATCTTTTTGCACCTGGATTTGGGCTTACGTGCTGCTAAGTGAACCGAATGTTCCAGACATGGCACACGTGTGCCAACCAATTGCAGTGGTCCATATAACGTAGGACCCTATAGTTTGAAAACCAATGAGAAACTGTGTATCTAATGTTTCTGAAGATTACATGTTTTAGAGGTAGGCATATATTGTCCGTCTGACAGTGGGAAGCCAATTACAATCCTAGTTCCTATAGATAATATCCTTACATGTTCCCCTTAATCCAATCTCAATCCCTAGTTGGTTTTTCATTATTTGCCATGTAGTATGATGTCACCTCTGTCGTATTTTGTATATATAATCTTCATTTTGTGAAGAGATTGTTGAGAGACATTGAGCGTACATCTGTTGATGTTCGTTGTAACTCCCTGTTTTAGATAATTGTTAATAAAACAGTACTTTGCCATCTTCCTAAATTGGTTCGCTTATTTGGACTGAGTTATTCTGTGTGAACCCATCCATTGCATGCACGTTCCTAAAGTGTCCTAAGCTCAGATCCTTCCTTAAAAGTACAGTTCACCATTGTGAATTGGGTCACCTGCACATTTCACAAAATTCAGCATTTCAGAAAAGGCCAAATGATGCATATTTGTAAGCCCAGTGTTTGGAGAACATGGTCCTCCATGTCTCAGATGCAAGGCAAAAGCTCAGAGTACAGTTATAACCTAAAAAGTAATGGCAATGTCACTTTCATTCCAGGCCTTATACACCGAACAATCTCAGGCTCACAGAGCAATTGTGACAAGAAATGAATCGAAGGAAAACCTCTACTGTCTCTTCCTGGGAAACCGCCATACTCATAGGGGTAGATTAGTCATCTGAGTAGGGGAGGTATTACTCTTGGCGACTATCACCATCTTAAACTGACACTTTACTCTTTAATTAGAAATATTGGGGATGATCATAGAGGTGCTCCTAAAAAGTTGTGCCTGTAAAATGTTTAACTCTACTTTGAATGTGGTGCAGTGTGCTCTACAGACTACGGTACTTGCCTCTGTTAGTTGCCAAGATGGCGATAACTGCGCGAAAGCAATCCGGATGCGAACCCGGAAATGCTAATGTATTTCAGGGGCAATCATTTCAAGTTGGAAGCTGCTAGCCATGTGTAAAAAGATCGTCTGCCCTCTCAATTGATCGCTGGCCTTCATCACATGATGCTGTACCCGTCGAGAGTCGAATATCACTTGCCAGTGCAAATGGCAAGGCTTGAAATGTTGCATTTCCTACTTTTTGATGGTTTGGCTACTGCTTTAGCTCTTAGATCTAAGCCAGACACCTGTCTCCCCTCTGGCTCCTCGCTCCTAATAATGTATTTTGTGGCTTTCCTTTCTGTAACAGCACTATCTGCCTCACAAATGCCAAAACTGTGCTGACTTCCTTCCTCCAGCGAAAACGTCCATAAGACATAATTCGATCTACATCGACTCGGTATTTGACCAGAGTGTTGGTTCAGAAAGCAGACTATCTGACCCTCTGTCCAGAAGATAGCCAAGCATTAATAATGCCTCCAGCGTGCCCTCCCTCGGCTTTCGTGCAGGAGTTTGGATCTATGGCCAAATGTCATAGCTAATCCTCCTTGATAACCACGGGGTCAACTATTTAACGTTCTGCTCGTGCTCACAGGGCCAGATTCGTGGAATTTCATGCACATGCAAGGTCATTTTTGCAGTGCAAAATTACTTTGCACTGACTTTGCACTGGACAAATACACTTTGCACAGTTCTATGAATCAGAGTTTGTGTCAGCAGTGCAAAGTCACTTTTCAGCAGTGCAAAGCCACTTTGAACCGTGCAAAAAATTCCATGAATCTGCCCGTTAATCGCTTCATAGTCGCAGACAGAGGCGTAGGAGACACATAAAATTTGAGGGGACAGGGGACACCTTGGGGACTTTGCTACAGACACAAACCACAGAGTAAAATGATTAACCACAGTGTGTTTTGGTAAATCCAACAGCACATTTAATGTCCATTCAATTAGAAGAGTATGCCCAAAAGATTGCCAACACGTGTTTCGACCAATTTGGTCCTTTTCAAGGCAAGGCCAACTGACCACACAACTATATACAAAACAAACAGTGTGGAGATATAAACCAAACAAAAGAAGAAAGGAAAAGGGTGTGGAAAGATATAGTACATTAAAATAAGGATTAGATAATGAAAATATATATATACACATAATTCACATAACATTGGTACATTTGTAATGCAAACATAATCAGCAATAGTTCATTAAAAACATATAGTTCAAAACAAAAGAGATATAAGGATGGGGGGACAAAAAATATATATAACAAAACATTAGTATCCTATAAGAGTCCATACTGAGTAGCTAAGACAAATATTCCTGTGAGGTTAGTAGAAAACAACAAACATGTTATACACTCTACAGTAATTTTATACTGAGAGCCTAACATTAGAGAGAGGATGAGTAATACCTTGGTCAATATAGACTAAATCCAATTATTATGAGCTTGCAGCATTATTGGGGTGCCCAAGTGACCTCCTAGATTGAAACCTCAAAGGTATCCCAATGTGGAAAAGGCCTGGGATAGAAACCCAGAGTATACATATGAGGTGAGTTGAGGGTGAGACTTCCACTAGGGATTGGCTGGGGATAATCACCGAATAGTTCTGTGTTGTCAGGGAAAATCACATTCAGTCACCAGTCAGCCTAGTGGTGTCAAATCAGGGTGCTTGTAGTCATTATACAAGGTGCTGCAATCAAACGGTGCCTGGGGTCATTATATGAAAATAAAAGAGGAGAAAAAGAGACTAATAAAAATATTTGCAAAACACCCGAGGTGTAGAATGGTGATATGCTGAATATATAATGGTACAGATACCTGCGCTCCAGGTCGTATAAAAGTAGAGATTGAAATATTAAATTGCTGTTCCAGTGAACGTAGGTAAAGTTAGGTTGTCCCGTCGTATTACTGCATAAATGGCAAAAGATATCAAGAAAGGGGGGGGGGAAATGTCACCCAGAGTAAACAATGAAAATAAAGTCATAATCCTAGCAGCGAGCCTATAATGAGGCATTAAATTGGAATGGTATGGCACTTACCTGTGCCGGTTGGCAGAGACTATTCAAAGGCTCTGCTGCCCGCACATAGTTAAGTGTGGCTCCTTCTGCAATGCACAGGTTTGTTGCGGCGTTCTATACAATATGAGGGACTTCCGTATTGTTACGTCAACGTGATGACGTAGTTGCTTAGAAAAGCCCTATTGGCTGCTGTGCGTTACTGAAGAAGCGACAGAACAAGTTAAACAAATCGTTCAGGAATGATGATTGGCTTCCATGTTGCAAAGTCAACACGAAGTAGAAGTTAATGAAAGTGAATGGTCCGATGTCAATATGAATAGAGTGCAGCTACGGTTGTAATAATGATCACGTAGTAAGCAAAAAAATGGTGAGTGTCGAATGGTAAAGAAAAAGGGTGTACAAATTGTGGGACAGCACTTTTTCTGCCACAGATCATCATTTCATTTATTCTATAGGGTTGGGTAACGCCTGATCTGATGGCTAAGCAGCAGTCCAGGGATCACCATATATATAACAAAAATAAGTATTTTTATTTATTCTGGGATTAGCGCTCTACCCAAACACTTACACACAGAGTACAATGATCTGTCAATTTATTTGTAGTGATTGATGATCACGCACATTTGTTAAAAAAAAACTCATTTTTTGTGAGCTATGTACGCATCAAAAATTCTGTTGCTATTGTTTGTATGTCAACCAGATCCATTATATCTTTGTGTATATTGCACACACAAACACGATTCAGTCTTATGTGTAATATGAATATTGGAGATGTGGCTTTAGACAGACACCCTGCTCATCTGTGCAATTTCGGATGCAAGCTATACAAAAGACAGACAAATGAGAGTTTTAACATAATACCCACAGCAGAAACGCAGGTGTTTTGAGTGACAAAGGTTAATCACGTTTGCAACAGCGGTGTGTTTTTAATCAGAGCACATGCAAATTGCACATGGGATAAAGTATATTGCAGGCACCGCCTGAGGAGAGCCATGTCCACATACAGGAACAAAGCTGAAGCTCGATTAACAAGGTCAAGAAACATACACTATACTATACTTTTGTGCGTCGTAGAAGAGTAACGACTACTTAAAAAGCATGGTCCCCCCACTATCTGCTTTAATATTTGCAAGTGAATTCGAATGGTGGCAGAGAATCTGGCAGAGAGAGCCACAGCACATTGGGGGAGGGGGGAGAAGATCTGTCCTGCCTTGTTTAGTCCAGTCTGTATGAACACACAAAACTGTGAGAGGTAATATAGGAAGACAAAGGGAGAGCCTCAACAGGAATGCAGGGTAATCCATAGAGAGTGAATGTTACACAGCTTGAGAAACTACCTATGTAGCCCCCAGAGGCGACTTCCCCACATCAAGGCACGCAGGTGAAAACTGTCCTTGTGAAAGAGGCTACAATGAGAGCACCCAAAGCTGCTTCATGTGATTACAGGAAATAGGAGCGTGTAATTAATCAACTATTGCTTTCAAGCAAACACATATTCTTTCAGCAGAGGTGACAAACCCAGCACATGTCGAAACCCCAAAAACAGAGGAATGCCAGCGTTCTAAGGATTGGCTCAGTCTGGGCTGGATGTGGGTAGCATTGCCAGGGCACTCCTAGAATCTTCCATTCAGGTAAGGAATGGTTTAGTGCCATTGTCAGGGAATAGTCCACAGAGCAATTCCTTACTATTGTCGAGAAAGTGTGGCATACCCTGGGAAAGCTTACATGCTACAGTGAAACATTGTCCAGCGTAGCACGGTAAGCTTCGGATTAAGTGTGGTAGCCTAGCCAGGTTGCAGAACACACGTGCCTCTGTTCAATTTCCCCATTTAAGATACTTAAAAAGAGTTTCTAGTCCTAAAATGTAATCTTTTCAACATCTCTCCAGCTAGAAGTTCCCTTCCACCAATGAGCATTGATTACAAAGGTGGGTAACCACAAATTCTCTCCCATATTTTTACACCATTGGCGATTCCCATTTTTGACCATTAATGGTTAGAACAAGAGACATGGGTGGTTCTAAGCCTTCGGAGCCTGGACATTTTCTAGGCCCCCTTTATGCATGCACATCAGTTAGGGGCTGGGGGCAGCCTTTTGACAGGTGGTGCATGTGCACACCAAAGAATGTAAGGGGTGCAAACCAGTGGGCTGCCATGAGTTTACCGGCTGCCTATTTGCCTTGGCAGTTTCATGGGTGTTGAAAAGACACACAGAGCACCTCTTAAACCAGTGGCCAGTGCTAAGCATTTCAGTAATCATCTGAATACCACACCCCCCTAATGCCCGCACTGTGCTGCAATTCTCCTATTGCATTTCAGGGTAGCTGCAGGGTGACGGTGTCACCCTGACCTGGTCCCTGATGTGGCATGGGACCAGGGTGAGCTACGGTACAAGTACGGCTGTTCTCCTTTCAGGCAGCCGACACGACCTGTTACCCCACCCATAAGCAGAGGGGCGTGAGAACAAGAGGCAGGATAGAAGAAAACTGGGACAGAGAAAGTCGGGAGACACATAGGCAAATGTGGAAGAAATAAAAAGCATTTTGTATATTTTTAAAGGTGGACCCAAATTAAATACCTATCCAATGAACAACCACTGACCTCTGCCCACACCTGAATCCCTGCTACGGCCTTCCTCCTGCCCACACCAGAACCCCTTATGCAGGGATACCTCTGTGCACACCAGAATCCCTGCTGCAGTGCTATCTATGCCCACTCCAGATTCCCTGATGCAGGCCTACCTCTGTCCACACATACCTCTGTCCACACCAGAATACCTGCAGCAGGGTTTACCTCTGTCAACATTAGAATCCCTGCTGGAGGCCGACCTCTACTCACATAAGAATCCCTGCTGCAGGCCTACATCTGCCCAAATCAGAATCTCTAATGCAGGCCGGCCCTGCTGCCCATATCAGAATCTCTGCTGAAGGCCCCCCTGTGTTCACACCAGGCACTCTGCTACAGGGTTACCTCTACCCATATTGACCAGCCTAGAACCGCCAGGCCTAACTCTTCCCATATCTGTTCAGTCTACAACCTGCGCAGCCTAGCTATGACTGAATGGCATATTTCCGGTCCATCCAGAGCACATACCCATTTCTGAGTATCCATGGTGCACCTTTTGTCCACCGTGCACAATACTTGCCATCCCATGCCTGAGGGCCCTTCTCTCCTGTCTCTTTTCGCATACTACCTGCCCATTCCTGAAAGACACCCATGGCAACATCCATCCATGCTCCTGTCTCCACGGGCCCATCCATTCCTGACAACAGTTCAAGCTCACCTGGGAAACATTCTGGCCAACATCTAAGAGCACCCCACCCCCCGCAGTCAATTCACACACTACAAGTCCATACCTGGGACCCGCCCCTACCCTCTTTCACCTACAACATTATCAGCCAATATAAGTAACTACCTCAACACACCTGGCACACTGCTAATATATATATATATATATATATATATATATATACAATCAATTTATCAGGATCATTTTACATGCTACCCCGCCCATACCTGAGACTTCCCAGGAATTGTGCTCTCCTTCTAGTGCTGCTAGTGCTGTGCAAGTCTACGGTTCTTAGGGCACATTACACAGATTGACAGCCATTATCGTAGAGCCCTTATCATAGAGCTCTCAAGAAGACCTCTGCAATCTCACAGCATTAATGTTCTATGTCCAGACACCCCTTGTATCTATCATCTTACACTGCCAGCTACTTCAGAAAATCAAAGCCTCTGCCTCCAGCCTGGTCACGTATGACCAGTCCACACCCAATAGTACCCTTGTGTCCTTTGTATGTATTCTTCTCTCCTTGCCCTTGGCTTTGTCAGCATTTGTTTTTAAATGCATCTGAGCATGTTGGAAGGAACATGGATTTGAACACTCCAGAATGAAGAGGAAACGCTTGATAAATGCAGCAAGAGACCCCACATAGAAAGGGCAGACTCGCTGTACAAAAAAAAAATGATATCAGCAAAGACTTGATTCTTATACAACACCATCTGGATTCCCACTGCACCCTTCCAAGCAGGCACGAGGCGAGGCACATCGGCTTTAAATCTAACGAAGCACTGTTAGATGATGGGAGGAAGAGTATACAGATGTGTAGGTTGGTGATGGGTGCATGTGTGTCTGGATGCCTATTCAATGCTTTCATGGCCCCAGTTGCAACCAGCATGCATACTGTGCCCCTTAAACAAATGTCTTCATTATATCTAGGCTATCTAACATCAAACAATGCCACCAGCAGGCAGCAGCCAGCTATTAATAATCCTGTAGGTAATTAATTTAAGACGCAACAACAATATTCCTGACACGCAACAGAACCCTACTGAGATGAAAACAGGCAAGTTATGAAAATAATGGAACCATTTCATTCAAGGTGTGATGATGGCATAGAAAGCTTGTTGCTAAATTGGTGGGCCACGCACACACTGACACACAGACACACTACCTTAAGGTTAGCAGCAAACTTGTGGTCTCAGGCAGTCAGAGTAATCGATTCTCAAATGCACGATCGGATTGATCAGGCGCAGGTAGGCTGGCAGACAGCCCAGCAAGCAGCAAGTGAGACTGCAACCACTTGAATATCACTGGTCGCTGCTGCAAAAGCAAATAGGATGTGACAGTCCCTGCCCAGCCTGAGACTCAGCACACGGCATTGTTGCCTCAATCAGCCTGCTCGCTCATGCTCCGTGCTCGCTTCAAGGACAGTAGTCAGCAGCACTGTGACTGGACTCTGTAGGCTGCGCAGCAGTGCACTGCGCAGGGGCACGTGCAGTTTGTTTCTCCCCTGGGCAGTGCCTGGAGTCATATGCTCACGCGTGTGGCTCGGGCCATGGCACGCCATGAGCAGAACTTTCGTCTTTGCATGCAAGTGAAGTTGCAAGCAACTACCCAGCAGGGGGTGTCACAAGGTGTGGTGAGGCCCGGGGCAAAAAATCGGGTGAGGCCCCCTTACAATATTTTGCACTGGGCCAGTGGCGGCACCGCCACAAACAGGAGACATGAGAAATCTCCCCTTGAGTTTATGTGGAGAAACCCAAACATGGGTAATTATTACAACTGCAAATCAGCTACAGCAAAGTAAGATTTCTGTACTGAAGAAAGGTTTATGCCAGACAAACTTTTGTATCATATGCATAAAGATATATAGGATGGTATGACGGCGTGTGGTGCGTCATACCAGCATTAAGGAGCATCCTGCCCCTGTGTGCACATTGAAGCACACATCATAAACAGTGACAGATAGATGATGTATAGTGGGGCTGGTGAATTTCTGAACTGAAGAGGCTTAAATGTTTGCATCAATTATGCAGGATCGACAAAACACAGTGAGGTAATGTAAAGACTGGAGGGGGGTGTCTGTACTTCTGCTTTCTATATGGTAGAGGAGAGGCACAGAGGATCCCAGCCAAGATTCTCTATTATTGGTACCTGGTCGAGCAATCAAGGCCTAGCTTCTCAGGAGGTGATGCAGGCTGGTTCTTAAGGACAGTGTAGTCCCCAAGCCCCCACAAAGGAATATCCACATACTGTATTAGTTAAAACACAGTCTTTATATAATAAATGTTCAAGGTTATGTACAATGTCATGATAACTCATTTTGTACTCGGTTATCTACAATGGCAAATCTATACAGTTCTACGTGGTACCACAATTACTATTCGATCTCTTTAAAGTACATCAACGGTACGGTTAAATGACACACAAATCAGTTTGTAAAGGAAACCAACAGTAGATATAAGAGGAAAGAAGTGGGTTAGAACAATAGGGAGAATACTGGCCCTGCTACCTAGACACAGCTCTGTGCGGCGATCCCCCAACTGGGCAACCTGTAAAGTACAGATATATCACAAGCCCAGTCCATATATTGTTCACAAGAATCTTTCCAATAGTTCAGCAACCGCAAAGTACCTGGTGTTGTAGAGTTCCTCGTTGGGAAATCGACAGCCCTTCTTGAGTGCACTCCCTTTAAGGCAGGAGCCACGGATAGTCAAACGTCTGGCGATGAACACAGTGAACTACGGCTGTGAAGGGGTAGCTTTGTTCCTAGTGGTGCTCGTCGATGGGGAAGCGTAAACGTCCTGCAAGCAAGAGGCGTGCGGGGCACCTCGATGTCGATAGTTCTGGACTGCAAAGAGTTTGAAGAACTGTGGCCCAGCAAGGGCGTCGAGTCATCGGCATCTCTGTGGTCTTTGGGTGGCAGTAAACCCGCCAGCAGATGCTCCTCGGCGCGTCGACGGTCTGGCCTTCTCCAGCGGGATAAGGCGGGCTGCGGTGCGGACGAGCGCGTTCGTGAATCAAAAGTTCTTAGGCAACGGGAGCACAGTGGCTCCGGTCGGCGATGGCGGTCGTCGATAGTTGCGGACAACAGTCCGGGTGCTTCTCTTTGGGATTCCGCGGCAGTCCCCGTCTCCGGTCGGCAGCCTGTCGTAGGTCTCTCTACCAGGGAGCTTTGGCAAAGATCAGCTGGTGCACGATGGTCCCTCGTAGCTCGGGAAGAGGGCGCCTTACCAGGTCCTCTTTGGGTCAGTCCTTGGAGACAGCAGCTTTCAGATTGATGAAGATGGGCAACAGCAATTCTTCTCTTCTAGGAGGGCTTCAAGGTCAAGCTTCAGTTTCACTCCAGTTACTCTTCGTAGTTTGGACTTCAGCTTCTGAACACGAATTCTAGAAGTGAGAGGCCCCCATATATACTAGTTGATCTCCCATACATTCTGCTGGGTCAAACTCAGGCAACCAATCATTCAGAAGGGCATTCATGCAGGCAGGAACCCAATCAGGTGCATAGTTCATTCAGGCCATTCCCTTCACTCCAGACACTCACAACAAGTTATGTGTATTCGGATAAGTACACAGAGAATCAACCCTCCACACTGCATTCATACCAGTTTCGGGCAGGGCTGTCTCAGTCATTGTGTCAAACACCAGAAAACAGACATCCACAACAAGAAGTGCATATTGTTCACACACTCCATTCACCCAGGCCCCACCCACAGGGTGTACCCACAACATACAGTCACTGGGAAGGCTCCAGCCAGTCTGGCCTGGAATTCATAACAACACCATATAAGGAAATTCCACCCAACATCCAGTCAGGGGGAAGGGACAGAGTTGGGGCTTCCCAGGACTTTGGGAAAACAAGGTAACAGGCGATGGAAGGCAAGAGGCCATGGGGGCCATCTTGTTTACATCAGGAATCTACTGATTCCAATGGCAGGGCCTGGGCATACCCAAAATGGAGGACACTCAGAGCACCTGTCAAATTCGGCACTGAGTTGCCACCAGTCGGTACCCTTCTCTGTGGGCCACACACAGGTGCCCAAAAACATACACTAGGGGCACAGGGTTGTACCCCCACCCATTGGTGCCATAAGGATATCCATGGGTCTGTACACCAAAGCAAAAGCTTGAGCTGCACCGCCAGGAGTCACACATAAACTCCTGCACATAAAACACGACAGAACACACAATAAAAACAGTAAAGGACAAGGATACGGAGGCCCTGACCCTCCGATGCATTTCCAGCATCACAGTCGCCCCCCCAGACTGAGGTTAGGGTCCCTAATCTCCCACGAGATAGACACCCTCAACCAGACGGTCAACATACCTTCTGGAAAGGCCATCTGCATTATCTCTGGTCTATGCACTATGGTGAAGTCTAGCCCTTGCAGGCTAATGGACCACCTGAGCAGCTTCGGGTTTTCACCCTTCATCTGCATAAGCCACTTCAGGGGCTTATGATCTGTTTGGAACTTGAAGGTAGACCCCGTAAGGTGGGGTCGAAAACGTCTAAGGCTCCAAACTATGCTAAAACATTCCTTTTCAACAGTATCCCACCTAAATTCTCTACCCTTGAGTTGTCCACTGATGAATATGATGTGATGTTCCCTCCCTTTGTCATCTAACTGTGACAAGACAGCTACAATTCCAGTGTTGCAGACGTCAGTTTGAACGATAAAGGGCTTGCTGTAATCAAGCGCACACAACAAGGGTGCCCTACACAGGTTCTTTCAAGCCATCAAATGCCCTCTGACAGTCTTCCGTCCAATTAACCTTCGTGGGCTGTTTGGGTGAAGTGAGAGCTGTCAGGGGTGCAGCTATGGTTCCATAGTCTTCCATGAAATTGCAATAATACCCAGTGAGACCCAAAAAGGCTCTCACCTGGGTTTGAGTAGTGGGAGTCTCCCAGTCCCGTACATCCTGTACTTTATTGGGGAGAGGTTGGATATGACCCACTCCTACCTCATGACCAAGATATGTGACATTCCCCTGAGCTATCTGGCACTTGGAGGCCTTGATAGTGAGGATTGCCCTTTTCAAGGCCTGCAACACCTTATCCAGATGTGTCAAATGCTCTTTCCAGGTGGAAATGTAGGTGGCAATGTCGTCTAAGTAGACCACACAAAAGGCCTCCAGCCCATTAAGCGCATGATTGACCAATCTCTGGAAGGTGGCAGGGGCATTCTGCAACCTAAAAAGCATGACCCTAAACTGGTAGAGTCCCTCTGGCATTGAGAACGCTGTCTTTTCCTTGGCATGGTCCGTCAGAGCTATTTGCCAATAGTCTGAGTTAAGGTCAAAGGTGCTCACAAATTTGGCAGCACCTATGGTGTCCACGAGCTCATCAGCCCTGGGCAATGGGTGCGTGTCAGTTTTGGTGACGGCATTGACTCCTCGGTAGTCCACACAGAACCTCCAATTCTTAGCACCTGCCTGGGAACTTGCCTTGGGGACAAGGACCACGGGACTGGACCAGGGACTAGTTGAGGGTTCAATAACACCCAGATCCAACATCTTGGTGACCTCATCCTGGATGTGGTTCTTAACTGTATCCGACATATGGTAGCACCTGCTTTTGACAGGCACTCTATCACCAGTGTCAATTTCGTGCCTACACCACGGTGTAAGGCCTGGAGTCAGTGAAAACAGAGAGGCATACTGCCGGAGCCAAGCCCTGCAGGCCCTCTGCTGCTCTGTCATCAGATCAGGAGAGAGATGTACTCCCTCCACGGAGCCATCCTGAGGGTTGCTATGCAACAAATCAGGAAGGGGTCCACTCTCATCCTCTTCTTGCTCTGACGCTAGCAAGAGACATGAGACTTCTGCTCGCCTGTGGAAAGGCTTGAACCTGTTAACATGGAATACCTGAGGGGCTACCCCAGGGACTCCCAGGTCAACCAGATAATTGACTTCTCCCATTTTGGAGATAAACCTGAAGGGTCCAGTCCACTTGTCTGCCAAAGCTCTAGGCTTGGTAGGTTCCATCACAAGGATTTCCTGTCCCGGAGTCCAATCTACTTGCAAGGCTTTAAGGTCATGCCAGTACTTATTCAATTCCTGGCTGGCCTTGAGATTTTCTGTTGCCTGACCCATCATCTGTGTCATCCTCCTTCTGAGGCCTAACACATAGTCCCTCACTTGCTTGGCGGGACCTGGAGGGGTGGCTTCCAAACCTTCTCTGATCAAGGCAAGGTCCCCCCTAACGGGATGTCCAAAGAGTAACTCAAAGGGGCTGAAACCAACACCCTCTTGAGGTACCTCTCTGTAAGCAAACAGCAGGCATGGCAGGAGGAGATTCTATTTCCTCCATAGGGGCTCTTCCAAAGTGCCTAGCATGCCCTTGAGAGTTTTATTAAATCTCTCAACCAGACCATTTGTCTGGGGATAGTAAGAGGTGGAGAACTTGTAGGTTACCCCACACTATTTCCACATGGTTTTCATGTAACTAGACATGAAGTTGGATCCTCTGTCAGAGAAAACCTCCTTAGGGAATTCCACATGGGTAAAAATGCCCAGGAGAGCCCTGGCAACCACCTTGGCAGTAAAAGTCTGAAGGGGTATAACCTCAGGGTAGCTGGTGGCATGATCAACCAAGACCAGGATGAACCGATGTCCACCTGAAGTAGGAGGGTCAAGGGGACCGACAATGTCGATGCCCCCACTGGCAATGGATGCAGTGGGGCAATGACACTACCTCCAGTTTTGCCAGACAACTGACAAGTTGGGCAGGTCCTGCAGTGGGACTACATTTCCACTCCCATTCGGGGCCAGTAGAAATGGACAGAGAGCCTCTGCTTTGTCTTGTTGGTACCAAGATGACCAGCTAAGGGAACCTCATGCGCTAACTGCAGCAGGAAGGGCCTGTAAACCTGGGGTACCACCAACCTCTTGAAGGCACCAGGTTCAGGCTTAGTGGGCTCACTAACAAGGAGCTCACCCTCCCAATAGATCTGGAATGTCCTAGGTACTTTTCCTTGTGCCTGGGACAGGGCCGGCTTCCTCAGACCCTCGAGAGAGTGACACTCTCTCTGTCCCTTACAGAAGTCCACCTGGGAGGGTCCCCCTTCAGCCAGCAGGCATTGAAGATCAGGGTGTTCCTCCGGCTTGAGAACCTCTCCCACAGGAGAGTCTTCTGTCTCTTCTCCCTCTGGAGTTGGGTTTGGGTTTTCCACTGGATCCAGCCCGTCCGGAGTATGGATCCCAATGTGTGCTGTCGGAACAACAGGAAGAGAAAGAGCCCCCTTCAGAGAGGTGGCCTTCTTGGTCTTCCGTCTTCTTGCCCTAGGCCTCGCCTTTGGCTCGGGTAACTGACTCACAGCCAGACCGTGTGTCACCTGTGACCTAGTGACTGTAGCAGCAGTCAGGAGATCAATCCCAACTCCACTAGATCATTACCTAACAGAATGTTAGCAGGGACATTGTCCTGAACCAAGACAGGAAGCTTTGCTGTCTTCTCTCCAACCATGAGTGTGACTAAGGCTACCGGCGATAATTTGGGAGGCCCACCAGCTAACCTGGTGGTTCTCAGAGGAGCACCTACATAGTCCTTTGGCTTGAGCAGGGTCCTGTCCACCACTGTCATGCTTGCCCCATTGTCTCTCAAACCAGTAGAAGGCTGGCCATTCAAGAGGACACTTCTCAAAAACTTGCGGGTGTTCTGTGGAATAGTCGCCAGTACTTCAGCGTACTGGTCCCAGGCCCCAAGGGACACTGAGGTAATCTCTACAGGAGCACCAAATTTGATCCCTGTAGAGGAGGGGAGGACAGCGGCCTCCACCTCAGAAATGGTTTAAGGGTAGGTCAGGCTGACAGGCTGGACTCCAAGTGCCTTACCTTTACACTTGGGGCACCCCTCTTGTGATCCAGAGCCCCACAGTCCCAACAAGTGCCAGGAATGCGGGGTACGGTACTGAAACCACTGGGAGCCTGCTTTGCAGCAGGTGGACCACTACTCTTATTCTCACCCACAGATGACTTATCCCCACTAGATTTTTGGGTTTTAGGAGAGGAAGGTGTTGGTTTACTCGACTGTGATTGCTTCTGGCACTCCTCAGCTTTCTGAGAGGTCCCCTTTTCTTTGTCCTTGTCCTTCCCACTGGGGTGCTTAGGGGACACCCGGTGGGAGACCCACTTGTCAGCCAAGCTAGCCCGCTTAAAGGGATCCAAAATGTTCTGGTCAGCAACATACTGACGCAGCTCTGGTGAACAGGCTTCTGAAAAATGCTCAAAAAACAAAAGGTGGGACAATTCAACAAAAGTTTTAACTTTGTAACCATCAATCCACCCCATCATGTTCATGTGCACAGCACTCACACAGTCAACCCAAGACACATTCTCTCGTTTCTTAAAATCCCTGAACCTTTTAAGGTATTGGGTAGGTGTCTTGCCAAACTTGGCAATCAAAGCAGACTTCATGCACTCATACTGACCCCTTTCTTTCACACTCAGTTTCAGAATACAGTCATATCCAGTCTGAGGCACTCTGCTTAACACTTACCCCAATCTTGCTCATCAACATCATGAATTGCACAAGCCATCTTAAATGCTTCAATCCACTGGAGGATATCAGAACCCTCCAGAAACACACCAACCAAATCTTTCATAAACTTGGTGGCTGGGGACCTGCCACTCTCAACTGGATTAGCTGACGTCTCCACTCTAGCTTTCTTTAGCTAGATTCTTTGGTTCTCAGTGTCCCTATCTTTGAGTATCACTTGCTGTGCCAACTCCTCTTTCTTCAACTCAGCTTCTGTTGCCAACTTTTTGTATTGAAAGGCTAACTGTTCCTGTTGTAGCTCCAATTTTAAAAGTTCAATCTTCAGGGCTTCCCCCTGAAGAGCAGTGCTGGGGTTTGGAACAGAGGCAGCAGGAATGGTGGCATTCCCAGAATCAGTTTCAGCAAAAGCCCCAGGGTCAGAGTTCGCATTGCTTGTATCCCCCCTTCAAGAGTTTCACCATCAGTCTGGTAGTCCACCAGGGCAGCTATAAAATCAGCCCTAGGCTTATCCAAAATGTCTAACTCCCTGGCTTCACAAGCACTCTGGAGAGCCTCTAAGCTCAATCTAGTCAATTAACCATTTGCAATAGACTCCATTGCTTCTAATGCAGTTATCTTGTACACAACTAAACCTCAATTGAACAAAGTGCAGATATTTTGTAAGTGGCATGGTTATACACTGATTCTTAAAACCATAAGCATCCCACCGCTGCCACCAGTGTAAAGACTGGAGGGGGGTGTCTGTACTTCTGCTCTTTACATGGTAGAGGAGCAGCACAGAGGACCCTAGCCAAGATTCTCTATTATTGGTACATGGTCGAGCAATCAAGGCCTAGCTTCTCAGGAGGTGATGCCGGCTGGTTCTTAAGTACAGTGTAGTCCCCAAGCCCCCCCACAGGAATGTCCACACACTGTATTAGTTAAAACACAGTCTTTATATAATTAATGTTCAAGGTTATGTACAATATCACGATAACTCACTTTGTACTCGGTTATCTACAATGGCAAAGCTATACAGTTCTACGTGGTACCACAATTACTATTTGATCTCTTTAAAGTGCATCAACTGTATGGTTAAATGTCACACAAATCAGTTTGTAAAGGAAACCAACAATAGATCTCTCGGGAGGATAGCTCAGTAGGCAACTTGCTCGCCTTGGAAGCAAGACGATACGGAGCACCACAGGTTCGAACCCTGGGTCCGCGCTTAGAAACCTCTGGGTATTAAGCGCGTTATAAATAACCCATCATATCATAGATATAAGAGGAAAGCAGTGGGTTAGAACAATAGGCAGAATACTAGCCCTGCTACCTAGACACAGTTCTGTGTGAAGATCCCCCCACCTGGGCAACCTGTAAAGTAAAGATATATCCCAAGCCCAGTCCATATATTGTTCACAACAATCTTTCCAATAGTTCAGCAACCTTAAAGTACCTGCTGTTGTAGAGTTCCTCGTCGGAAAATCGACGGCCCTTCTTGAGTGCACTCCCTTTAAGGCAGGAGCCACGGGTTGTCGAACGTCCGGCGATGAACACGGTGAACTACGGCGGTGAAATGGCAGCTTCGTTCCTAGCGGTGCTCGTCAATGGGGAATCGTAAACGTCCTGCAAGGAAGAGGCGTGCGGGGCACCTCGATGTCGATAGTTCTGGACCGCAAAGAGTTTGAAGAACTGTGGCCCAGCAAGGGCGTCAAGTCGTCGGCGTCTCTGTGGTCTTTGGGTGGTGGGAAACCCACTGGCGGATGCTCCTCGGCGCTTCGACGGTCTGGCCTTCTCTGGCAGGATAAGGCGGCCCGCGGTGCCGACAAGCGCTTCCGTGAATCGAAAGTTCTTAAGCAACGGGAGCACGGTGGCTCCGGTCGGCAACATCGGTCATCGGCGTTGGTGGACAACAGTCTGGCCGCTTCTCTTTGGGATTCCGCGGCAGTCCCCGTCTCCGGTCGGCAGCCTGTCGTAGGTCTGTCTACCAGGGAGCTTTGACAAAGATCAGCTGGTGCACGATGGTCCCTCATAGCTCGGGAAGAGGGCGCATTGCCAGGTTCTCTCTGGGTCAGTCCTTGGAGACACAGCAGCTTTCAGATTGATGAAGAAGGGCAACAGCAATTCTTCTCTTCCCGTAGGGCTTCAAGGTCAAGCTTCAGTTTCACTACAGTTACTATTCGTAGTTTGGACGAAATTCTAGCAGTGAGAGCCCCCCAGATACACGAGTTGATCTCCCATTCATTCTGCAGGCAACCAATCGGTCAGAAGGGCATTCATGCAGGCAGGCAGCCTATCAGGTACATAGTGCGTTCAGGCCATGCACTTCTCTCCAGACACTCGCAACAAGTTATGTGTATTGGGACAAGTACCCAGCCATTCAACACTCCACACTGCATTCATACCAGTTTTGGGCAGGGCTGTCTCAGTCATTGTGTCAAACACCAGAAACCAGACATCCACAACAAGAAGTGCATATTGGTCACACACTCCATTCACCCTTGTCCCACCCACAGGGTGTACCCACAACATACAGTCACTGTGAAGGCTCCAGCCAGTCTGGACTGGACTTCACAGCAACACCATATATGGAACTTCCACCCAACATCCAGTCAGGGGGAAGGGACATAGTCAGGGCTTCCCAGGACGTTGGGAAAACAAGGTAACAGGCGATGGAAGGCAAGAGGCCATGGGGGCCATCTTGTTTCCATCAGGAATCTACTGATTCCAATGGCAGGGCCTGGGCATCCCCAAAATGGTGGATACTCAGAGTACCTGTCCAATTCAGCACGGAGCTGCCACCAGCCCGTGCCTTGCTCTGTGGGCCACACACAGCTGCCCAAAAACATACACTAGGGGCTCAGGGTTGTACCCCCACCCATGGGTGCCATAAGGGTATCCCATGGGTCTGTACACCGAACCAAAAGAGAGAGCTGCACCGCCAGGAGTCCTGTGCGGAAAACACGACAGAACACACAATAAAACCAGTAATGGACAAGGATACGGAGGCCCTGTCTCTCCGATGCATTTCCAGGATCACAGGGAGACCAAACCAAACAAGGAGAGTTTGAGGGATGTCTCACTCCCAAGAAAGTGTTTGAAACATTTGGTTAAAATGATGCATTGCACGGCACTTTCTTTGCAAAATTGGGTAGAAATCCATACAGTTTGCAATTGGTTTTGTACGGAAGCACATGAAAAACCCCGATCGATTGATCTCTATATAACTCCCACCAGTTGATCCTCCAAGCTACCAGGAGGACCTTACCTTTGGCACTGGTTGGAATCATGAACACCTTGAACACCTTGGTCCCGGAACCATAGGACTTGACACCTGGTTCACTAGCCGTGGCCACAAATACACCAGACTCTGGTGGGGGACGCATTTGGTTGCTTTTCCCTACCACATACCATCAGGAGGTGTTGGGGTTTTGTTTTTCTTTTTTCTTACTTTGTCTCATTTTCTATTGGATAGACTGTTTATTCAGCTATATATTTTGTGGATGGTTTTTGTTTGAAAATGTTCATTCCTTGCCAACACTTGAGTGTATGTCTTACACTATCTGATGTAATTTATTCTGCACACTAATGGTCACTGATTCTTTTGAAAGTGTCATTTCTGTAAATACTCCTTTTTGGAGATCATTTTTACTTGTTAGACAATTACTGCAAAATTAATAAATAGCCACTAAGCTATTACAGCAGTTTTCTTTATGTATTGTTTTTTGCTCCTAGGCAGTAACACTGGATGCTTCGGGGTAGCCTGAGATATCAAACTAATCAGATATCCAGAGTATTTGGGTTCTGCATTCATTGTTATACAGGCGAATTAGCCTTAAGTCTTCTGTTTGTAAAGAACCACACAGGAAGTAATAGTGTGTGTAAAAATATTTTTGTCGGGATGAGGTCAGTTCCTTGTTCGTATAATAGAATTTTCGATGCCCTTTACCTGACCTTCCCAATACATAGGGCCTTCCCTCCTGTTTACTTCTTCACATGAAAAACCCCAACAGTTGCAAGTCACCAATCATGCGCAGTAACATTTTCCAATACATGTCATGCCGTTTTTGCACACAACATATGCTAATTTAAAAATATATTCGGGCTGGTTCTTCCCATGTATGTCCATTCAGGATGCACCAATATATGCCATTATTACCCTACAAGGACTTCCAGCCAGTAAAAGAAAGTATGTCCAGGCTGACTATGCACCATAAATGTTATTACTGACTAGACCCACCTATATTCAATGTGGTTCAGTTTAGCCAAGTAGTATATTTGCTTTACCCTTGATGCATGGTCCTGTAAATCATGGGCAAAGCAAAACAAGCATTGGCAATGCTAACAGTTTGGGTGTTTGTGTAGGCATGGGAAAGGCACTGCTATATTGGTATTAACTGGCCGTTGATGGTAGCAGGTGCAAAATGGTTTAAGTACCTGAGCATCTGATAGCAGTTCCTGGCAAATGCCTAATATATATGCACAACCCAAAGCTGTTGGCTTTGCCAATGCTTGTTTTTAACAGGACTTCAGTGAAAGACACATGGTGCTTTAAAATCAAGTGGCTGAAGGCAGACCTGGTCAAGGCATTTTTATTACAGTAGTAGCGTGTTTACAACTTCATTTAGTCATTCACACCCTGAAGACTTGTTTGAGAAACCACTCGCAGACACTTTGAGGGCAAAGTTTGATGTTAAGGCTTGAGTGAAGTTAGCTCAAAGAGTTCCAATGAGGAAGTGTTTTGGGTGGGGGTAGGCAGGAACTGGATGGGAATTGCTGTAGAGATTAGCATGGCGATGGGAAGTTTTCTGCACTGTGGAGCCCAGTGTGGGGGAAAGCTGGCTCCCCCACTGCTGGACACATTAGGGCATTTCTCAAAGGGTCTCTGCCTCTGAGAGGTCAGCAGGGTTGGGGTAGACTCTGCCAAACTCACAACAGGCTCTGATTAACCACTGACAGACTCTGCAACAGCCCTGTAAGTCTTTCAGAGGTATTAGGCTGTCAATATATTTATTCTTAGGCCAGTACATGCTTGATTGTTCTCAGAGTGGATCTACTTTGAAGTAGGCACATTTTACATTTTCGGATTTGAGGCAAAGGTGGAATGCAATAGGCTAATTTCAGTATCAGTGTCCGTATTGCAATATGTGGACTCTTCCCTCTGTTTCAGTGTGGTAGGAGGCACCCCTTATTAGTTTTGGTTATTAGGGGGTGCCTAAGCGCCACCTATGAGCCAAAACTATTACACTGGATTTCATATAGGAGAGATATAGGATATCAGGAGAGGCACACAGCTTGTGGGTGTTGTTTGGTTATTGACTCAACGATTGTCTACCCCATGCCAATAATCCCTATCGCCATACCGACCCACTACCTGCATCTACCCAACCAAAACATATCCTCATGAGAACTCTTTGAGCAATCTCTGTCAAACAGTAACACTAAACTTTGTGCAGTGGAGGGCCTACAGTGTTATTTCTAAGCTGTCTTCTGAGAGTTATTGGCTCAATTCCCCACCTTTCCTGAGAGTAGGGATCTGCTCCCTCCTCTTTCCTCCCCTGTTTGCTTGCATATCCATTGCTGCCAAACAGCCTAACCTCCCCCAACCCCATTCTTTGTTCCCCGATCCGTTGAATCTCCGCTTTCCTCAGTGTGTACTTTCTCCAAAAACTTGTAAAGCACATTGCTGCTTGACAAAGCAGTCTGTGTGCAAAAAATACACTAATAATAATAGAAATACAAATAATAATTGCAGCTGTAATTGTGCTGCTGGTTTAATAGAACGTGTCTTAACCAAGTGTGCCTTCAGCCACTTGATTTATAAGTAGTGTGTGTGTCCTTGCATCTCATCCTTGCACTGAAGTCATATGAAAAACAAGCATTCTAAAAGACAACAGTTTTGGATTGTTTATAGGTATCATAGGTGTTTGCCAAACACTGGTATCATTTCCCAAGGTGGTCACACCATTTTGCAGCTGTTGTCGTATCATGGTCAAGTATCACCATTCAGGCAGTGCCTCCCAAATGCCTATCCCATGGATACACAAAAGCCAAATCTGTTGACTTTATCAATGCTCGTTTGTAGTGGTTTCATGCAGGACATATCACTCTTCCGTGTTATTGTAGGTTCATGCAGAACATATAATTGTTCCATGTTATAGTGCATTCGAAGATGGAAAGTTTATATCATACCCATTTCAAGTGTGCTTTATCAGAGGAGAAATGTGCCTTAAACCTGAGTGTAGTCTAGAAGGTTGGCAAGAGTACATCCCACCCTGTTAGAGTTTTGAAGGTCGGCAACACCCATTCTGAGCATGGTGTGGAAGGCCAGCAGCAGGTACGTTTGTTTCTGGTTCTTCAGCTTAATAGGAGTCACTGCTCCTTCTGAAAATGATGTTCCATAATCGATTAGTAAAATCTATGCCATCCTGCGGGTCTTACTCCCACAGCGCATGCGTGTGTGTGTTTTTTTTGTGTGTTATGTGTCACCTCAGTCACAGTATACAAACTCTCAGAGTCTTTGACTTGCTACCGCCCTAGATATCAGGGATCTAAAGCTGTCAAGCCAAAAGATGGGCCATTGTCCAATAGCGGCTAAGCTCGCTCAGCATTGCCAGAGTGCCATGAGACAGCGGGACTCTATACGTGTGGAATGACAGTCATTGAATGTGCCATGTGCCCTTCCCCCAGTGCGAGGCCTGGGGCAGTTTGCCCCTCCTGCACCCCCCTTATGATGGCCCTGTGCCCCGTACTGGCAGCCATTCCTGACTGAGCCAGAAATTATGTGCAGCAGCAGAAGACAGTGGCAGTGCACTGTCCTTAGCACAAAAGATTCTGGGCTGGACATATACCCTTATATTCCCCACTTAAAATTGTGGTGGGGATTTGTCCCCCCTATTCCCTCCATGTCCTATGCCCATAGCCGCAGGGTGCCTCCTGTGTTGCTGAACACACGCACCTCGTTTGAGGCTATCAGCAGTGGTTAACGCCACAGACGGAAGAAAGCCAATGCGTTCATTGTCTATCTACTAATGGTATGAAACAGATCATACTTTGCTTAAAACCTTTCGGTTCATGAAAACACCAAGATGGGGTACTAAATAAGTTCAAAGGAAACCCATGTACAATGGTGGAGAGTCCCTATTTCCGGTTCATCCCATTCGCAGCAAGATTCACTTTTGCGCCTGTGTTCTTGGTCCGGTTTCCATGCTCAGGTCAGTCATTATGTCACTGGTAGGTGCATGCTGCCGACAAAACCCAGGCTTCACTACTGGCTTCAACTTTGTTGATGAACAAAATCCATGATTCCCCTTGAACACCCTGTTCTGTGGTCATTGTATTATTTATTTATTTTTCAACATATTTTTGATTCCAGTTTTACGAGCACTCAACCACATCTACAACCAATGACATTTCAGTTCCAAACATTCAGTTTGAGGTGTCCAGATTGCCCCTCCTCCTCTCACACCCCATCTTACATTGTCACATTATTCAAGTCCGGTGAGTTTAAACGGCATTAATAATCATAACTAGTTATTGGGAGACCCACATGTTACCATCTTTGTATGTTCCCCATCTTTATCAATTGCTCTGTTGGGTTAGAGCTGTCTGTATTCCACCTCGGGCGGAGCATCCCACCAAGGAGGCTTCGTCCCAAAGCCTTGTATTCAGGGCTGAATATATTGACCCCCTAGTCCCTGCAAATCCCCCGCCTTCTCATTAGTTACCCTCGTGCTTTTGTTGCCTACTCGTTCCCCATTTGCTCATGAAGTCCTCCTATTCCTCATTAAATGTTCCCAAATCGTCATGCACTTGGTAGGTTAGCTTCTTCATTGTGTATGTTTGCCAGACTTTCATTAGTCAGTCCTCCTTATCTGGGACTGTCTGGCCCTTCTGATTGGGGCCAACGCTAGTCTCCACATCCTGGGGAACTGGTATTCCTTGTAATCGCTCATTTGCATTTTCGGGCACATCCACCAGATATGTGTTAATGATCTTCTGATCCACATCCCCAGGGACAAAAAGGGGACACCACCTCATACATCTTTGAGAGCATCTCGATGGTCCCTGTGCCATCCATGAAGGATCTTAAAAGGATGTTGCAATGTTACAATGAAACGTGACCTTGCAAACCTTCCCCCGTATATGGTCTGAAATTTCTTCCCCAGCTAAATCAGTCCAATACTTTTTAAAGCCCTGCTTGTCTAGTACCTCTGTTGGCAGCAGTGCCTTATAGTCTTCACACTATCCCTTTCCTAGTGTCCACATCCTTCAGTGCCTTTTAAAAGGGTGTGAGATCCTTTTCCAGGTGTTTAACCCACCCAGAGTCTAGTATGCAGCCCTTGAGTCTCAGGTATACTAATGCATTTATGGAATTCTGGCCAAGTATCTCACAGATTTCACCATTTAGCTTCCCAAAACAACTGCCCCACTCTCTCTTGCCCTGCATCTGACCATGATCGGGCATTATGAAATCCTGCCTTATTCAAGTCAAAAGCTGCACGCCAAAGTGAGCTGAGCGGGGAAGGTTATGTAGTGAGGGCTCGGCATCGTCGACCCTTTTTCTCTCAGAGTTGGGTGGCCCCGCAGTGAGCGGCCACATGCAGTCCCTGGCCTTCTTTGGATGTGCCGCCCAGTCCTCTAAGAACGTCCAGTATGTGCCCAGGTCATCCCTCATGGGCTCCAACATTACTCTCATCTGGGCTGCTTTGTCGTATTTTCAGAAGTCTAGGAACTGAAATCCACCACAGTCTTTAGGGAGAGTTAACAATGCTCTACTGATCCTTGATTTCTTCCCTGCCCAAAACAATCTATAGACTGCTTGATCCAAGTCTCTAAAAAACTTTCTGGGAGGGGTATCTCTAAGGTTGAAAAAGGTATAAGAGACACAGCAGTATATTCATTTTAACTGCAGTCATCCTGCCACACCATGAAAGGATCAATGAGCTCCATCGTTTAAGTTTGTCTAAGGTCATTCTGAATGGTTTCCATTAGAGGGGTGACATTTATGGAACTCAAGTCTTACAGAACACTGGGAATCCTAATGCTCAAGTAATCTATTTATTTCTGTTCTATTTTCATTCCCAGAACTTCCTTATCCCTGACGGGCGTAGCGATCACCCGACCAATCGGTAATACTCTAGACTTTGGGCCTGAATCAGGCCCTTTGACCTGTTTAATTTCAGTTGGGAAACAAATATTCCAAATGTTTCTATAAGGGCCATCAACACCATTATTAAGGCTCTCCCAACTCCCATGTATTGTATCCGGGAATGTCATCCGCAAATAGTGATAATAATTCAACTTCCTCACATACAATCTCTTTAATAGTGGGATCGGCTCTTACTGTGGCCACTAACGGTTCTATGGCCATGACATATGCAAAGGGTGATAAGGGCACCCCTGTGTGGTTCCCAAAGATAACCTGAAGGAATCAGAGAGAACACCATTCACCTAAACCCTAGCTGTCAGTGATCTATAAGGTGCTGCCACCGATCCACAGAAATGTGAGCCTAATTCCGGTTCTCTCTAGGACCTTACCTAAGTACGTCCATTCCACTCTGTCAAATGCTTTCTTGGAATCAAGTGAGACCAGTCAAGCGTCCTGGTCTTTATTCTGAGCTATGTGAATCAAGTTCAGGGTTTTTTCTAATGTTGTCCGACCCCTGTCTACACCTTTTGAATCCGACCTGATCGCTATGGATAAGTTTAGGAAGAACCTTTTCAAGTCTATTTCCCAAGGACTTGGCCAACATTTTCATGTCTGTATTTAACAGGGAGATGGGTCTCAACGAGGCAAACGAGGATGGATCTTTATCCTCCTTGTGGATTACTACAATTATCGACCCCATCATTGCATTGGGCAGGTCCCCCTTTTGGAGGATGTTGTTACAGACTTTCACCAAGTACAGAGCTAGAGTGGATCTATACATTTTGAAAATTCAGATGGGGAAATCTGCCATCTCCAGGTGTCATGCCCTCTGGCATGCCTTTGATAGCAGCCACTACCTCATCTTCAGTAATAGAGTCATTGAAAAATTGGGCGGACTCTCTAGGAAGACCAGGGAGTGTGAAAGGATCCAAGAAGTTCTCTATTAGGTGGTCTCCTCCTCTATATTCGGAGTCATACAGATTCTATTTAAAAAATGTTGAATTCACCAGCTATACTGTGGTTATTGTAGGCCACCTGGGAGTCACCAGTGCATATTTTGTGGACCATTTTAGACTTCCTCAGTTCTCAGTTTTCACACCAGGATCTTGCCAGGCTTCTTCCCCTTCTCACAATATTTTTGTTTCAGAAATTGAATTTTCCTGTCTGTTTCATGGGCCACAAGTGCTTGCAGCTGCAATTTACAGATCCCAAGTTCTTTCGAGGTTGATGGGTTACTATACATTTTTCCTGCGCCTCCCAGTTGGAGAGACTCGTTCTAATCCCTCAACCTAGTTTCCTCTCGTTGGGACTCTTTTTTTCCCCTGGGAGTCTAACCCGATTTATTCCCCCTGTATAGTCGCTGCAAAGCCCTCCCGCAGTAAGTGTTACTTCCCATTATCATTCATCTGAAAATACTCTTTTATATTAGATCGAAGTGTCCGTGCTACTTCTCAATCATTTAGAAGAAAATCATTGTATGCCCACCTGCCTGCCCTAGCATCCGCTGTCCATTCGCCTATTTTAACAGTGAGAAGGTCATGGTCAGACCACGGGATCAGTAAGAGAGCTACAATTTCAATCTTGGGCTTAACCCTTGCATCTACCAACCATGTCTATTCCAGAGTATGACTTGTGAACCGCTGAGTATTAGGTACATGGAGGGTCTTCCTCTTCCTGTAGTGCCAGGGCACCCTCAATTCCCAAATCAAGGTTAATGTCTCCATATCATATTGAGTCAGTACTGGGGACCCACTGGGACCTATGGGGTTTCATGCTCTTCCTGTCTCTTTCGGGGTTAAGGATGGAGCAGAGTCCAGTTCGAGGCCTTCTTTACTTGGGCATGGCATTCGTTTGGATCGTCCTTCAGGTGAGTGTAGTGTCAACATGTTAAGTCTGAGGAATCCCTTTTTATTTTTGTTTGTGCATTTATTGAAGTCTAGTCTGAACATGTCAGGCGGCTCTGAGAGCAACTACCTGAGGAAGTCCAGTTGGCACACAACAGCATGCCAACACAATGCTGTTGTGTGATAGTGACCTGCCATGTATGTATGTATGTACCCATGTCCCTCACAGAAGCACATCGACCAACTATTGAACAAGCGACCTCTATTGGGTACATGTTCTTTGGGAAACATAGAGAGAACAATATGGGGGGCGGAGTAGCCTTAATATGTAAAAAAGAGTTGGGGTTCTATGAGGCCAAAATACACTGCATGGGTTGTGATATTATCCATGTAAAGTTGACCTCGAACCCTAACTATAGTCTGAACATTGTTTTACTCTACCGTCCACCAGGTGATGGAGGTAACTTCAATGACGACTTAGTTAACCTAGTTACGCCCTTGCTGACAACTAACTCGGGGCTAGTAATACTAGGTGATTTCAATCTATGGAAAAATGATAAGACAGATAAAAAAGCATTACAATTGGAGAATATGATGAAAAGCCATTGTATTGTCTATTGTAATACTGAGCCGACACATATTAAGGGACATATTTTGGACTGGATTGGAGGAGGAAATGTCCAAATCGGGCCCATTTCCACTACTCCATGTATCTGGTCCGATCACTATCTCTTGACCTGTTGTTTGGAGCTCCCTGTTAAACCAGCAAGAGTGCATATTACTGCACACACGGTTAAATTGCGTAATTTTAAGAATATTACCTCTGACATTTTAAAGTCTTATGTAGAATCACTCGTGGACAAAACAAGAGAACAGGATAATCCTGAGAGGCTTACAGAAGTCTATAACAAATTCATGTTGGAGATGTTGGATAAGCATGCTCCCCTAAAAGATAAAACAATTAAAGACTTGCCCAATCGCCATAAGTGGTTCACTCCCATACTAGCTGAACCTAAAGCTAAAAAGAGACAGGCAGAACACACCTGGCATAAAGATAAATCCAATGAGAATTTGTTAGCATGGAAACTCGTTGAAAAAAATACAAGGCACTGATCATAGAGACTAAGAAAACTTTTGATGACCAGATAAGCCAGGCTGGAGATATGACAAAGGAACTCTTCCGTCTCTTTAGAACTTGGGAGAAACCCCTGGTCTGTAATTCTTTTATCAAACCCATCAAATAGAGTTCAGAAGGCTTTCGCAGATAAGCTGTCGAAAGCCCAAAAGAAAATTGAACAGGAAATATTGATTCCCTCACTACTCAATTCCCCTTCTATTACCGTTGCTCTAGGCACCTTTAATTTTACTGAACCTAATTCAGTTGAAATTTTGGAGTTACTAAAAAATATGCACCACACCAATTGTCCAGGGAAAATTCTTCCGTCTAAATACATATTGGAACAACGAGAATTGTTCGCCCCATTCCTCTGCCGGTTTGTTGGATCATCCTTCCGTACCTGTTCTATTCCTCAATCTATAAAAATGTGGCAGTTACGCCGCTACTAAAAAAATTGGTCTTAAGTTGGATGCAGCCAACTTAAGACCAATTACTAATACCCTGTTCTTCCTAAAACTAATTGATAAGGTAGCCACCACAGAGTTTCAATCATATGTATCTAACACCGGTAAGCTACATGTGAAGCAATCAGGTTTCAGGAGCTTTCATGGAACTGAATCCGCGCTCTTGGACTTACATACACACATGCTTGGCAAACTGGAGAACAGCAAGTCAGGGGCTGCTGATGTTATTAGATCTCTCGGCAGCCTTCGACTTGCTGGATCATAACATTTTACTTAAAAGTATGACGACTGTTGGAGGCTTATCCAGCAATGCCATCATCTGGCTTAGATCATTCTTGGAGCGCCATCAGTCTTGTGTCTACTGGGGTGATTGTGTTTCCGAGCCACAAACAATAACATGTGGAGTATTTCGCCTTTGTTGTTTAATATTTATATATTACCTTTATGTGTTGAGTTCGAAGCCTTGGGGATCTTCTTCTGCAATTGTGCAGATGATTTTCAGTTGGTTTTGGACATAACCGGGAACTATGAAGTCGATCAACAAACTCTGACTGCAATTTACCATGTTATTAAGCAATGGATGTCAGTGAATTGGCTCTGTTTGAATGCCGCTAAAACTGAGCTGATGCTTTTTGGGCCACAACACGCTCAATCTAAACTGAACCATAAATACAACTGCTTTTCCATTGAAAGCAATCAAATCAAAACTGTGCAGAAAGTCAATACCTTGGGCACCTACATGGAGGACAGCCTTGATAGCGAGGCACATGTCACAGCCATTTCTTCTAATACCAACTACCATTTTATGGTACTGAGACAAGTTGCCCCGCTAATATCAGTGGAAAACCGTATAAAACTTGTAAGAGCAGTAATTCTGCCACGTGTTGACTACTGTAATGCTTTGCTAAGAGGAGCCAGCAAAACAAATGTTCAACAGTTGCAGAAAATTCAAAATGCAGTGGTTCGAGTCATCTTCCAGATGAAAAGCTCTGAACCTACTAGCGCTGCTAAGAGAAAGCTGCATTGGCTCCCAGTGGCAGCTCGTATTCAATTTAAATTGCTTACCATGTGCCATAAATGCATCTTCGGAAATGCCCTTTCATATTTGAAGGAGAGGATTAATATTTATCATCCGAATAGATGCCTAAGATCTATGGAGGGCTGCTTGTTGGTACTATCACGAACTTCGGGGTGCACAAGCCTGGATTGCGTTACCAATCAAAATACGTCAAACTAAGGATCATCTTCTTTTCCTACAACAGATGAAGACCATTCTGTTCAATTAGGATCTACTGTAGATTTCTCCACCGCTGCTGTCTTTCGGCGCCTGGATGCCCACAGGCTTTGGCGCCTTATAAATCTGAATAACATAACATAACATTATCTTCAATAAAATCAAGCACCCATACAACTCTGCCTTTGGGGATTCTATGTTCATTCATCCCCAGTTTTCTTTGCTGCTTTTTTGGCCAAAAATGTTTTGCTGAAAAACAATCATTGCATTTTTTTTTATTTGTGGGGAGGAGTGGGTGTCCCCCCAAACCCCTCCTCCCCTATTATTTATTTCCTATACACCACTGCACCCTGCCCCTTATATGCCCCTTCCCACCCCCCATATTTTTCGATGTTTATATTTGGCAAGAAAAACGTGAAATAAAATGGCCGATGAATGAACAGCATACCCCTTTGGGAGGCCCTTTTTTCATCTATCTGCTTTTCCTGGCAGACAATATGCATTTACTTCTCTGCCGCCAGACAAGTAAAAAGTGTACTGCATTGCAAACGTGGCATTTCAGCATCAGAAACGCAGATTCTGGTGCAGTAGGACTGTTGTACTCAATTAAGCATCTAATCCTGTACATGTCCACGGATGAGGAAAAATGCTGTTTAGGTTGTGTTGTTCATGGAATGCCCAACTGCCATTGTTTTGGCCCCAAAGTGCTCTGTGTTGTCTGGGAATTTGCCAGACCATTGTCTGAACACTGCCAGACTGTACTCCACTGTTCTGCAGGAGAATAGTTGCTTTGGCAGAATAGGCTACTACTATAACCTTATATGTAAGTTATGTGGCTGCCAGTAGATTGGTCATTGCTGCTATGGGAACAGCATTAAGATGGGTTTCTAAGATCAACTCTGTAGGCCCCCCAAGGTATGGTGAACAGGAAGCTTGAGTTTAGCTAAAATCCGATCAGGGCAGCAATGGAGAGCAATCACTGCTTAGTCTCAAGAGCATGAGTGTGGTCCGGGGCCCCAATGAGATATCGCACAGTAATTCAGCTCAGACAGTTTGTTATACAAATATTTATTTTGGACTTTAGAACACACCAGGAAATGAAGCTAGGAAGTAGTGAAATCACACAAAACCATAGAACACAAATAAATATGTTCACCAGTAGGTTCACTTTCAATACACCACTAAATAACTAACTAGGAGAAACTGGTATGTACTCGGGTGTAGATGAAATTATTCTAACCAGTCACAAGTACAATTCCCTTTTCTTAAGAAGTCCAGCCTAGGATGTATGGGGCCTAGTGCCCAAAAGTCACAGGCTCCAATATAAGGTTTCTCTGAGGAAGGTCTCCTCTGCAGGGATGCAATGGACTTGTGGTGGTGATTGAAAATGTTTTGAACTGTTTTGAAAGTTCAACTATTTGTCGGAAGACTGGTACATTCTCCTCTTCCTTCCAGTCCCAGGGCTAACCTGGGGGAGGATTCTTGACCCAGGTTCGATGATCAAAGGTCAGAGGGAGATAGGAAACAAAGGGCTTTGCACCCAATGTTATCCTATGGAAGACAGGTTGTAGAGCACAGGTCTTTTACTTACCACCCTCACCTTTTAATCTCAAAAGATATCAGGGGTTACTTTTTTGTGGGTGCTACTTGTGGCACTTGAAATACCCCTTCACTCCAACCCAGCACCTCTACATCTCCTCCAGCTCCACAGATCCCTGCTGCAGGTCAATGAATGGAAATGGGGAGGGAGGAAGGGCATGCTAGAGAAGGACCAGGTGACAGGAACACAATTGGAACTGGAGAGTAGAGTAGGGAAGAAACATGAGGGAGAGATTGGGAGCGAGGGAAGGCAGGAGATGAGGTAATTGAAGGGAGTCAGGTGAGGGCAGAAGGGTCAATGGGTACAGAGAATGAACAAGGGCAGGGGGAGGGGCAAAAGTTAATGAGGCAAACAATTAAGGGAAAATGCAGGGCACAGAGGATGAAAGGGAGGGGAAATGGAGAGCAGGGGGTTCAGGAGTTTAAGGAGAATGGGGAATAATGGCAGTCTAAAGAGTCGGAGATAAATGAAGAGTGAGGGAGGGCAGGAGAAAGGGAGAGAAGGGAGGTGAGTGAGGAATGGGGAGTGGAGGGTCAGCAAAGTTAGGGCAAATGGTGTGTGACATGGGTAAACAAGGGAGAGAAAAATGGAGTGAAGGAAGGCAGGTGAGTATGCGAGTAGCAGCAAAATGAGAGAGCAGGATCTTTATAAAAAAACCTTTGGCAGAAATGGAGAAATTACATGGGATGACATAGTGGGCAGAAAGAGTGGGATGTAGAGAGGAAATTGCTACTAAGGAAAAAAGAGTGGGCCCAAAAGAATGCTGAATGGGAGACAATGGAAGCAGGAGTGAAAGGGGATAATATTTGTGATGTGAGGTGGGCAGGTGCTTGCCTTAGCTGCCCACCTATACGCAGTCACAGCTGTAATAGAAGGGAAACCATTAAATTGCAGCCACTTTGATAAGGTTGTATTGATATGGCCCAAAAAGATCCACATGGTTGATGAAAACCCCTTTGTGCTCCGTGTTCACCTTATACCAAATTGGCAATGAAAAAAGCCCAGATGAAACCTGAGGTCGAGTATAGGGCTGGATGTGTCAGTAGGGTTGCCAACCATCCAACATTTTGCTGGACTGTCACAATCAATTTTATGGGCCGTGTCTCTCATACAGCCAGCTCGGCCAGAAATAAGTCCTGACTTTTCTCCTGAAGCAGGATCAGCTGTCCAAAGTCTTCCCAGCTCACACTTTTCATGTGACAGTTAAAAGGGCAGCACAGCACCTTTCCCACTGCTCCCACAGCACCCCCAGGTTCAGCTTTGTGTCAACCAAGCATTTCAATAAAAGTATTGGAGGTTTATTACCCAGACACATGCGTGGCTTGTTAAGGACTGCTGTCCCTTAAAAGGTGAGTATGGTGGGTGATAATAAAAAGCAGGAGAGTATAACGCTCCATGCTGCATGAAATATTGGCTCAAGCAGATTACCTTGTATTGCATTCTCTTTCACTGTGAATACCTTTTTTAAACCAATTTTTTTTTTTTTAGGTTCACATTCCTTTGCAGGCTGCTACTGCAATCTTGCATTCAGGGTGGCGAAAATAAAGCTATACATGTCTTTTTGCTCAATCTATTTCTATAACCATGTTTCTGAGGCTCGTGGATCTGCTTACAATCACATGCTTTGCATAGGCCAACATCTAGTAATAGGTGCATAGTATTAAATGACTTGTTTTCGAAGTTCGAAAAGGGACGTTGACTGGGCTTTCCTTATGTGCTATCCCTTATGTGACGTGTATTTTACCCATGGTCCTTCACGCGTCTAGGTCCATCAGATTGTTTTTTTCCACCACTGTGGTTGGTCGCTTTATGCAGAGTTTCTTGGCTAACGCCATTAATAAAGTTTTAAACCTAATTTTGAGTTATCCGTTCGCTACTGTTACATCACTATCGCTCGATGATCAACTCTTCAGCGGCCTTTGAAGCTTTTTGGAGACTGTTCCCTTTGACTCGATGACTCGCTGGCTTCTACCTACACCAGGCTCTGGCCTGTTACAGTACGGAGAGTGGGGGATTCTCATACTTTCAATCATTTGCGAGAATGTCTTTTCACATCTTTCTCCTCTACATTCTATGTCATGCCGCCTTTTTTAAAAATCATGGAAAATATTCCTTTTACATTTTGTCCATCCAGCAATAGGAAGTATCCGTGGAAAGACATGCATCGCGTGTGCAACTACTGCCTTCTGAGAGATCACTCTGAAAAGCAATTTCTGTCCTTTAAATTTTTTCGACCCAAAACTTTAAAAGACAGACGTAGGAAATGTTGGGCGGCCTACGCAATGCAGGCTAAAGCTTACACAGATAAGACAGTGGGCACAGAAGAGTTCAAAGAGCAAGGAAGCTATGCCGCACAAAATGACGCCAAAGACATTACGGGTTCTACTGAATCCCACGTGACAGTCCCCGCCTACGAGAAGCAGGCCGGTGGTCCTGTGATGGAGACTACACTCTGCGGCAAAGGCACACATAAACACTCCCACACTAAAAACACAACCCCTAACCATCAGTTGTATAATAAGTCAAAGAATGGACACATGGCATCAGAAAAAAACATCAACACTGGTTCTGACTCAAAGCGTCGATTGTCCTCTGGGCCCGCAGCTTCATGTTCGCCACAAGGCAAACATCCTAAACAGACGTCGAGCGAAACAACTTCAACTACGACACATAAAGATACCGTTCATCCACGTACTGAACGACAAGCATCAACACATAAATCTTTAATGCACTGTGATGATACGTCAAAAGACACACATCACAAACACGTTTCTAAACCAGCTTCCACATCCTTGGAAGGTGCGTCAAAACCCACACAATATAAATGTGCTTCCTCTCCTGTATCAGAGGCTTTACATCCACATCACACATTTTAGTCTGAAGATGATTCCATAACCTTCAATTTACAAAACACCCCTAGTACAGGGTATTGGACTAAAGAAAAGTTTGAGAAGACTATGGCTACAATGTCATGTTTTGTAGACTTTCTAAAGAACCCTTTAAAACTAAAATATTTTGATTCAAGGGAAGGAGATCCTCCTGCTAAATCTCAATGGTTGCAATCGCCTGTTCAACCCACAACGGTAATTTCAATACCAGATGATGAACAGGATCAACATCCGGGTGTTCAAGGTTTAGATGATGAATTTTACACTAATAATGGTCAAGGTTAGTTTGATGATCAATATTCCCAGGATCAGTATGATGATGATGATGATATGCATGTGTTGCTGTTACCTGAAGATCTACATCAGCCTATTGCTTATTCACCAATACATGACCAAATTCAGCACAATTATCGGTTTATTAAAGCAGCTGATCATTTTACGCAAAACAAAGGGGGGTCTGGGAATCTCTCTACCAGCACGAACACAGCCCAATGACCTGTTCTTGGGTGAATAACCCCTGGGAGAGACTCTACCAAGTCTTTAGCTCACTGTCCCTTTCACAGAGAAGAAATTTCCCCGCATATCAGCCTTTGTCCTGCCCAGGGGCAGTCCAGCGCCGAAATGCTAGGCAATTCTCCTTTGAACAAGAGTACCATCAGTAACCCCATACACGTGTTTCAGCCTTGTTGGGCCTCAACAGTGAGGTGAAACTGTTGCCTCTCTAAGAACAGTGAGCAAGGGGTCCACGTCTGGATCGCCCTGTTAACTTAGGGTGAAACCCAAAGTTAATTCATGCAAAACAAAGTGGGGTCTGGGAATCTCTCTACCAGCACGAACACAGCCCAAGGACCTGTTCTTGGGTAAATAACCCCTGGGAGAGACTCTACCAAGTCTTTAGCTCACTGTCCCTTTCACAGAGAAGAAATTTCCCCACATATCAGCCTTTGTCCTGCCCAGGGGCAGTCCAGCGCCGAAATGCTAGGCAATGCTCCTTTGAACAAGAGTACCATCAGTAACCCCATACACTTGTTTCAGCCTTGTTGGGCATCATCAGTGAGGTGAAACTGTTGCCTCTCTAAGAACAGTGAGCAAGGGGTCCACGTCTGGATCGCCCTGTTAACTTAGGGTGAAACCCAAAGTTAATTCATGCAAAACAAAAGGGGGTCTGGGAATCTCTCTACCAGCACGAACACAGCCCAATGACCTGTTCTTGGGTGAATAACCCCTTGGAGGAACTCTACCAAGTCTTTAGCTCACTGTCCCTTTCACAGAGAAGAAATTTCCCCACATATCAGCCTTTGTCCTGCCCAGGGGCAGTCCAGCGCCGAAATGCTAGGCAATTCTCCTTTGAACAAGAGTACCATCAGTAACCCCATACACGTGTTTCAGCCTTGTTGGGCATCATCAGTGAGGTGAAACTGTTGCCTCTCTAAGAACAGTGAGCAAGGGGTCCACGTCTGGATCGCCCTGTTAACTTAGGGTGAAACCCAAAGTTAATTCATGCAAAACAAAGGGGGGTCTGGGAATCTCTCTACCAGCACGAACACAGCCCAATGACCTGTTCTTGGGTGAATAACCCCTGGGAGAGACTCTACCAAGTCTTTAGCTCACTGTCCCTTTCACAGAGAAGAAATGTCCCCACATATCATCCAGTGTTTACGATCCAAACTCAAGAAGTCCTGTAAGACAGCAAATTTGTCGATGGCATCTTAGGGGAAAAGAAGTCTGTTGGCCAGTTTATTCCATTACTTCAGTCAGTGGCTAAATGTATTCAGCCATCTTTGTCTTCTCCCTTGTGAATCCCTTGTCGAGAAAACCTTTAAAACTGCGCAGACTGATTCCCTCTACATTAGGGGACAGCTTAAGACAGATTCCCTAGTGGTCACAACCACAAGAAAAAGGGCGGCCACTCCATTAGCGTCTGCCGAGGCACCGAAAAAGAGAGCAAAACATTATTTGCTCTAGGTAAGAAAGTTTCAACATCAGCAGCTTATCAGGTACGCATTGCTACAATACAACATTATTAGCCAGCTACGATAGTTTACTTTAGGACAGTGTCCACAACCAACTTGATGCTGTTCCTGAACCATTGCGTTCACAAATTCGCAAACAGTTTCTGAAGGCAAACAAGTTGCCAACATAATTATTAAAAACAATTTAGATGCAGCAGACACCGCTGGTTGAATCATAGTTGAAGGTACTCTTTTAAAATGTCATTCTTGGTTATGCCAGTCAGGTTTTAAACAAGTGGAGACACAATCAAACACTGCTAAATATGCCCATTGAGCCCAATGTCTTATTTGTTAAGGCAGTAGATGATGCTCTTAAAAATGCTAAAGAAGGCCGTAAAACTCTTAAGACACTACGGCAAATCTCTAATAGGCCCTATGTCCAACAGGACATTTTCAACACACGCCGCTCCTTTTGAGGGCAAGAATACCCACGTACATCACATACAGGTTATAGTCAGGGACCTTCCACTCCATGGCACGCCTCCCAAGCTCAATTGTCCCTTTATCAGTCCACCTTTAAAGGGGCTACAAAAGGGGAAGAAGTAGGGCTGCATCCTGTAGAGGCTCTGCAGCTCCTAAGCAATGACATAACCATTCAGGTACACTCCCATGTCTCCCCAGTAAGGGGTTGCATTTCTCTATTCCCCCATGTATGGGAGGGGATCACATCAGACCAGTGGGTGCTGTCGACTGTGTCCAGGGATTACTCTATCGAGTTTATAGAAAAAAACCTAAAATGGGTAGTAACCTAGCACACTCACCCATAAATCCCCACAATAAACAATACTCTTACACACCAACTATAAGCTCCAGCAATGGGAGTAACCTAGCACACATCGACACTCACCCATAAATCCCCACAATAAACAATACTCGTACGTACACACTAACTATAAGCTCCAGCAATGGGAGTAACCTTGCACACTTCGGTATTCACCCCTAAAATGGGTAGTAACCTAGCACACTCACCCATAAATCCCCACAATAAACAATACTCTTACACACCAACTATAAGCTCCAGCAATGGGAGTAACCTAGCACACATCGACACTCACCCATAAATCACCACAATAAACAATACTCGTACGTACACACTAACTATAAGCTCCAGCAATGGGAGTAACCTTGCACACTTCGGTATTCACCCCTAAAATGGGTAGTAACCTAGCACACTCACCCATAAATCCCCATAATAAACACACTCTTACACACCAACAATAAGCTCCAGCAATGGGAGTAACCTAGCACACATCGACACTCACCCATAAATCCCCACAATAAACAATACTCGTACGTACACACTAACTATAAGCTCCAGCAATGGGAGTAACCTAGCACACATCGACACTCACCCATAAATCCCCACAATAAACAATACTCGTACGTACACACCAACTATAAGCTCCAGCAATGGGAGTAACCTTGCACACTTCGGTATTCACCCCTAAAATGGGTAGTAACCTAGCACACTCACCCATAAATCCCCACAATAAACAATACTCTTACACACCAACTATAAGCTCCAGCAATGGGAGTAACCTAGCACACATCGACACTCACCCATAAATCACCACAATAAACAATACTCGTACGTACACACTAACTATAAGCTCCAGCAATGGGAGTAACCTTGCACACTTCGGTATTCACCCCTAAAATGGGTAGTAACCTAGCACACTCACCCATAAATCCCCACAATAAACAATACTCTTACACACCAACTATAAGCTCCAGCAATGGGAGTAACCTTGCACACTTCGGTATTCACCCCTAAAATGGGTAGTAACCTAGCACACTCACCCATAAATCCCCACAATAAACAATACTCTTACACACCAACTATAAGCTCCAGCAATGGGAGTAACCTAGCACACATCGACACTCACCCATAAATCACCACAATAAACAATACTCGTACGTACACACTAACTATAAGCTCCAGCAATGGGAGTAACCTTGCACACTTCGGTATTCACCCCTAAAATGGGTAGTAACCTAGCACACTCACCCATAAATCCCCATAATAAACACACTCTTACACACCAACAATAAGCTCCAGCAATGGGAGTAACCTAGCACACATCGACACTCACCCATAAATCCCCACAATAAACAATACTCGTACGTACACACTAACTATAAGCTCCAGCAATGGGAGTAACCTAGTACACATCGACACTCACCCATAAATCCCCACAATAAACAATACTCGTACGTACACACCAACTATAAGCTCCAGCAATGGGAGTAACCTTGCACACTTCGGTATTCACCCCTAAAATGGGTAGTAACCTAGCACACTCACCCATAAATCCCCATAATAAACAATACTCTTACACACCAACAATAAGCTCCAGCAATGGGAGTAACCTATAACACATCGACACTCACCCATAAATCCCCACAATAAACAATACTCGTACGTACACACTAACTATAAGCTCCAGCAATGGGAGTAACCTTGCACACTTCGGTATTCACCCCTAAAATGGGTAGTAACCTAGCACACTCACCCATAAATCCCCATAATAAACAATACTCGTACACACTAACCATACGCTCCAGCAATGGGAGTAACCTTGCACACTTCGGTATTCACCCCTAAAATGGGTATTAACCTAGCACACTCACCCATAAATCCCCATAATAAACAATACTCGTACACACTAACCATACGCTCCAGCAATGGGAGTAACCTTGCACACTTTGGTATTAACCCCTAAAATGGGTATTAACCTACCACACTCACCCATAAATCCCCACAATAAACAATACTCGTACACACTAACCATACGCTCCAGCAATGGGAGTAACCTTGCACACTTTGGCATTAACCCCTAAAATGGGTATTAACCTACCACACTCAGAAAGAAACCCAAATAATGGCTTTCAGGCAGCAAAAAACACACTTACCCAGTTTTATACTCCAGTGCTGCACAGCAGCCTCCAGCAGCCTCCTTTGTGTCAAATGGGAGGTTTTCATAGACACTCTGGAAATATTGTCTTCCACACAACGCATGCTTGTAAAGACCCACTTCCAGTGCAATGCTTAATACATTAGGATTCACTGAGAGACTCGTTAACAATGCAATGTACAATACAATACAATGCAATGCAATGCATGGATAGAGCTGCTGCAAGTCCAATGCCTCACACAACAGGATGCACGGATAGACTCACTGCCAAATCAACACATCATACAACAGGATACATGAATACATCGGTTTCAAATGCAATAGCTAATACAATAGTATTCATGGATAGAGCTTCTTACAAAGCAATGCCTTATGGAACAGAATGGATGGATGGACCGGCAGCCAATGCAATTCCTAATATAGCGTTATTGACTGAAAGAGGAGTCATTATTGCGGGATAGTAACCTTTGTCCCGGGCAAAAATTGGGGAAGGGTCGTTGTCCCAAATGATAATGACCCCTCCTGACGTCTATAACGCTTTAAGCACATAGTGGTAGTAGCAATACGTGTTTTGGAGTTTTAATGGGGAATTAAAAAGAGGTGTTATTTTAATAGTGAGTAGTGAGACCAAAAATAGTTAGTAAGTTAAATGTGTTTTTATTTTGTACTATTTGAATATCAAATGTCTTCATACGATAAGCATTGTAATTGGATATTAGGTAAAAGTGGTGCTGCTTTAAGGTGATAATGCATTAGATGGCATGTAAAACCAAACAGGTTCTCTATAAGAACCTGAAAGTATTTTCCCATATTTTAGATTTCTTTTGGGTGTATTAAATAGGATGTTGCAGCAAATAAAAAGGTCCTCCAAGGGAGGAAGTGTATTGTTTAAAGGATTCTTGCCTGGAAACTACATTATTGTTTCCATGACTGCTTTTGAAGACAGAAGGTTCAGAATGCAGTCAATACCAGTAGTTATTGACTACAGTCAGAACATTCAGATTGGCTGAGAGGGGGGTCAATAAAGATCTCCATGTGCTAATACAACAGGATGCATGGATGTATTTGCTGCCAGCACAATGCCTACGCTAGTAGGATGTGTGGATGAGCCTGCTGCCTGTGAAATGCCAGATGCAATGGAATGCATGGATAGATATGTGGTCAATGCAATGCTTAATACAACAAAAGGCATGGGTGGATCTGCTGTCAGCGCAATGCCTAATAGAGCAGGATGCAAGGATAGACATGCCTCCAGTCCAATGCCTCACAAAAGGATCCATTGGTAGACATGTCACCAGTGCAATGCCACATACAAAGGTATTCATGGATAAACGTGCTGCCAATGTATACTTTATATAATAGTATTCACACAGAGACCAGCTGACAGACCGATGTCTATTGCGATATAATGCATGGATAGACCTGCAGGAAGAGCAGTGCATCATACAACAGAATGCATGGCTAAACCTGGTGCAAATGCAATGGTTAATGCAACAGGATGCATGGCTAGACCTGCTGCCAGTCCAATGCCTCACACAAGACAATGCATGGGTAGACCCGCTGGCAGTTCGATGCCTCATACAACAGGATGCAAGCGTAGACCCGCTGGCAGTTCAATGCCTCATACAACAGGATGCAAGGGTAGACCCGCTGGCAGTTCAATGCCTCATACAACAGGATGCATGGGTAGACCCGCTGGCAGTTCAATGCCTCATACAACAGGATGCATGGGTAAACCTGCTGGCAGATCAATGCCACATACAACAGGATGCATGGGTAAACCCGCTGGCAGTTCAATGCCTCATACAACAGGATGCAAGGGTAGACCCGCTGCGAGTTCAATGCCTCATACAACAGGATGCAAGGGTAGACCCGCTGCGAGTTCAATGCCTCATACAACAGGATGCAAGGGTAGACCCGCTGGCAGTTCAATGCCTCATACAACAGGATGCAAGGGTAGACCCGCTGCCAGTTCAATGCCTCATACAACAGGATGCATGGGTAGACCCGCTGGCAGTTCAATGCCTCATACAACAGGATGCATGGGTAGACCCGCTGGCAGTTCAATGCCTCATACAACAGAATGCATGGATAGACCCGCTGGCAGTTCAATGCCTCATACAACAGGATGCATGGATAGACCCGCTGGCAGTTCAATGCCTTATACATTCTTTACGCAACAGGATGCATGGATAGACATGCAATGCATCATACAACAGGAGAGATGGAGAGATCTGCTGCAAATGCAATACTTAAAGCAATAGTATTCATGGAGAGGCATGCTGACAATACAATGCCTAATACAATACAATGCATAGATATAGTTTCTTGCGGTGCAATGCCTCATACACCAGGATGTATAGCTAGGCCTGCTGCAAGTGCCATTGATAAAGCAATAGAATGAATGGATAGGCCGGTTTCCAATGCAGTACTAGTATAGGTGTCTGCAAGCTTTGTCTCGCCAGATGTTTTGCACTACAATTTCAATCAACGCTAACCATCGTAGTCAATGTTCAGGATTAATGGGAGTTATAGTTCAAAACACCTGGAGAGCCCCATGTTGCAGACCTCCGACCTACCACAGAATGCATGAATAAACCTGCTGCCAGTTCAATGCCCAATATAACAGGATACATGGATAGACCTACTACTAATACAATGCCTAACACAACAGAATGCATCAAGGGACCTGCTGCCAGTGAATTGGCTCACACAACAACATGCATGGATGAATCTGCTGCCAGCGCAATGTCTGGATTAACAGGATGCATGGATGAATCTGCTTCCAGTGCAATGCCAAATATAACAGGATACATGGATAGACCTACTACTAGTACAATGCCTAACACAACAGAATGCAGCAAGTGACCTGCTGCCAGTGGAATGCCTCACACAACAAGATGCATGGATGAATCTGCAGCCAGCGAAATGTCTGGATTAACAGGATATATGGATGAATCTGCTGCCAGTGCATTGCCTAAGATAATAGGATGCATGAATAGTCCTGCTGCCAGTACAATACCTAATACAAGAGAATGCATGGATAATTCTGCTGCCAACACAATGCCTGGGTTTAACAGGATGCATGGCTAAACCTGCTTCTAGTACAGTACCCAAGATAACTGGTACATGGATAGACCTGTGGCCGGTGCAATGCCTAATACAACAGAATGCATTGATGGACCTGCTGCCAGTGCAATGCATCATACAACAGTATGCATGTATGGATCTGCTGACAGTGCAATGCCTAAGATACCAGGATGCATGGAGAGACCTGCTGCAAATGCAATGCCTAATAAGGCAGAATGTGTGGATGAATCTGCAAGTGCAAGTCCTAATGCAACAAAATCTGTGGATAGACCGGCTGCCAGTGCAATGTCTGATACAGCAGGATGCATGGATTGATCTGCGCAATGCCTAAGATGATATGATGCAATGTAATGTATTGGGCATTTGCATATCGCCTTACACCATTGGCATGGTCTCAACGCGCTGTAGGATGAACGCCTTTGGGGACCAAAGTCCAGGCATGGGAACTTTGTCAGAGAGTAATAGAATGTGCGTGTGTGCATTTTAGCCAATACGAAGGTAGGTAGAGGTGGCCAAGTCCCTGGAAGTCAGACTTGTTGAGCTTGTAATTGGAGGGCGGGGGGTGCACATAGGTGGTCTGGAGAGTGTGGTATTATGTGTGCAGCTAGACCGGATTTTACCCTGGGGGATAGCTGCATTCTAATGGCAGAGCAGTTGTGTGCAGAGTGTCTTAGAGTAGTGCATTGGTGCTGGGTAGTCAGAAAGGTAATCAAGAGATAACACATGAGCAGCTAGACCGAATGTTGTCATGGGGGATAGCTGCATTCTAATGACAGAGGTGTTGTGGAAAATATGTAATGATAAACCTGCTGCTAGTGCAGTGCTTGGTGCAATCGAATGCATGGATATGCTTGCTGCCAATACAATTCTTGATACAACAGAAGGCATTGAAGGACCTGCTGTAAGGGCAATGCCTAAGATAACAGCAGGCATGGATAGACCTGTTGATGATGAATGCCTAACACAAGAGAATACATGGATAGCCCTGCTTTTGGGGCTATTACGAGTATAGTGCCTTATACTACAGGTTGCATGGATATAGTTACTACAGGGTGCAAGGATAGACCTGCTGCCAGTGCCATGCTTAAGATAACTGGATGCATGGACAGACCTGCTGCTGGGGCAATAACTAACACACTGCCTTATACTACAGGATTCATGGCTAGACCTACCACCACCAGTGCAGTGCCTAATACTACAGGATGCCTGGATAGACCTGCTGCCAGTGCCATGCTTAAGATAACTGGATGCATGGACAGACCTGCTGCTGGGGCAATAACTAACACACTGCCTTATACTACAGGATTCATGGCTCGACCTACCACCACCAGTGCAATGCCTAATACTACAGGATGCCTGGATAGATCTGCTGCCAGTACAATGTCTAATACTACAGGATGCATGGATAGACCTGCTGCCAGTACAAAGTCTAATACTACAGGATGCATGGATAGACCTGCTGCCAGTGCCATGCTTAAGATAACGGGATGCATGGACATGCCTGCTGCTGGGGCAATAACTAACACACTGCCTTATACTACAGGATTCATGGCTAGACCTACCACCAGTGCAGTGCCTAATACTACAGGATGCCTGGATAGATCTGCTGCCAGTACAATGTCTAACAATGATATGCCTGAAAGCATGGATAAACCTGCTGATTGTGCAGTGACTAATACTATAGTGGGTATGGAGGGGTCTGCTGTCAGTGTAATGACTAATACAACGGATGCATGCATGGAACTGCTGCCTGTATAATGCCTAATACAACAGGGTGCATGGATCGACCGGCTCCCTGTATAAGGCTTAGGGTGTATGGAAGGAGATATCTGAATGCGGTGCCTGCTACAGGGGGGGTTTATGGGTAGATGTCAGGCTGAAACTGCTGTAAAGGGCGGGACTGTCCGAATAGCAGTCAGAAAAGGCAATCATAGGTAGGGCAATTTGTTGATCCAATGTGGCTCAATGTGAGAACGTGTTGCCCTGCACAGATAGTAGTTTTGATCAAAGTCACTTCAAAGCGTTCCTTAAAACACACCATGGCCCTTGAATGCTCTTACAATGAACCCTCAGGTGCCACCCCTGCAGCTTGTCCTTAAAAATCATAAATTGTAATTCGCTTTTGTTGACCAATTTCTTTCTAGTTCCCGGACCTGTTGTCCGACCTCAGTGGATGCTGGGAATATAAAGCAGGGCACAGGAGTCGGTCTGCTGGAGGTAGACTGCTTGCAGATATCTCTGTGTGCAGCAGGGTGCACAGATAGACCCAATGACAGTGCAGCGTCTGGTACATTCTGCCCGGGCTGTGCCTCGCACCGCAGCAGCCTCTCTGAGTAGCCCTTTTTTCCCTGGCTGTCTCTTATTGCTTGTTTCATTTAGCTGACGGCGCCTGTGCGCTCCCAGGGGATGTGTTATGTGACTGCCTTTCAGGAACCCGGCATTTCGCACTCACTTAAACCAACATTGCCAGCCTCAGACTCATGAATATTGATGGCGTGTGAAGGCAGCCAGCTGTGGCATTACAAACCTCCTCATCATGGGGAGTAGAGCACAGCAGGCCAGATGTGGCCTTCACCGCACTCTGCCAGGAGAGGCTGTACCTCTACCCCAATCAAGCACAGAAAAGAGGAGGAAAGGACAGATAGGAGAAGGTATAAGAAAAGCATTCGCGGCTGGGCGTGCAGGCAAGAGCTGGCCGGGATCAAGAACTGAACCGCAGCCAGAGTCAGAACCAGAGCCAGAGCGAGCGAGAGATACACGAGGCACAGACATGAACAGAACAAATACCACAGTCAGATACCCAAGAAACTGGGATCATAACTGAGAGGTATATGCAACAGTCCTACAGGGACTGAACCAGGCCAGAGATTAGTAAGGGACACAGCGAGGACCTAAACTGGATCAAGGAGACTTAAATAACAAGTCAAAACTTAGACTTCAACCAGGCCAGAGATTAACAACAGACACAGTGAGGGCCTAAACTGTACACAGGAGACTTAAATAACAATCCAAAGATAAGAACTGAACCAGGCCAGAGATCAATAACAGACACAGTGAGGGCCTAAACTGCACACAGGGGACTTAAATAACAATCCAAAGCTAAGAACTAAACCAGGCCAGAGGTTAATAAAAGACACAGCGAGGACCTAAACTGGATCAAGGAGACTTAAATAACAAGTCAAAGCTTAGACTTCAACCAGGCCAGAGATTAATAACAGACACAGTGAGGGCCTAAACTGTGCACATGAGACTTAAATAACAATCCAAAGATAAGAACTGAACCAGGCCAAAGATCAATAACAGACACAGTGAGGGCTTAAACTGCACACGGGAGACTTAAAAAACAATCCAAAGCTAACAACAGAACCAGGCCAGAGATCAATAACAGACACAGTTAGGGCCTAAACTGCACATGGGAGACTTAAATAACAATCCAAAGTTAACAACTGAACCAGGCCAAAGATCAATAACAGACACAGTGAGGGCCTAAACTACACACAGGAGACTTAAATAACAATCCAAAGCTAATAACTGAACCAGGTCAGAGATCAGTAACAGACACAGTGAGGGCCTAAACTGCACACAGGAGACTTAAATAACAAGTCAAAGTGTAGTAACTTCCAGAGGTTCATAACACATGCAGGATACTCAGGAACCACTCCAGAGCCAGTGTTATCAAAAGGTAAGCCTCACACAAACACTCCAAGCTCCACTGCCCACTCTCTCAGACGCACAGCTCATATAGCAGATGGAATACCAAACAGTGGCACTAGGTTACAACATAAAGCGTAGACCTGAACCAGGCCAGAGATCAATAACAGACACAGTGGGGGCCTAAACTAGACACAGGAGACTTCAATAGCAATCCAAAGCTAAGAACTGAACCAGGCCAGAGATCAATAACAGACACAGTGAGGGCCTAAACTGCACACAGGAGACTTAAATAACAATCCAAAGCTAAGAACTGAACCAGGCCAGAGGTTAATAACAGACACAGCGAGGACCTAAACTGGATCAAGGAGACTTAAATAACAAGTCAAAGCTTAGACTTCAACCAGGCCAGAGATTAATAACAGACACAGTGAGGGCCTACACTGTGCACAGGAGACTTAAATAACAATCCAAAGATAAGAACTGAACCAGGCCAAAGATCAATAACAGACACAGTGAGGGCTTAAACTGCACACAGGAGACTTAAATAACAATCCAAAGCTAACAACAGAACTAGGCCAGAGATCAATAACAGATACAGTGAGGGCCTAAACTGCACACAGGAGACTTAAATAACAATCCAATGTTAACAACTGAACCAGGCCAAAGATCAATAACAGACACAGTGAGGGCCTAAACTACACACAGGAGACTTAAATAACAATCCAAAGCTAATAACTGAACCAGGTCAGAGATCAGTAACAGACACAGTGAGGGCCTACACTGCACACAGGAGACTTAAATAACAATCCAAAGCTAACAACAGAACTAGGCCAGAGATCAATAACAGATACAGTGAGGGCCTACACTGCACACAGGAGACTTAAATAACAATCCAAAGCTAATAACTGAACCAGGCCAGATATAAAGACACAGTGAGGGCCTAAACTGCACACAGGAGACTTAAATAACAAGTCAAAGTGTAGTAACTTCCAGAGGTTCATAACACATGCAGAATACTCAGGAACCACTCCAGAGCCAGGGTTATCAAAAGGTAAGCCTCACACAAACATTCCAAGCTCCACTGCCCACTCTCTCAGACGCACAGCTCATATAGCAGATGGAATACCAAACAGTGGCACTAGGTTACAACATAAAGCGTAGACCTTAACCAGGCCAGAGATCAATAACAGACACAGTGGGGGCCTAAACTGGACACAGGAGACTTCAATAGCAATCCAAAGCTAAGAACTGAACCAGGCCAGAGATCAATAACAGACACAGTGAGGGCCTAAACTGCACACAGGAGACTTAAATAACAATCCAAAGCTAAGAACTGAACCAGGCCAGAGATCAATAACAGACACAGTGAGGGCCTAAACTGGTCACAAGAGACTTAAATAACAATCCAAAACTAAGTACTGAACCAAGCCAGAGATCAATAACAGGCACATTGAGGGCCTAAACTGCACACAGGAGACTTAAATAACATGTCAACGTTTAGTAAGTTCTAGAGGTTCATAACACATGCAGGATACTCAGGAACCACTCCAGAGCCAGTGTTATCAAAAGGTAAGCCTCACACGAACACTTCAAGCTCCACTGCACACTCACTCAGACACACAGCTCATATAGCAGACGGAATACCTAATAATGGCACTAGGTTACAACATAAAGCTTAGACCAGAACCAGACCAGAAATTAATAACAGACACAGTGAGGGCCTAAACTGCACACAGGAGAATTAAATAACAATCCAAAGCTAAGAACTGAACCAGGCCAGAGATCAATAACAGACACAGTGAGGGCCTAAACTGCAAACTGGAGACTTAAATAACAATCCAACGCTAAGAACTGATCCAGGCCAGAGACTAATACCAGACACAATAAGAACATAAAATGGACCAATGAGACTTAAATAACAAGTCAAAGCTTAGGCCTGAAACAGGCCAGAGATCAATAACAGACACAGTGAGGGCGTAAACTGCACACAGGAGACTTAAAATAACAAGTCAAACTGTAGTAACTTCTAGAGGTTCATAAAACATGCAGGATACTCAGGAACCACTCCAGAGCCAGGGTTATCAAAAGGTATGCCTCACAGGAACACTTCAAGCTCCAATGCCCACTCACTCAGACACACAGCTTATATAGCAGATGGAATACCAAACAGTGGCACTAGGTTACAACATAAAGCTTAGAGATGAACCAGGCCAGAGATTAATAACAGACACAATAAGGACCTAAACTGGACAATGGAGGCTTAAATAACATGTCAACGCTTAGACCTGAATCAGGCAAGAGATTAATAACGGGCAGTGAACACCTGAACAGGATCCGTGAGTGATAAACACTCCTAGATTAGATAGCCGACATGTACAAAAGAAATGAAACAGAACCAGGAAGAGTAACAGAGGCATAACAGTGAGGAGCAGGGGGTTGTTGGGGGTTGCAAAGTCAAAGGAATGAACCAGAGAGAGATATGTGAGTGCCACAGTGAGGAATTCAACAGGAAGCAGGGAGTGAAGCCCAAGAGCTACAGTGGGAGAGTGGGAGCGGAATCAGGCCCAGCGAGAGATAAAGGAGACATGGTACCAAACTCAACCAGGATCTGAGAAAGATGTTCTAGAGACACAGTGAGGAAATGAATGAGGAGCCAGGCAGAGGCTAGTCTGGACTTAGCCAGGGCTAGAGAATAATACATGGGAGTTACAAAAAGCAAAATGCTGAGCTAGGCAGATAAGGCGTCACACAGAGGAACTGAAGCAGGATCAGGAGTACATAACAGAGAAACATTGAAAAATTGAGCTGGGAACAGGGAGAAGAGCATATGAAGTACAGCAAGAAATGGAAAAGGCGCTATGAAGGGCTACACAACAGGGATAAAGAGGAAGAAAGTTGGAACCAGACAGGTGTCATGGCAAGGAAAGAAACAAGGTCCATGAAGAGACAAGGAGACAAATGGAGGAACCTAGTAAGGAATGGAGACACACAAACACACATAGGAGTAAGACCAAGGAGTTGAACCAGAACTGGATACGTCCGTCCCCTTCTCAGTTCGGGATAATATTAGCAGATTTTTGTCTTCTTTCTGTATTTGTAATTTCCTTTGGAAGCTGCTGCAGGAGAGTAGATAGTTACGCTCTCTGTCTTCCTGGTTGCAATAGTGACATTAAGGATGTAACGGTATAATGGTATACCATTTAAGATACCGTGAACAACTTAATTGAACAATAATAACCATCACGTTGTTTATAACGGTATACCGTTAAGTGTGCTTTTGAATCTGATTTGGAAAGGCTGCAGTAAGCAAGTGCTGCGCAGTCTTGGTCTTGCACTCTCGGATGTGCCGTCTGCCAAGGGGGCCTTGTTTGGCAGACAAGAGCATAGGGAAAGTGAGGACACATTAGTAAATGCAGCTTTGCTGCTGTGACCGCTCTTTCTCTGTGATCAGTAGAGTCGGGTCAAAGATCAGTGGTCTTAGCGCAAATTGTGTTGAAAGCTGTCCAGTGCCTGAACCTTTGTGTTCTCCATGCAAAGCTGGTAATGATGAGCTGACTGACTGGCTCTATAAGCATACCGGAGACTCAAGTTCATAGGCTCCGCCAGACCTGGATTTCATGGGCAAATTAGAACAAAGTTAGTTTGTTTCAGGCATTATTTATTTGAAAGGCAGCATACAGATTTTAAACGTTTTCACAAAGTCATGCTGCTCCGTGCTACAGGTCAGATTTTCTATGGTGATTGTCCCGATTTTCAATTTGCAATTAGCAAGACCACAGGGACATCACAAGCTGAGGGCCTGAACTGAAAGTGAGCATTTTATTTTTCCTTTTGTTCATATGTAAACAAATGTAATAAAACATTCGGGGACTTGCAACACAGTGGAGGTAGGAGCACTTTGCTTAGCAACCACTCAGCCAGTAGGAGCAGAAATGTATTGATTCAGCCTGGCCCGGCATCATGTGCCATTAGTTCAGTATGTTAAGGTCCTACTGCACTGAGCAAACATACATTGGAACAGCTCTTGCTCTGGCTGTGCAAATTGTAAAAAAAAAAGGACGGGCAGTGAAGTCATGCATATCAAATCACTCTCCCCAAGGTTTAGATTCAATTAACTTAAGTTTCTCATAGTCATGGATCGGATAGCCATCCAGTTCTGTTTTAGCTTAGAATTCTGAGATTTGTAGTTTTCCCACCAATTTGAAAGATGGGGAACTGCACAACCCAGAATTCAAAGGGGGGGGGATTAACCGGATGCCCTTCGGATGCATGTCCACAAACAACTTTAGCTCTGTAGATCAGGCATGGACTGGCATTTAGGGCAATAGGCCCACGGCCTAAACAAAAACACAAAATGCTTGTGTGGGTCAGTTTTTTTGGTCAAAGTGGGCCAGTTCTATGAGTGACTTCACTATGTGGCTAATAGTTTTGACCACTGTTGCTGAATAAATATTCTTTTAAATGTACAATTTGCATCACATTTTATCAAACATCTCCCCCTGGGGTATTATTCAAACAGTGTTCGAAAAGGAATGAAATTCCCATTTGCAACTGTGGGCCACTTTTATGTTGGTGCCCAAGACAATTTTGTCCCCCAGTCCGACCCTGCTGTAGACTGTGTGAACACTGGGCCTATCGGTGCTCTCTGCTAGTAAATAAACTGCCACCCCCACTGTCCTCTCTGTAGATTTGCACATTGGCACTAGAGTTGTTGCTTCGCTTGATCCTTCACCTGCCTTCTGCATATGGCACTGGACTCAAGCAGGCAGGACAGATTCTACATTCAATTTGAAGTATCCAGAGCAATGGCAGTGAAATACTTCTTAAGTATATTCTCAATTTGTGACACCACCATTGAAAGCATTACACCCACTGAACGTGCATCACAAGGGACCTAAAGCACTCAGACCTGGGGGAAACAGTAATGATGGGGGTGTGGTGAGGCGGTGGTCTAGGCCATATTTGTGCAGATATGTATTTGAATTTTTGGTCATTTTAAAAGGTTTTTTTTGCCACCATCTTTAAGAAGGTAAATGAACATGTATTGCATGAATCAAGAAAGAAATAAACAGCGCCCACTGAACGCTGTCCCTTTAGAATTACATGGTCAGTGGTGACTCCGACATCAGACCTTCATAATACACCAGGCAGATGGTAAAGATTATGCAACCTTTCGGTGTGTCTGTGTTGGCTATGACATTGTGACAAAAGAAACACAATGACGCACAGGAGTGACTTTTCTCCCTTTAATGGGATAAAGAGTTGTCAAAGAATTTTTTTGTCACACCGAGGGGTCATGATGCCCATGCCATGTGGTTCCAAAAAAATGCAAGTCGAGGCCAATTTTCAAAGCGATGACCTGTGACTGAGCAGCAAGCTCATTGCTCAAAATGTGCATTATAACACTTCCACTAGTCACTCTTTCAGTCAAGGCGATCAACGAGTTAGCGCCATGAAAGAGCAATTCTGCAGCTGCCTTAGATTCCTGGAGGATCACCTAAATATGTGCAGAGACAAGTTTCAAAAGGCTACCTTGCTACAGCTGGAAAATCCTGCCTGCGTATTCGTAAGTTAACTAAAACGCATTGACTTAATGGTCAGTTAAAAAACTTCAAATGCAAAAACGCAATGTAAAAAAATGTTCTTTTTTTTGGTACAAGTATTTTCAGTTAGAGCAGTTTTTAATGCCATTCCGTAAACCACACGTGCCTGACACAAAATCAATATGTTATCAATAGGAGGAATAAATACAGTGCCAAGAAGGAAAATAATTTACTTTGGGGTGGCGGCTTTGGGGTGTACATATTTATACTGGATAATGTTTTCTAAACATATGACAATGGGGGATTTCCCTGGTTCTAGCATTGAATTTACATATAATAAGTCACACCATGAAATTCACTCATCTCTGCTGGTATTCCTTGCTGCCATACCAAAGGGTAACATGTCCGTGATTACTGAACAGCTTTTGGCCCGCAAGTAAACTAAAGGCTGTAATGTAAAGCTATAGAGTGCGTGTGTGTGTATGCATACAAGCGTACACTACCATCAGCCTCCATTGATCTGTGGCATGCAGATTGTCAAGATGGAAACACGTTCATCTTCACCAGTAGCCAGTGAGGGAGCTAAAGGCCTAAATGACCACTTAAGAAAAGCTATTAAGTTTGCTTTGCCAGTCGCAGAAGGGCTTCACCCCTGCCCCCCTCTCCACACGTGCATTTGTGTTGTTTGGTGGAAGCAAGGGGTGGCATTTCAGTGGAAAGTATGTTGAAAAGCCGAATTCTGGCCCTGGCTGCCTAGTTTTGTTTGTGATGATAGATCTGACAATTTATGACTTTTTAAGAAAATATTTGTTAAGATTAGTTGACTCCACCTGCTATACCGTGATAACCATGATATACCTTAATTTGGCATGAAGGTTATTGTACCGCCATAAAACTAATATCGTGACACCCCTAAGTGACATCACTACATTCTATGCATGTTGGCACTACAGTGGCCCATACCTCAAATCAAAAGGAAGTGGGGGACCATTACTGTTGTGGCATATAAGATGAACCAAGAATGAGGGATGTTTTTACAGAGTTTGAGAGGGAACTGAGAACGAAACCTCCATCAGGGTGTTGGAGACTCTGCCCCATGACGATGCAAGGTTTTTGTAGTGTGGAGGTCAACCTCCATCAGGGTGTTGGAGATTGGGGCCTGTGATGATGCAAGCTTTTTGTAGTGTGGAGGTCAAATTATTTACCATGTCCAGGGGTTTCCCTTTGAGAAACTCATGGGGCTCCCTCTTGTTAGCTGGAAATTAGCCCCTCAATCATACAGCTGTAGGTCCTTTTTGCTATGTGGCTGGCTATAGGGGTTCTAATGACATAAATGCTGTCAAGAGGCAGCATGCCTTGGGTTTAGTCCCGGGATAGCCCCTGGTGAGCTTGTGAAAGTGTTCGTAGAAAGACTTACTGACAGACAGCAGAACAGGAGTGGATGTGCAGGACGGGTCCCGAGCCTGCTATACAAAGGGACTCAAGCTTTACCTCACTGATGATGACCAATCTGGCTGAAACATGTCTGGGGCCACTTGTGGTCTCATGCAGAAGAGATGTGATGAAGCAGTTTGGCCAGGACTGCCCCTTTTGTGGTGGGGCCAAGCCTGATTTCTTTACTAGCATGGGAGGGTGAAAATGATAGTTGGCTGGATGATGGGGGGTTGCCAAGAGCAATGACAGAGGTTAGAAGGAGTTCCAAATGTTCCATCCATCACCTATTTTGTTTTGCTCAGGGCAGGCAATGATGCAGAAGCCCTGATGCTGCATGAATGAAAAAGCTTGAAGTCTTGCACTCTCATTGTGTGTGTTTTGCCTTTCCACGTTGGTCTCAGCAGAGACACACACACACACACACCTATATATAATCTCTCTCCCGCTCTCTAAATATACAGTGCACTGCTAAAACTAACACCCAGGACATCAAAGATGACATCACAAATGTCTGCAAACACCACAGGACTGCCCCAGGACATCTGGAGGATGTCCAATCCTCAATCCTCCAATCCTCATCCCCACTCACATCCCCAGAGATTGTTGAGTTTGACAAGTGCAATGCTACTTTTTTTTAATGTTTTCACTGCGCTGTCCGCGGACCCCAAAAATGTTGCGAATCCAAGATGGCGTCCATTTCACGGAAACCGACGCATATCACGTTTTCCCACCACCCAATCAGCACCGTGTCCCGATGTCCGCGGACCACGCAAAAGTCTGCACATTTTTCTGCCCAATCAGAGGCCAGTCCGCGGACTGAACAGGGAAGTGAGTCTGCGGAGCGGACATAGATATCACTAATTTTGTTGCCTTACACTTTGGACGGATTTACACCAAATTAACAAAAGCATGCTTTCAGAACCAAGCCACCGCTCTTGCCGCAAATTTGGTGAAAAACCGTCTAGCGGTTTGGGCTGTAGGTGTGACGGAAAATTTTTCCCATTATGTCTATGGGAAAAAAATACATTTTGGGACTCCCCCTATAACTTTGCACCCCCTTCTGCTACTATTGCTGTTTCTTTTTCCTACTTCAATTCCCTTGTATATATTAATATTTGTATGTGGTGTTGTCTCTTTGTGATTTGTGTATAATAATGTAATTATGTAGTAAGTGGGTTTTATTACCTACTTATCACAAGTTTCACTGTACGCAAAACTCTAATATGAAAACAGTTATCATTTCAATATTCAACATGGCAAGCGTATGAATATTGCACCTCCATCATGTATGCTGCACACAATGCCTATGTTTCTACATGAGTACCTTAGTATACTGGATTGAAGTTAATAATAGAATGCTATTTATATCAATGCATAGCTTAATGCACTGATTAGCACTTGATATTTATTCCAATAATCTTTGACACTTTTTTTATTAACATTACACTAAGAATCCTTTGTACAGACTTTTCATGAAAGGTAAATGCAAATGTGATGTCATCAGTGATGTCATCAATGACATTTGTGATGTCATCTGTGATATCCTGGGTGTTAGTGTTAGCAGTGCACGGTGGCGGCGCGAGTTATGGTTGCTTATCTTACCATAACTGCCGAATTTCAGGGGTTTTTCGGTTTTACTTTGAACCATAACGTCCCTTTAACAAAGTTTTTTCTCTGAATTTCATAGGTTTTTAGCAGCGCAACTTAACCATAACGTCCCTTTAACAAAGTTTTTTTTACTGAATTTCATAGGTTTCTAGTAGCACAACTTAACCATAATATCCCTGACTTCATATACATGTAACATTGAACATACTAACTCCCTCGTAGTGATTTTCATGTCCGCAGACTACCGCCATGTCCGCGGACACATCGAAAATCTGAGCGTGGTGAATGTAAATCGAAATAGTGTGCCCCATTTCCCCTTTGAAGTTGGCTCTGAAAAGAGCCATTTTTTTTTTACAGATGCTTGACAGACACCTGTTATTTTGTATTTTTTTTCTTGTTTTTTTTCTTAATTTACTCCTAAAATCTTTACATAACCTTCTCCAAAGCAACCCTTACATTGCAAAATAGAAAGGCATTTCCCATAAAAGATAAAGAAATGCCATCTTCTTTAAAATTAACAGCATTACTGGCATCAATATTCTCATTGTTACAGAAGAACATACCAGCTCTAAGCATGAAGGCACACATGCCTCAGTTGATGACACACCTAGCAATGTTTTGCTGAGGACAGAAAACTGAACTATTGTCCCATATTGCCCTAGGTAGTAATCCAGAAAAAATTACTTTCGCATTTGGAAGGATCTTCATTACGGCTTGAACCAAGCGTTCCAAATCAGCCAACAAAGTAGGGGCACTGACGTTGCCCAAATGGAAAGCACCATAGTGCAAAACTACCACATGCGGACTGTTCATCGTGGCCATATCCTCACAAACTTGTACAATTCCCTGTACATTGCAATCAGGCACAGTGCTCCACACCACCTCCACTCCTTTCACATCAAAGTTCTTTGCAACATGCCTGCATTCAGCGTACTGCTGTAAACCATGCACAAACATATCTCCGAGCACCAACACCCTGACTTTCTCCACCTCTGCCATCTTCACCACACACAGTCTCTTTCAACACAAATCCACAACCTCGACATCTGATTGGCTGATCTGTACAGTCTTCTTTCCAAGTTGGATTTCCTGGAAAAACCCGGATGTAGCACGCCCTGTCCACGAACAGCCGCGGTGTCCGCGGACGGCGTCCACTTTACTCTCTGTGCCATCCCCTCATTGCATACAGCTAAGCAATCACACAATACGAATAATGTCCTCAGAACACCCCCATTTTGTGAATTTTCGAACATTTCAGGACAATTATCATTTCATTATTCAACATATTAACATTACAAATATTATACTTTCATCTTGTACTCTGCACACAATGCTATGTTTCTCCATTAGTAGCTCAGTATACTAGATAGAATCCCATAATACAATTCTATTTATATCAATGCATCGTTCAAAGCACTAATAACGGTATGACATTTATTGCAATATCCTTGACACTTTTTTCGCAACTTTATAATAAAAATCCCTAGTACACAAATTCCATGAAAAGTACATACACATGTGATGTCATCAGTGATTTCATCAATGACATTTGCGATGTCATCTTTGATGTACTGGGTGTTAGTCTTAGCAGTGCACTGTGGTGGCGTGAGTTATTTTTCATAGCTTACCATAACTTGTGATTTTCAGGGATCTTTCGGCTGTACTTAAAACCAATAACGTCCCTTAAACAAACTTTTTTTAATATCACGCAAACAATATACAAACATGGCGTGCAAAAACCAACTTCTCACAGATGGCTTTACACAGAATGTTGCAAAGTAAGAATTTATGCTCGTTCACAGTGAAGGTCAGCTGCTTCCATTTTTTTCTCGGGCCCCGGAGAGGTTCACGAAGCAGACTATAAGGTTGTATTGTGTTTTGACCTTGACAGACAGAGATTGTGATGAAAGACTTCTCTTGAAGGAGTGTTGCTAAAACGTAAGAGAAGATAAGGATGAAATTTATGAAACGAAACCACTTTTATATATTATATCACTATGTGAAAGATCGTTGGCACACGCGGAGTCATATTTTGGGACTGCACCACTCGTAGACAATGGAAATTGCAATTGTACTGTAAGTAACCCTTTAGATTATTTTATACCAAATATAATTACAATAGCTTAGCATTAAAGACCGCTCAAGTTGAACTTGTTCGTTGAAAGTGGCATAATGTTTTCTACCACGCACTATCACCGCTGAATTGATCCCCTGTTGTTTAGAGGGCTCTGAAAAAGGCAGACGACACAGGGTGGGTTAATATAAATAATTTAACCGGCCTATAGGTGGTCAAGCGCTCTACTCGCTGTGCCACTTCACTGTAGCCTGTCAAGTGGCACAGTGAGTACAACGCTCGCTTTGACATCCGTGCACAGCTTGCTAATGCAAGTTCGAATCCCGGCAAGGCCAAACTCAGCCTTTCATCCTTCCGTGGTCGATAAATGAGCACCACACACCGTGGTTAATAATAAGCACCGCTTAGATACCTCACGGTTCTTAGCGCTATATGAATGGGAAAATATTATTATTTTATTATTAACATAATCCGTTGCACTATCTTCGATAGCAAATAGTTTCACGCCCTAATAAATAAAATGATGATTTTTAATGAAGATCGGCTGGTGAGACTAATTTATGTTTTTTAAAACAGGTATGTGGCCACATTTTGCCTATGTCACGATTTACAGACTCCAGCGGATGGGGTCTTCAACTGCCAGGTGCAGGTACAAATATGCAACTTCATGACCCTCACCATTTTATGGGACAATCGCCAAGGACCAATATGCCCTTACGCAGTACTAGCAGCTACAAACAACAGACCAACCAATAGGGTGGTCTAATGGCTCGTTTTTGGAGCAACCTTCCGATTATCAGAGCGACCATTTACTGCTTTTATCAAAAACCAACAGCCTATCTACCGCAAAGGAACAACGCGTGGCTCCAAATAAACTTTTGCTGATCGACAGCAGAGACAATAGCAAATCGCTGAATATTCACTAAACATTTCATGTGAAATAAATGTACTTTACCAAATGTACAATCCTGCTGTTTACTTTTAAACCACAGTTTCATATTCCGAATTGTGGCGCACTGAGTTGTAAGCTGATCTAACACCCTATGTACCGCAAAGGAACATCGCGTGCCTCAACATGAACTTTTGCCGATCGACAACAAAGACAAATGCAAATTGCTGAATATTCTCTAAACATTTGATGTCAAATAAATGTACTTTACAAAATTTACAATCTTGCGGTTTGCTTTTAAATCACTGTTTCATATTCCGAATTGTGGCGCGCTGTGTTGTGACATAATATGTGTTGTCTTCTGGGTTCTGTGTAAAGTCACTTAGGACTGGAGAGGACTGGGCGCGTTTGATGACGCACTCCGTAACGTCACGGAGAGAGGCGGGGAATATGAATGCTTTGATAATATCAGGCTTAGGGGCGGGAGATATGATTTAGTGTTGCAAAAGCAAGTCAGCCAGGTGAATATTCGCCAGTCATAGGATTATCACATAATGTCGGCGCACACCAGACAGATTTATCGTTTCTTTAGTGGACAAAAAGTCGGTTGACGCCCATAGGAAACTGTACTATTAGCGAACAAAAGGAGTGCTCTTAAAACACTTTCACCCTGACAACGAACAATACAAACAACGTTCTCAGAACACCCCCATTTTGTGTAATTGCAACCATTTCGGGACACCGCGAGTGTTCTTAGAACACATTCAACTAGACAGATTACAATACGGACAGCGTCCTGAGGACACCCCCAGTTTGTGTATTTACGAACAATTAAGTACACCGCGAGTGTTCATAGCTCATTTTTACCTTCCTTGCGAACAAAAATGACACATACTCCGTCCTCTAAACACCCCACCATTTAGTTTATTTACAAAATGTCAGAACAGCCGTGTTCTCTGCGGACAAATCGAACGCAACAAAAACGTCTAGCACATAAAAAAACAAAACATTGAACCTATCTCATACTCCCCCACCCTCCCCAAACACTCTTACACACCAACACAGGGCACTAAATACAATTTTATATCCACATGTCACCGCGCTGTATGTGGTCAACGGCGAATACAAGATGGCGGGTGCCACAGAAAATCTGACGTGCTATACGCCCCTCGTCATCCAATCAGCGAACACGTCACATGTCCGCGGACATGACGCAAGGCCATCGGCCAATCGGGGTGCTGTCCGCGGAGCGAACAGGGAAGTCCGTCCGCAAAGCGAACACAGATATCACTAATTTTTTTGCCTTACATTTTGGTCATTTTTTAAAAAACTACTGGACGGATTTACACCAAATTTGCAAAAGCACGCTTTCGGGACCAGTCCGCCGCTCCTGCTGCAAATTTGGTGTAAATCCGTCCAGAGGTTCGGGCTGTAGCCGTGCGCAAAGATTTTTCCCATTCAGTCTAAAAAAAGTTTTGGGACCCCCCCTATAACTTCCCCCCCCCCGGACGAATCCTCACCAAACTTTGCAAACAAATTCAGAGTGGGCACATACTTTTTTTGCAAAGTTTGGTGAGGATTCGTCCAGGGGGAGCGAAGTTATAAGCCACCCAAAAAGTGCTCTTCCTATGGAAACACCAACTTAACCATAACTACATGGCCACTACCGTGGCCATGTAATAATATATATATATCTCCATTATAGCTGATGTCTGAATTACCCATGCTGTGAGCTAACAGCTTTACATTTGTTACCTGTAATTCAGTGTGCTTATTAGACTTGGGCTGTTCCTAGAGTGCCCCACGGGTACTGCTAATGGAAAGTGATGTTGGTACACTAAGGCTACTTCAGTGCTGTTCCTAGGGTGCCCGACATGTGCTCATGAGTCAACATGGTGATGGTGGCTAAAGTAGTGTACTGGTGCCATTTCCTATCAGTCCCTGTAGGTGATCCTGAGTGAAAACAGTGGTGATACACTAGGTTCTACTCTAACCTCATTCCTCTACAGTGACCCACAGGTGCCTTTGAGTGGGAACGATGATGATTGCTAAGGTGCTCCACTAGTGTGGTTTCTAGGCTGTCTCTAAGGTGCTTCTGGGTTTGCAAATGTGAAACATGTCGAGTTTGGGGGAAGAATTCAGAGATGTGTTCTCTTTGACGAGTGCAAATGGTCTGTGGAGAAAAATAATGCCATGTGTAGGTGTGAGGACTGGGGCATTACCAAACGCAAGAATGGACTCCCCTGAATAAGCCCTTAGCTTGTCCGTGCACAAGGTGACGGTTCACATTTGTTTTGGCATATTTCATAAATGAAATTAATTCGATCCTGCAGGCCGGGCTGGAGTTTTCTTTGATTTAACAATGTTTACTTTGATACAAGTTGTTCTCTTTTCTATCTGAAGAAAATTGAAGAGGGCACCCAGCAGCCCCATATAATTTAATATAGAATGGCAGGAGGAGGAGGAGGCACATTTTAGAAAGGTCATTCCATGTGTAGCCATTACTGAGTTCCATTAGAGTACCATCATATCGTGACACACATAAAACGTTTCATCTCTGGCACGTGTGTGTACCTCTATCCTGCTTACCAGCAGGTTACCACCTCAATGCTCCTTGCCATACTGTGGTGCTCAATGTAAACGTATCACTAGTGTTCTCCAGAAGATTAAATGGAGTTACACAGGGATACACAAGGCCCACAGTCGGGACGGAACCATCAAAAAGAGAGCTAGTGAGTATGGAAAATAGATGAACCTTCAACACGTGGAGGTACACTATGCACACTCTAAACAACTGACCTAGGACGTAGAGGGATATGCAAGAGTCCTATTGAGGAACTGGGCAGTGGAGAATAGAAAGATAAGCGAGAGTCACAGTGAAGAACTGAACAAGGAGAGGGACATGAAAGTCACAGCAAGGAACTGAACAAGGAGAGGTGCATGAGAGTCACAGCAAGGAGTTGAACAAGAAGAGGTTCACGAGAGTCACAGCAAGGAACTGAACAAGGAGAGGTGCCTGAGTGTCACAGCAAGGAACTGAACAAGGAGAGGTGCATGAGAGTCACAATGAGGAACTGAACAAGGGGAGGTGCATGAGAGTCACAGTGAGGAACTGAACAAGGGGAGGTGCATGAGAGTCACAGCGAGGAACTGAACAAGGGGAGGTGCATGAGAGTCACAGCGAGGAACTGAACAAGGGGAGGTGCATGAGAGTCACAGCGAGGAGCTGAACAAGGAGCGGTGAATGAGAGTCACAGCATGAAGCTGAACAAGGAGAGGTGCATGAGAGTCACAATGAGGAACTGAACCAGTAATAGGGTTTGATAAAGAAGACAAAATGTGTGATTGAACGAAGATGAGTGACATTCTCTAGAGTCACAAAGAGAATATTAGCAAAATATATAGGTGTGTTTGAGTATCGAGCTAAGTCTAAATCACAGAGGGATGAACAAGAGTAACAGCAGGCAGCAAAGCATTGAAACAGAGGTACACCAGAGTCCAAGAAAGGACATTATCCAGGAGCAGAGAGGGAAATGTGAGAGTCATAGCAAGGAACGAAGCTGGTCATCTGGGACGAGAGAAGCATACAGGAGTCACAATGCAGAAATGTTATAGTATGAGGGAGAGATGTAGGGGGTTAAAGTGAGTAACAGAAGGGAATTCAGGGATTAGTACAGGTGACCCTCAAACAAGAGGCTAACTCATGCAAGTCATGTGTGTAAACCTTGTGAGAACAAGACTTTCAAAACATTTTCCATATTCACAATCAATGTAGCCCCGGTGGATAGCTTTAAAAGTGAAGTGAAAATCTGGGCTCTCTTTTTGACTATACTGTTTAATATAGCCCCAATCGGGGCTCGATGGAGAAATAGTACTGATTTACAAGAAAGGTGGTAGAGAGTGTCCATCCAATCATCGTCTGGTCTCTTTACTTGAGTCAACCAGCAAAACCAATGGTCAAGTACTACTTTCACGCCTAGATGATTGGATAGAATCAAATAGGTAAATTTCCTAACTTCTGGCCATTTACCAGAAAGGCAAGGCCAATATCAATAAGTGTTTCAGCTGTTATTAACATAGAAATCTGTATTCCTTCAAAAAAATACATTTATATATAACATTTCTAGATTTTAAAGCTTATGGGCCACTCTCCAGGCTCCCAGCCACTAGAATTAATCCCATCATTACCTGGAATTCACGACCCTGGCGGAAATCGAAAAACGATGGCGGAAATGCAATACCGCCATCGAATAGCGCTCGGTGCGACTATGACCCGTCACCGCAAAGTACGAAGCCATTAGCGACACCATAGTGAACGCCAACGCTAACTGCACCAAGCACGCGCGCGCGCGCCATGCCAAACCGCAAACACCACCATGGTGCAACGGTACGCCAATTCCGACCCTAGCGGACATGTACCTAACGCCATCAGGCATGGCGGAATGTACCATTCCGCCATGGCGAGAAGTACGGCATCGCGAATCAACCGTAAACGGCCCCACTGAGTGCCTGTACACCGCTCCCTGCCCACAAAGTACAACTCCCCGTAGGTGCAATGAAGCCACAATGCAACCATTGAAATGTACAAGTCACCCATGCATGCCAACGAACAAAAGAAACACAAGAGGGGCCAATGGGAGCTGCAGGGCACAGATGGCACGAATACAGAAGCCATCCCAATGGACATGACCACAGTCCCCCACCAAGAAACGCACGCAAACACAGGCACCTGTGACCAGCAATATTCCGAAAACCACATCATTCAACCAGTCCACCTGGCTGACCGGCATCTGTTACACAAAACCCAATCCCCCGCCCCTGAGCATGACAACATTCAAACTGGCATATTGGCAGCCCCCATCCCTGACCTCACTGGGCTTCGTAGGCAAACGCGCACAGCACAGTACCACGCAACTAAACCCCGAAGCTGGAACCCAATGCAGATCTCCTCACAATACATCGCCCCCCAAATAGGCATATGCCACATCACTTGCAAAGAAAAACGCTACACGGGCCAAATCAGAATAGAAATTTTATGCACATCAAAATCACAAAGCACATACAGCCATCAGGCCATGAACTCCAAAACACTAATCACCATTGTGGGCTGCTTCCGCAAGAAATGACCAGCCACTACCTGTGTGTCGCCCTGTTCCCCCATGGTACACAGAGCCACATTCACGTACGAAAAGGCAACATGGAAGCGCACAGAACCGCAGGGCCGTCCCAATGGGGAGGCACTAGTCCAGCTGAAAGGCCGAAATGTTGCTCCGAGCCACCAGTACTGCGTAAGGGCATGTGGCCCATTGGCGATCGTCCCATAAGATCGTAATGCTGCTCCACTGATTAACACGAAGCAGCAGGTGTCGGGAGTAAAATCCATCTGCAGGAGTGGCATACAGATGGCAGTGGCAAAAGGGGAGGAGATACCTGTCAACCAAAAGAAAAGAAAAAGAACAGAATGGCCATCAGAACTACATACCAACAACTCACTTCAATGATCACACGAAATCCACAGCCATATGCATGCTAGCCCACTCCAAAGGAACATCACCACCCCAAAACCACTTGCGACTCATAACCATCTATATCGAGGTGCAAACACCATCACAAACGAGTGTCTGAGGGCGCCTCGAGACAGGGAGGGCTCAACAAGGCCAGATGGACGATGGTCCCACTATGGCAGCCCTGCATCACATAGCGTAGGGGAGGCGGATAGATCCCAAGAAGCCCTGTACATGGCAAACTCTGTATCAAATCACCTGCCCATGCATCCATCCATCATTCCCTCATCCCGGGATCAAAATGCCTGAATAATTACTCACATAACATTAGAAACATCCATTGAGTCTGTGCGTTATGCAGCCTGCTAAATCCACAGTGCCCCAGCCCGTAATTCCAGTGTTGTGAAGTAACATGTATTTGGGAACGGACGGCCTCATCGCCCACGTAGCTATTGCGCATCCCAAACTATTCATATCAATCATTGCTCCCTCGCCATGGGCCCTGTCTCAAGGACATAGAACAATAGAACGTTACATTTGCAGTCAGACCTGTGGGCATCTCCTCGCCGCTAGCTGGAAACCGAAAGCGCCGCCCTTCGAATTCCTCATTTGCAACATCACGTCGAAAAGGCATCTGTGGCCGTTTGAAATCACTAATTATTCCATCGAGTGCGGCTGTGTGTGAAAATGGCAACTGCCTTCACCCACGAATGGGACGCCCCGCCCGTCCTTGCAACTCGGTACAGTGATGCATGAGGGCCCACCGTTACTCGAGTACTACGTCCCACTGACCCCTCACAAGTCTGTTCGCGACTGCACAGATAGTATGTGAAACAATGGGACCACAGCAGAATGAACATATCAACCAATCTTACACGGCCATCGGGTACAAATACATGATTGCAATAGCAAGATACAATTCCCCGAATTGCAGCGTTGTGCGCGGGACGTGCTCGGCCAAAGGGGAGAGCAGTTTGCACAGGTGGAATCAATCACCACAGGTGGAGGCCATACAGCCTGAAAACACATAAATTGCACAGCCAGTCTCCTCCCACAACCACACCGAAATGCTACCGGCAGGACTCGCGATGTTGGCCCTGGGGGACCTGATAGCACTGCAAGTGCTCCGACTCCAAGAAGAAGACGAACACCAACTACAACCAGCCGCACGGAGGAGACGCAGGAGGAGGAGGAGGCCAAGGCAGGGCCAGCAAGGCCCACCAGCACAGCCACTACCACCACGCAGGCAGCCCGCAATTCAACGCCTCCGAGCACATCCGTTCAACCTCACTGATGAGCAGATCCACACCCTCTACCGTCTGGACCGGGACACCATAGCCGCCATTGTGGACATGACACAGGCTGACCTTGTCAGCATGATAGATAGCCCAACCGCCATCCCACCCCTACTGAAGGTGGTGTCTGTACTCCACTTCCTGGCCACAGGCACCTACCAGCACACAGTCGGACAGTTGCATGGCATTTCTCAGCCACTGTTCTCACGGACACTATTGCAAGTGCTCGATGCCCTCCTGAAGCACGCAGACGACTACATCTCTCTACCACGCTCGGAGCAGGAAATAACCAACACAAAAGTGGGATTCCATGCACTTGCCGGCATACCGGGTTGCATTGGTGCCATCGACTGCACCCATGTTGAATTGGTCGTCCCACATGCCATGGAGGCCCAGTACCGCAACCGAAAACAATTTCATTCCCTGAATGTACAGATGGTGTGTGACTCCAACAGGATCATTACACATTGTTGTGCCCGATTCCCTGGATCAACCCATGATTCTATGGTCTTGAGGAACTCTACAATACCACGCTACATGGAGCGACACGCAGGGAACAGATCCTGGCTACTCGGTGAGTCTCATTACATGCATGATGATGTGGGGTATGTGAATTGTCAATGACCTGCCAGGAAGGGGGGGGGGGTGTGCGTACGTATCAATGGCATTCCACATCATACGTTTCTCGTCCACATACAGGTGATGCTGGATATCCACTGAAGAGATGGCTCCTCACACCAGTCCGGAACCCACGGGACCAGCATGAGGAGGACTACAACCATGCCCACTCACGTACCCGTGTAGTCATTGAACAGGCATTCGGCCTACTGAAGACCCGTTTCCGCTGCCTCAGCAGGTCTGGCGGGGCACTCCTGTACCGCCATGAGAAGGTTGCAAAGATGGTGATGGCATGTGTCATGCTCCACAACATGTGCGTACGTAGAAATGTGCCCATGCCCCCTGACGCAGAACTGCAAGCACCTGATGATGGTCATGATGAGGGTGGGGATGTGGCAGCACCTCATGGAGTCTGCGAGGCACCGGAGGCCCGTGACATTCGTCAGCATCTCATTGATGTATGCTTCTAGCACTCACGCCTGGTGGCTGATACATGGACACGGGACTCGTGGCACTGCGTGTGTCTGGGACATGCACAATATGGACTGTACGCCTATGATGGCCTAGTACACAAAGATCAATGTCCACACTTCTCATTGGTTGATCGTGCACTTTTTATGGCATATGTGATATCATGTTGAACACCCTATCGACCCGCCACCCAAGTGAGCCCAACACACCCCCTCCACCCTCCTACCTCCCCCCCGAACACCAGTGTCCAAAGATGCTCATTGTCAGTGGGCTGTCGCTATTGCATGCCCCCTCTGCGGGTATCAGGGGCACCCCTGCCTGTGGAGCGCAGGTTCCTTCCAGATCTACGTTGGGGGCTGCCCTGGACGGAACTTGCAACGGATGATGTGTCTGCCTGCTCACGTCCATGCATGTCCCTAAGGGTTTGCGAGAGCTCAGTGAGCACACGGCGCACTGCGGCAAGTTCGGCACATACGTCTTTGGACGTCGCATGCAGTTCCCCCCTCAGGCTCTCGGTGCTACTCTCCATTTGGACTCTCAGGCTCTCGGTGCTACTCTCAATTTGTGCCCTTAGCGTCTCTGTACCTCTCTCCATTTCTGCCCTAAGTGTCTCTGTTGATGTTTCTATGTCTGCCTTGGTGCCCCCACATTCATCGGCATGGCCCTTGAGGAGTGTGGCCATTTGCTGCTGTTGGACGATTAACTTGTCGAGGGACTGTTGCCTCTGCTGGGCCATGGCCATTTGCGGTGGTGTCACAGAGGGGCTGTTGTCCTCATGTTGCCTTGCCACAGGGCTTGTGGGGGATGGCCAGTCGTCGTCTTGTGGCTGCACCTGCGTGGTATCCTCATGTTGTACGGGAGGGGACAGACAGGGGGATTGGGACAGGTCATGGATGGATCTGACCTCGACATCCCCGTCTTCTGTGTCCGAGCATGCTGCCATCAATGGGGTGTCACCTATGGTGCTGCTGCCACCAGAGGCAGTGCCTTCTGTGGCATCCATTGGGGGGACCTGTGGTGGTGGTGTTGTGGCCATGCTGGCTGCTGGGGTGCCTGTTGATGTTCCCTCCTCTGTGCTGCCACCTGATTTGTGCTGCTGCCGTGTCTTGATGCGTGCAGCTGAGGTGGAGGGTCTCTGGCCGTTGGTCTTGGCCCTCTTTGCAGGTGTGCTGGTAGGGGTGTCCTGTAGCTCGTCGTTTGGATCGGACCCTGTGGTGGAGTAAAGGAGGGCGAGGGTTATTGATGGGTCAGTGGGAATTGGAATGGCATTGTATCACATGCATTGGGGTGGTACCTGAGGGTGATTTGGGTCGGGGTCTTGGAGGTGCTTTGATTTGTGTGTGGAGTGAGGGTGCAGTTGTTTGGCAGCCTGCAGTTAGGGTGTGCCTGCTGCACGTGTAGTGCGTGTATTAGGGGTTTTTAATTATTTATGTATTTATTGTGGGTTTTGACGTGCGCTTTCAGGCCGATGTGTGTGGACGTTCTCCTGGACATGTGTTTCTGTTGCACTATGTGGACGCATGGTACTTCACATGGATGGACTGTGTGGATTTGGCATTGTTTTATCTGGCCCACCTACCTGAATCTTCGGATGTCTGCACTCCTTTCTCCATCCCTCCGACTCCCTCTATGCTCTCCATTCCGATGGTGGAGGCACAGATTTCTTCCCAGGGGGTCAACTTGATGGGTGATTCAGGACCTCCCCCGGTGGCTGTGGCAATGTTGCGGTTGGCAGAGAGTATGCTGCGGACGCGTATCCGCAGGTCGTCCCATCGCTTGCGGCATTGCTGTGGGGTGCGGGGTGCGGTCCCCACCGCACTTACCCGCTGTGCCACCAGAGCCCATATGGCCTTCTTGTTTGCAAGTGCCGTCCTGGTCATTTGCGTGGAGAAGACGACGGCAGCATTCTCCTGGAGGGTCTCTGTTAGCACGGTGAGTTCCTCACGGGAGAAGTGGACCTGCCGCTTGCGGTCGCACGCTTTCTTCGCTACTTTTCCCATTTTTCTTGGTTTCGCTAGGGTGGTTGACGGGTTGGGGTGTGTTTCAGGGTAGTGATTTTAGTGGTTGTGTGGTTTTGGTGTTTTTATAGGTGTACGCCGGGATGTTTCCCGTTCCGGGCCCATGTTTTAACTTCCGTTTCCGTATATTTCCGGGCACCGTACTTTCCGGTAGGCGCACACTGCGGTGACCGCTAAGAGGGGTGGCGGTATTGCACCTAGGGCGCCGTACGGCGGCGGTGTGGGCCGTTTTGGGGTCATTTCCGCCATCGCGGACTTTGCACTTCCGCCGTGGCGTGGTGCTCGTGCCCGATGGGTCGGAATGGGCCGCACTTTGCTCCTTCGTACAATGGCGGAAACGCTATTTACGCTGTGGCGCTCCGGTCAGTCGCTTTCCGCAAGGGTCGTAATGAGGGCCAATCACACCTGTGTTAAATGGGGCCTCGGTGGAGAAAACACACGTTTGTGTGTGGAAAAAGGAGTCATACAGGAGTGTGATCTCACCCCCATCTTTGTATTAATGACGTTGCTGAAGCGACCGCTACCTTTTCTGCAGATGTACCAACCGCAAATGGCACCCATGTTGGCCTCCAGCTGATGGGATTTTGATGTATGAACACCCTGTTGTTCGAAGAAACCGTTAAAGTTTATGTGTGGACAAGTGCAACTGGTTGATGGCTCCCTCTGGCTAAAGGAGCGATCCAACAAGAGACAATGCTGAAAGAAAAGTTGTACATGGGTAGTGGTTCGGTTTTATGACACTCTGTGTTCAGGTCAGGGGAGTTGCTAGGTCTGGAAAAGACCCGGGGCTACGCTGATGTCAGAACTGTTGGGACTGGGGGCTAGCTAGTCTTTTGGCTGTAGCTCCTGAGATTCTTTCTGGGGCTACAACCAAAAGATCAAGGGCTATAGCCCCCTTAGCCCCCCCCTAGCAAAAGGAAGGATCCACCATGCAAGTGACTGCTTTGATAAAGTGTAGTGCTGCGTAGCAAGGTTTGCTCAGTCCTTTGGTAACCACACCACTGGGCCAACATTAAAGACCTATACAATGAAAACTCGACCAGCTTCTCTTTATGGCGCTGAATTATGACGCCAGAGCAACATTCAACCTCTCGCCTGGTTTTATGTTATGGAAACACATTTCTGAAACAGACGCTTGTGCTTTCTCGAATGGCCCCAAATCTAGCATCAGAATAGACCGAACAGGAGGATTTGCTCACTTTGAAACCAGGTCTGCATTGTATGGACGGATTGCAGGATGTCTTAGCGAAGGAAGGAAGAGGCACTTTATCACGGTTTGGACATGCGAGAACAACTCTTAGAAATATTGGTCTAGCTGACCTGTGGGATACCCCAAGTGGTATTAACAAGGATTCTCCTCTTCTGATATCAGACACCTGTAGAAACTCGCTACAAGGGCTTGGCTTCAGTCAAAACCCGGAAAGTTCTATAATGGGAGAGTTTTTCAATTCACAAATTAACAGTGGTTATCAGAATGATCAAGATGACATTGTCCAACCTCGTGCACGCCCGCTATTTACCACATTTCGTTTTCAATGCTCCCTGTTGCTTCTACATTGGGGATTTGGTATCAAACATTTTATGATTTCTGTCCTTTGTGTAAGTCTTAGAAGGAAACCGATCAACATTTCAGGGCTCACTCTGGAGTTTGCAGTAATTGGGCGGTGGGGACCCGTTACACTTACACGTTCACGTACATGGGTCCACACCGCTGAATTTTCCTCATTTGCAGGGCGGAGATTCAAAGCCTCCCTATTCCACGGATTGGGAGTGACCATGGAGAAATGACAAATCCCGGCCAATAGTTTTCTTTTGGGTGATTTCGCATGAGCAATAGCAATTCAAGCAAAATTCTGGGGTCGATCATATGGAATGATGCTGACAGACTGTGTAAGATCAAGGCCGATGCCTTTCCTCGATCGGATAGTAGCATTATGACATCCACCCTAAATATTATCGCCCATGTTGTCCCCTTACCTGGCCAGAAACTGGACTGGTAAGGGGTAAGAGAATGATGCAGGCTTCGAGGTGGCGTTGGATGTGTATACCCTCTGTAGCTTGCACAAAGAGCCAATAGGGATATGGGTCATAAATTGGCCAGAAATATGGGTCACGCCGCGAAGGCTTCTTTAACGTTGATAACACTACTGACTGTTTACTTTCCTGCGGAATTCTCCAGACTGGAAGGATAGATTGGTAAGCCGTTTATGTGCTGGTACAAGAACCCGGAACAAGTCTTACTTCGCTTTTCAAAACAGGCAACAATCTTTAGGCTACCCTAAAATATTGGATTTCACCAGAGCTGCCACCATATTTCAGAGTGAAACAGGTTCAAATGCAGGGCATTCGACTGAATATGTGAAATTGTCAAATTCTACCATGGTTGCATCTGGGTCAGACAAAGGGCATGTTGTTTAAAGATCTACTTTGATTGTTGTCAAGTGTGAACATGTTCGTCACGCAGGATGACGCTCTGATACCTTTTATTGTGCTAACAGAAGACGGTATGCAGACATGGATCAAAGCATTTGCTTTCAAAGTCGCACACAGTTCCTCGTCAAGTGGCGCAGATTGAAATGAATACTGCTGAGAAAGCCAGAGCACAGTACATTTTCAAAACAAAGAAAGAAGAGAGCTTTTTAAACTTCATTGGTTTAAGGATCACTGTGCATGGCATGTGGGGGTCTTGAACTGCTGTCTTATCTAAAAAAAAAAACTCCTGGAAGCGAGGATCACATAAAGGTTTGAAAACAATACACGTGTCTAGCTGATCATTTAATTCGAAAAATCCTTTTCTCGTGTTACTGTTAAGTTAGGCCCAGGAAGCCTTAAAGTGGGCCCCTGTAGTTTCCTAAAATGACTGGTCTTATTTTAATAGGAATATTGAAAGGAAGGCTTTCAGCCACATAATTGGAAAATAGGGTCGGTGTTGGACTTTCTTCACACAGAGTATGAAAGTGTGTGTTGCAGCCTCTAACACAGCATCAGAAATGTCTTTATACAGTTTTGCCACTTAATTCTTGTGACTATATTTATTTATTTATGTTTTCATTTATGAAGAGCACTAAACATGGGGGCCTCAAGGTGCTGTACATGAGCTGGCTAATACTTGACATACATGAGCATAGTAGTACATGACATTAGACATAGTGCTCTAGGTACAGAGCCATGTTTTTAGTCTTTTGGGGAATGACCAGCACGATTGGTCCGCTCTCAGAGAGGGAGGTAGGGTGTTCCACAGTTTAGCTGCAGTGACGGGAAAGCTGCATCCTCCGGATTGGGCCAGTCTGAATTTAGGTAAAGTGAGTGGGTTAGCGTAGGCAGTTCTGGTCAACCTGGAAGACTGAGCTCTGGAGAACCTTTGAATGAGGTATGGGGCGCTGTCTTGGAGAGACATGTGTGGGTGATGGTTAGAGGTTTGAATTTGATCCATTCTTGAATGGGCAGCCAATATGCTGTTCTCCTCGCGGATGAGATGTGTTCTTGTTTGGGGATGTTCAGGGCCGAGCGGAGGGTAATGTTCCGAATCACTTGCCATTTGTGAACATTGCGCAGGGAGGTGCCAGCAAGCAGAGCATTGCCATAATCTAGCCTGGTGCCTATGACTGCGCAGGCAATGATGAGGCAGCTCTCGGTGGGTGGGAAGGGGCTGCAGGCATTGATCAGTTTGACGGTGTGGGCGGCAGAGGAGGAGATTGCCTTGAATTGGGGCATGAGAGAGGCATCTAGGTGGACTCCCAGCGTTTTTACATATTGAGAGACCGGGATGGTTATTCCGTCTATTGAGAAGGAGGCATATTGATTGTCATGGATTTTTAGTATGACGGGTAGGCAACTATTAGTAGCTCGGTCTTATTGTCGTTTAGGCACATGGAGCTTGATGCCATCCATGCTTGAATGATCTGGTAGACAGAGTTCAGCTTTGCAGAGTCTTAGGTGTAGTTGCCAGATAGTGGGAGGAGGATCTGGGTGTAGTCAGCATAGTTTGTGTAAGCTATGCTGGTGGAGTCAAGGAGATCAAACAAGGGTTTGGTGAAAATGTTGTATGGGGAGGGGGAGGCACACAAGCTCTGCAGGATGCTGCAAGTGATGAGCGCTGGCAGAGCACTTACGTTTTCCATGAATACTCAGACGTTTCTGTCCTTCAGGAAGGGGATGATCCATCTAGAGGCTTCCAGAGAGAAGTTGGTGACTGTGGAGAGGTGTTGGCATAGTATGCCATGGTCGACCAGGTTGAAGGCCGCTGAGAGGTCGAGGTGGAGCAGGAGGGCAGATTTTCCTGAGTGTTTGATTTCATCTAAGTTATTTTTCAGATTGGACAGAGCTGATTCTGTGCCATGACCCGAGCGGAAGCCAGATTGGTGGATGCCCAGGATGTGGTTGGTTTTGAGATATTGCTGGATTTGGATGTAGGCGGCCCTATCAAGGATTTTGAGGAGGACTGGAACTGTTGTGATGGGTCGGTAGTTCGAGGGAGCTGAGGGCTCCAATGAAGGCTTTTTTAACAGTAGAAGAACCCAAGCTTCCTTGAGGCTGGATGGGACCAGGCATGATTAGAAGGAGGGGTTGATGAAAGTGGCCACAAAGAGAATCAGTGTTTCAGCACAGTCCTTGATAAGTGTGTCTGGGCAGGCATCACCCATGCAACTGGTTGGCTTTAGGCCTTTTAGTATGGTGCTCACCTAGTCTTTAGGGACCATTTTGAATACAAAAGGGAGGAGGTCTGGTGAGGCGGTGGGGTGGTAGAAGGCATGGGTCGGTAGGTTGATGGTGCTCATGGCAATTTGTTTCTGCTGAATTTTCGAGTGGAAAGTGGCTATTTATTCTAGGAGGGGGTTTTTGATCTCAATACACCAAGACTTGTCTTTGGTGAAGTTGGGTGTGGAGAAGGAGGTGATTTTAAGCTCTGGTAGAATGGTGAAGAGTTGGCATTGGCAATGCTGGTGTTGTATGTGGTGGATTTGGCTTGAAGGATCACTTGCTTGTAGGTTTTTGTGGTGGTGGCGAGCTTTGAGGGATGGGGACAGTGTTTTAATCCAGGTGGATTCAGTGGTGCATTTTGTGGTGCGGAGAGTCAAGAGGTCTGGAGAAAACCATGAGTTCTGGTGCAATGATCGTTTGGTTTTGCGGAGCACGAGGAGTGTGATGGTGTCAACTGCCAGATGCAGCGTTTTGGCATAAAGGTTGGCGAATGTGTCTGGGTCAGTGTGAAAGGGGTGCTTTACTTGCAGAGGGTCATGCAAGGGCAAGATGCAGTCTTTTGTTAGCTTGCGTGAGCTGTGTGCAAGGGTGGGGGGTAGGACAGGCAGGTGGCCTGCTGCGTAGGATTGAAAAGGTGATTACGTGATGATCCGTCCAAGGGCAGTGAAGGTTGCAGAAGATTGAGACCTGGTAGTTAAAGTTGGCTCGCCAGTTCATTGAGCGGCCCTTGGAGTGGGTGGGGGTGTGATTCGTTGGTTGAAGCACAGGGTGTTGACACTATCCGCAACAGAGGTTGCATTGGTGTCATTTGGGTCATGTAGGCCTAAATTGAGGTATCATCGGAGGAGGATTCTGGAGGTGGGTTTGATGTAGGAGGATTCTGGAGGTGGGTTTGATGTTTGTGGACATTACGTGCAGGGTGTCTTCCTCGAATGTGAGAAGTGGGCCAGGGGGGAGATAAATGAGATGTAGGGTGATGGTGTCGGTGTGGGAGATTTGAAGGTTGATGGACAGGAGGTCTCAATTTTGTGGTTGTGCAGAGTTAAGTTTCTGATGGCAAGGGTATCGCTGGTTATCAGGGAGACTCCTCCGCGTCTGGTGTCTAGTATATTGCTGCGTGCAATGGAGAAGCATTTGGGGATGGCTATGTAGAGGGAGGGGCCTGAGGTAGCTTGTAGCCAGGTTTCTGTAACTACTAGCAGCTCTAGGTTATTGGACGAGATGAGATTGTGGATGTCCAGAGTGTGTGCTTGGATGGAGAGGGCATTAACTAGTGTGCAGCTAAGTTTAGGTGCTGGTGGGTTGTGAGCTGGGGTGGCAGAGGTGCTGCTGTGGGCACTGGTCTTGTCAGGGCATGGCAGCATAGCAGAGATGCTGCTGTGCTGTGGGCAGTGGTCAAGGCAGGGCAGCGTAGCAGAGGAGCTGCTGTGGTCACTGGTCAAAGCGGGTCTGGGCAGCGTGGAAGATGAGCTGCTGTGGGTACTGGTGAAGGCAGGGCAGGATGGCAGAGGAGCTGCTGTGTGCACTGGTTAAGGCAGGGCAGGGCAGCGTGGCAGAGAAGCGGCTGTTGGCACTGGTCAAGGCAGGGCAGCATGGCAGAGAAGCAGCTGTGGGCACTGGTCACGGCAGGACAGCATGGCAGAGGAGCTGCTGTGGGCACTGATTAAGGTATGGCAGGGCAGCATGGCAGAGTAGCTGCTGTGAGCACCAGTAAAAGGGAAAGGCATCGTAGTGGGAATGGGGGTGGGTCTCTGTTTGTAACGGGTTGGGATGGAAGGCTTGTGTTCTCTGGGGGTCAGAGTACCACTGAAAGATTCTTTGCGGGCTGAAGGAAAGGGAAATAGCTACTCCCACCGGAGTGAAAAAGACATAGGTACAAACAGGCGATGCTGGGGGTGATGGAATCTTTTTTCCCTGACAAAGTAATCATCAGATGTATAAAAGGGTCCAGGTGAGAGATCCTTCTTCATGCATAATAAATGAGTAACCTGCCCAATAGGTGTCATGTGTACCCCAGGCATCTATTGCGGCACGTTGTCTCATATGAAAGGCTGGGCCCAGGGGGACACAAGGCTCTCAATAATGCAGCATACCACACTGCCTCTGGCATATCAAAAGCTGGGCCCGGGGACACCAGGCTCTCAATAATGCAGCATACCACACTGCCTATGGCCTATCAAAGGTTGGGGCCAGGGGACACCAGGCTCTCAATAATGCAGCATACCACACTGCCTCTGGCATATCAAAGGCTGGGCCAGGGGACACCAGACTCTCAATAATGCAGCATACCACACTGCCTCTGGCATATCAAAGGCTGGGCCCGGGGACACCAGGCTCTCAATAATGAAGCATACTACACTGCCTATGGCCTATCAAAGGTTGGGGCCAGGGGGACACCGGGGTCTCAATAATGCAGCATACCACACTGCCTCTGGCATATCAAAGGCTGGGCCCGGGGACACCAGGCTCTCAATAATGCAGCATACCACACTGCCTCTGGCCTATCAAAGGCTGGGCCCAGGGGACACCAGACTCTCAATAATGCAGCATACCACACTGCCTCTGGCATATCAAAGGCTGGGCCCAGGGGACACCAGACTCTCAATGCAGCATACTACACTGCCGCTGGCCTATCAAAGGCTGGGGACAGGGGACACCAGGCTCTCAATAATGCAGCATACCACACTGCCTCTGGCATATCAAAGGCTGGGCCCAGGGGACACCAGACTCTCAATAATGCAGCATACCACACTGCCTCTGGCATATCAAAGGCTGGGCCCAGGGGACACCAGACTCTCAATGCAGCATACTACACTGCCGCTGGCCTATCAAAGGCTGGGGACAGGGGACACCAGGCTCTCAATAATGCAGCATACCACACTGCCTCTGGCATATCAAAGGCTGGAGCCAGTGTACACCAGACTCTCAATAATGCAGCATACCACACTGCCTCTGGCATATCAAAGGCTGGGCCCGGGGAACACAAGACTCTCAATAATGCAGCATACCACATTGCCTCTGGCATATCAAAGGCTGGGGCCAGGAGATACCAGGCTCTCAATAATGCAGCATACCACACTGCCTCATGCATATCAAAGGCTGGGGCCAGGGGACACCAGACTCTCAATAATGCAGCACAACACACTGCCTCTGGCATATCAAAGGCTGGGCCCGGGGACACCAGGCTCTCAATAATGCAGCATACCACACTGATTCTGGCCTATCAAAGGCAGGGGCCAGGAGACACCAGGCTCTCAATAATGCAGCATACCACACTACCTCTGGCATATCAAAGGATGGGGCCGAAGGACTCCAGGGTCTCAATAATGCAGCATACCACACTGCCTCTGACAAATCAAAGGCTGGGCCCAGGGGACACCAGGCTCTCAATAATGCAGCATACCACACTGACTGTGGCCTATCAAAGGATGGGGCCAGGGGACACCAGGCTCTCAATAATGCAGCATGCCACACTGCCTCTGGCAAATCAAAGGCTGGGCCCAGGTGACACCAGGCTCTCAATAATACAGCATACCACACTGCCTTTGGCAAATCAAAGGCTGGGGCCGGGGGACACCAGGCTCTAAATAATGCAGCATACCACATTGCCTCTGGCATATCAAAGGCTGGGCCCAGAGGGCATCGGGGTCTCAATAATACAGCATACCACACTGCCTCTGGCAAATCAAAGGCTGGGGCCGTGTGACACCAGACTCTCAATAATGCAGCATACCACACTGCCTCTGGCAAATCAAAGGCTGGGACTGTGTGACACCAGACTCTCAATAATGCAGGATACCATACTGCCTCTGGCAAATCAAAGGCTGGGGCCGGGGGACACCAGTCTCTCAATAAAGCAGCATACCACACTGCCTCTGGCATATCAATGGCTGGGGCTGGGGGACACCAGACTCTCAATAATGCAGCATACCACACATATGAAAGGTTGGATGCAAGGGGTTGCATACCCTCCATACTGCAGCATGGCACGCTTCCTTTTGCACAGCAAAGGTTGCGTGCAGGGGGCTTCCTGCTAACATTCTTTCAGGCATAGCCAACTGCCTTTCACATACCAAGGGTTGCTTGGTGGGAAGCGGGGACCCCTTCCCACATTACAGCAGCACAACACGGCCGATCCAAAATTCGCCGTGGTGAGTTCCTGCCCACATTCAAGCTGGTGCACTGCACAGCCTTTCATATATCAAAGGTCGGATGCAGGGGGAACTCCTATCCACAATACTGCAGAATTCTACCCCCTCCTTCTGCATAGTAATGGTTTGGTGCAGGGGGACTCCCTACCTGTAGAACACATGTTATTTAGGCAGAGGCTACCGAACAGATGATCTATCCCCAAGGCATTTAAATGGTTCCGGGCAGAAAACTGGAGGTCAGAGGATTATTAGTGCCCCAAGAGCTAATTCCCTAGGCTGTGAGAGCAGGTCCAGCCCAAGGCTTGCATCATCGTAACACACTTTAGTCAGGACACTGCAGTGAGGGTCCTGCTACAGTAGATGGCAGGCCAGTAGCCCCTTGGAGGGGCTAGCTTTGCTTAGATACAGCACATAGTGGTGTGTGAATGAAAGTTGGCCAGGGGTGGACTGGTCTGCAGGGAACTGTGGAGATTTCCCGCTGGGCCTCTGCATCATGGACATTTTTTGTGTGGTTAACTATTTTATTTCTAAACTAGTGTGAAAGCCGGTGTATATGGGCTAAAGTCTCTAATGGTAGACATTTTCAAGGTGTTAACATCCAAGAGCATTTTGTTCGCCTGGAAGATGAACTTGAAGTTTTATTATTGCATGCACGAATCTACAGCTCCCACAGGCAAAGCTATGCAAATTGGACCACTGTATATCCTATCCTAAGGCAACAGTTCCCACTAGCAGTGACATCAGGCAAAGCTACTGCAGGGACAAACACACATCTGGCCTTTCATTATATTGTCAGATGTTCTTACAGGAAAGAGGTTGGGCTTGCTCACACTGTATAATATGGGGCCACTTTGAAAAACATTTCCAGGGCCTCTTTTGGTTCCCATTCCAGTCCTGGTTGGGGCTGCTTTTTTCTTCAACTGGGATTCACCCAGAGAGAGGGTTCTGAAGGGTTGCAGCCTGTCTCCTGATGACAGTCTGAAAGTTCCAGTAGGGCGTGACTCTCTGCACAGCCTCCAGACAAGCCCCGCACACTCCTGTGAGGGATCCTTATGAGTCCCTTTGCCTCTAGCTTGCCAAAAACGCTCTCTCAATATCCGTCCCTGTCAGAAAAAAGATCAGAGGCAGGACCCTCCTGAAACATGTGTAAGGCTCCCATGTCAAACTAGAAATTATATCGTGCCTCCTATTGCTATGAATATATGTATATTGGCCTACGCCAAGCTGCTAACAAGCTGCTTATAAACTACATGTGAATAAACTTGCATTGCAAGGTCCTTACCTTAGAAACCATGTAAACTGTCATTTTGGGTCAAGCCGCCATTTTAGGTTTTCTTGCTCTATAAAGTCACCATGTGAGCTAAAATGGTGGCCTATGTTATTCAGAACAGAACTCGATTGTCATGACCTCTGTACAGCTAATGTATAACTTGCCTGCAGGCCACTTGTTAGGGTCATGAGCTGAGACCTTGTCCTTCTGCTGACCTGTGTGTAATGGATTACCTGTATCACCGAAACTGATCTATAATTGAATGAGAACACCTGCTTAACTATATTGTATAAATTAAGTCCTGCATTGTAATGTTAGGCCTAGAGCATACATTATTACCATTTCTTCTTGTTAATGTATAAACCTAAGATGAACTAGATTTGACCTGGCAAGGGACCCTAGAGCAGTAACTTATTTATGGAATGGTTAACCTGAAGAAAGGCTGGACAACAGGCTGGAGAAATGTATAAAAGCCTGACTGTTTCAATGAATTTTTGCACTCACTGAGCACACCGAACCACGCCGGAGTTCGCTGTGTTGTACTGAGGGTCGATAGCTATCTGAATTTTGTTCTGTTCTTTTGTAACTGGATTCAGTATAAAATAAAGTACTTTGTATGTTCCTTTGTAACCTGTGTTTGGTGTGTTTCCTTTTTGGTTACCCTGCCTCATATTATTTCACTGTTTTCACACCCACACTCCAATATGTCTATCAGCCTCTGGTGGGATTTGGCCTCCAGAGGCCAGAGGAGCAGCCAGTGACATTTGTTATGGGTGACTGACTCTAGATCCTTGATGGACCTACACATAGTGCGCCAAAGCCCTACAGGAATGACACAACTAAAGCCTTCACTTGCCCCCCATAATCCAGGTTCTGCTGACTGGCCAAATGACTTCCCCCAAATGTGGGGCAGGATGGTGCTTCCAAATACATGAATCCAGAGTTCCCCAAAAGAGAGTTGTAAATGCTCTCCCTTCATGGAAGGGAAGCCCCTGATCGCCCAAGGATGTCCCTGATCTGGCTGATGACGTTGCTTGCTCGAGGCTCCCCCGGAGGTCCACCGCGATGTCCACAAAGGCATCAGTGTTAGACTTCAGCGCGCACCCGCCATATCGATTGAGGGAAGTAGGTTTGGCGTGCCACGTGTGCGCCGCAAAATTTAAAGAAAATGAAAATAATAAACACTGCAGACATTTTAAAAAAAGAATAACACAAAGAAAAAAGAAGATAAAAGAAGTCGAGAAAATTTTTTTAAGAAGGCATTCGCACTCTCGTCATGTATTCCTTGTGCTTCTTGATGTTCACTGTTTGAAATAAACCAAGTTAGACTTGTAAAAGCTATTTGCTTCAGCCTTGGAGCATTATGCAATGCATAAAGCGTGTACTTGGGGGGGGCTTTTGCTCCCCCTAACATGGAGCGATAGGGGCACTACACATTTCACATTGCATTTGCGTCAGGCAGGCCCAGCTGAGGAGGGCTGGCCAGGGAGAGGCAAGACTCTCAGGCGGCCCCGTGCCATGCCCTAATCCTATCTGCCAGTTATGCAGGGGCAGGGCTTGGGGGATTGGGTTTTGCCCCTCCCTCCTTCTGAATAGGGGCAGCTACAATGGAAGCTGGTTCCGATTTAGATCTGGGGCAAATGATAAAATTGAGGAGGTAGACACCTTTAAGGGTTATATTCGGCCTCACCTCCTGTGCTAATGTAGTAAAGGGTCGGTCCAGCAATTGAATTGGCAAAAAGGACGGGGAGATTCCATTGCAAGCGTGTAGAGGGTGGTTTGTTTTCATGCCTGATGCCTTGGTTGATTTCTCATCACTCTAGAGGCTGGCGCCAAGATGAGGAGTGTGGATCCTTGGTCTCTTTTTCATCAGGAAGATGTGCACGGGCCAGGTCTCTTGAAGGGTGTTGACGTTCCACTGGGGCGGATCGGTATCGGGCACCTGCGGCTACAGCGGGTCCGGGAGGTGGTAGTAGGGGGGACGCCTGGCTGGATTTGGTCATTTTCACATCGGGGCTAAGGACCTGGTGCCCTTGGCCAGTAAGGAGCTGGAGGAGCAGCTGGTGTCTTTCTTCTTGTGGATGAGCAGGTGCTGCCCTCGGGCAACCTTTGCACGGCCCCAGAGAGTTCCACAGATTGTGTAAGGTTCTGGTGTGTCCGCGCGACCTTTGAACATTTCCACCTGAAAGCTGAACTATGGACTAGCCCGGTTGGCTTTCAGCCACTGGCGTTTCAGGACTGTGGCCAATGGTCTAGTGAGAGGCGCATCTAGTTTCCATCATGATGGGGTGCACCCGTCTGAGCATGGGCCTGAACTATTGTTGAGTAGAACTTCCTGCCTTTTATAAGTATCGCTTGGGATGGGGGGCTGGGGGTGTGCCCCGAATGAGTAGGTCCTGTTTGCTGTGGTAGGTGGTGGGGTCAGAGAGGGTGGGGGTGGCCCGGTGCACGGTGCCCGGGGCCGGCCATTGGTGTGGGTTGGCTGCCTCTCACTTGAGGCTTCAGGGCGGTAAGGGCCACCTGTTTGTTGCTTCTTGTTTTTACATGTCCCCTTTAGGTCCCTAGTGTTAATAAATGTGGCCAGTTTCTTCCAAGATCGGCTTTGTGTCTGTTTTCTGCCCGTGCATGCCGCGCCCCGCTCTGCCCAATCTGCAAGGATAGATGGTTCTGCAAAAAAGGCTGGAAGATGGCAGTGCCCAGATTTACTGGATTTCATTTGCTCTGAATGGCTCCTGCGCTGTCTGCCTGAGATAGCCAGCTATGTGCTGTTAAACCGGCCTCCGGGGGTTCTGGGTTCAAAGATGTGAGGATCTGCTAGAATTGCGAGGGCTGCTGGGGGACCTGGCCGGCCACCGCTTTGAATTGAACTTGATGTTATTTTATTGGGATTTATACTGCGCCGCGCTGCCATTTGCAGGGCCTACAGGCGCTCACTGCAGAAGCAATGTCATGGCTTGAACTGGAGTTTAAATTCCAAGGAAAATCAGCACGCCAGCTGGTTTTGAACCCGGACTGTCTTTTCAAATGTTTGTGAATAAGTATTTCATAATTGGCCTCCTAAATTTAGCAAAGGCAATATGAGAGACTGCAAAAAACGACCTCTGGCACGCTGCAGTTCTTCTGTCTGACCTCTGCCCTTTGACCTCACTTTCCTGGCCTCAAGGGGCAACCGCGGCCCTTGCCTCCACCCACGGCTGTTTATAACGATACAGACAGGCTCATTCTGCCTCCACTCTCATCAATAAAGGCAAGATGCACCATTGCCAACCCTAGTGCTTAGGTAGGAAAATAAATCAAGGGGTGGGGGCTAATGGGTCACAAAACAGTATTTGGTGGCAGGGCCTAAAACGTGTCTAGTGGCTAATAGGCAATGCAAGCAACTAAGGGACCTTTCAATTAGGTGTCTCACAGAGTGGCCTTATCTCCATGCGTATTTTACATTGCCCTGGAGCCTCTGATTACGCTTACCTGCCAAAATGTGGACATTCAAGGGTTGCAAATAGGAGGAGTTGAACTTAAGGTATTGGCTTATGTGGATGAGTTGCTTGTTGCGTTTCCTAACCCCCGTGTTTGCTGTCTGCTTTTGAGGAGCATCTTTGATTAAATCGGCTCACTCTCTTCGCATAAAATCAACTGGACAAAAAATAAGGATTTCCTCTTGACTGATGGTTGTTGCAGGAATGATTTCGAGGGTTGGGATTGCAAGTTGTCTAAGGAGAGGGTTGTTTATGTGGGGATCGCGCACTGGTGCGGGATCTATAGAAGATTGTGGCCGCTAATGTGGAGATGGTGATTCTGAATGTAAGGAAGGATGTTGATAAATGGAAGAATATTTAGTTGAACACATAGGGGTAAAAAGATTGCTATAAAAAATATCCTTGCTTCCAAAGGGTTTGTATATCATTCAGTCGCTGCCCTTGCCCTTCACAAACAAATTATTATATAGGATAGGCAAAATGTTTAAGGAATTTTTGTGGGGTGGTGGGGGTGATAAAAAAGACTAAGAGGATTATGCATTATATTCTGGCACTTGAGGTTGTGATGGGAGGGTTTGGTTATTCGGATCTGGGTAAGTATGGTAGGGGCTTTGTCCTTAAGAAATCGGCATTGTACTTTGCTCGTAATGAGGTGAATCCGCAGATTTGGTTGGATATGGAGGCTTGGGCTGTATCTCCATTTCAGCTTGCAAGCCTCTATTTTCTGTCTAGGTTGCCACAGTCTAATAAGCGTCTACCCACTATGCTGATGGCTCAAAGTGCACTGCTTCAATGGTTCAAAGACAATGACCAGATTCTCTGGCTGCTTAAAGACGCTTCGTGTGGTATAATCCGGCCTTTCAGTTGAATAATAACATTTTATGTTGGAATAGCTGGGTTTCCAAGGGTATACTGTGTGTGGGTGATTTGTTGAAGGAGGATAGAATTTTTGGTTTCGAAGAACTATGGGGTAAGTATGGCTTAGCTAGGAGAGAAAGGCATGGATATATGGATTTGATTACTCTGTTTCTCTGAGGATTATTATGCTGAACACCCCACTGACAGAGAAGCCTGCGCTTTTCAAGATTTTTAACAGTCCACTGTGGATGGTATCATCCTTTCTTCGACTTATGCCAGATGGGGTTGAGATCAATGATGGGTGGGATCGTTTGCGATCAAAATGGTCTGCGGGGCTCGGCTGTGACTTGTCGCAAATGAATGGGAGGGGGCGGTTAAGGAAGCGACCTTGCTGAAGTTAGATCTTAACTTGAGAGTTGTGAGGCAGAAGATTTTGGGGAGACTGTATTGGACTCCGGACAAAATGCGTTCCTTGGGTCTCTAGGGGGATGATTACTGTTGGGCTTGTTGCAGATTAGGGGGGGGACGTTGTTGTCCATGTGGTGGGTTTGTTCTAGAGTTGAGATGTTTTGGAGCGAGGGCCTCAATCGCATAGAGTTTGTTGTGAATGCAAGTGTTTCAAGGAGTCCGAAACATAAAATACTATGGTTGAGTGGGTGTAGCAGGGGAGCAGCTTATTGCTCGAAAATGTGGGTTGTCAGAGCGCCGGTAGTTGCTCAGAAGCAAAGATGTGGATGACCAGGAAAAAGCCTTGGATAGATGTATGGCCAAATGATCTGGTTATTCTGTCTGCAAATGAGAAAGTGATGTACAAGAAAAAAGATTGCTCTGATAATGTATGGGGAGTTGGGTCGTCTGTCAATCATCTATATGGATGATTCTGGCATGGCTGTTGCTATACTACAGTTTGGTTGTGTGATTGTGCGCAACTCATTTTGTATGTTTTTCGTTTGTTCTGTCTGTCTGCTTATTTTCTGTTGCTAGTTATATGGTCGCGTGCTTCCATGTTGGATGCATTTATTTGATTGTTTTTCATTCGTTTACCTATTGTAATACTGACTTTGTTGACTTGTTGTTGCAGCTGCATTTTGTTGAGTTATTTCTCTTGGTTTTATGGGAATTGTATTGTACTTCGTTCTACTCTTTGTTTGATATTGTGATGTATTTGAACTATTGCAAATAATAGCGTAAAGTCTGAAAATAAAGTTAAACACATTAAAATAGTGGCCTAACAGACGCAGCCATGTGTTTGTACCAAAAATGTGTGTTACATTTAAATTACCAGAAGTAAGAAAAAATCAACCAGAATAAAAACATTCATATAAAAAAACAGAACTAAGGTCAAAATAGAGCAATGCGAATTAAAATTCCTGTAAAACACAGAATTTTAAAGCCAGGGCTGAAGTCGAGGGTCCACGCGGGTGTACAGAGTCTGCTCACTCAGTCCCCCCAGGTAAAATGAGAAACATTGACAGTCTTCCTTGAATTTATGAAGTAAAGCCGACCACGGGGATCGAAACCACAGTCGTAAGGTTTGTAGGCCAGACACTTCGCCACTGCACTGCAGTACATATGGGGGTAATGACAGATAACCAACAACTAAAGGTGAAATGTCACATTTTGAGACTGCATGTTCCAGGGAAAACATTTGTATTGGTTCTTGGAGTTTAAAACATGCACACCTTTTTACGTATTCAAAACAATATTAGAAGGAAATATCCTCTCTTGGTTTTTTGTGTGTGTTGATTTTATGAAAGGCAAATGCCATTCGTCCTGTGCAATTTGGGTGGTTATGCAAAGCCAATGTAATGAAATGTGCATATTTCACCTTGATATGCTAATTTCCGTCAACGTCACATCGCATTGTGTGTTGTTCAGCCCCCTCACTTTTATTTTTATGACTTGAGCCTGGTTAAAGCGCCTGTTTTAGAGATGTGATTGTTCCACACAGGTCACAATTTCCCATGCCCGTGAGAAAGCTGACAGGGTCAATGTTCATGCAGCAGGACTTCAGGTCTGAGCCAGTCACAGATCCCGCCTACAAAACTGAAGAACTGGGCTGCCTCTCTCACTGTTCCGTTCCACTCCCCCCATCAAATCGAAAACATACATTCTCCAACTCGAACCCTGATTCGTGGCACTGTGCAAAGTGTATTTTTGCAGTGCAACGTCAGTGCATAGTCATTTTTGGAGTAAAAAATGAGGGACTTTGCACTGCAAAAATGCACAGTTCCATGAATCAGGGTTTGTGCCGGGAGTGCAAAGTCACATTTCAGCAATGCAAATTCCCTTTGAACCGTGCAAAAAATGCCATGAATCGGGCGGGCCCTCACGCTCTATGAAAGAAGTCTTGCCCTAGGTTGAAAACGCATTCAAAGGTGGTTTGGTTTAGCAGCACTTTGCAGTGTTTAGTGAGGCGCAAATATCTCCAAATGGCGCCTCTTTTTGTTTCAATGCCCCGGGACTCTGAATGAGTGGCAAATCAGAACGGCTTGCTGGAAGGGAGGGGGTGAATTTGGTCAGGAATGGAGGGGAAACACTTCGGGGTTTCGGGACACGCCAGAGACCTGATTTAAAGCAGACAATAAAACCCTGCCAGGCAGAAGCCAAGGGAGGCCCCATCCCACTTGAAGCCCTGGCTTCCTCCATCTAAAATGGAGGTCAGTGGAATGATTGGTGCTGGCTATCTGGTTTCTTAAAAGGCAGGCACGCCAATCCTTCAGCACTCACTTCTCATTAATACAGCACGCCCTCAACCCTGCTCCCCTGTGCTCTCATTAATATGGTCAGGGTGGGCTGTTGGCCTTCGCCCCTGTCTGCTCTCATTAACACAGATAGGATGAACCCCCTGCCCTCGCTCCCCTCTGCTCTCATCAATACAGGCAGGGTGAGCCATTAGTCCTCACTAACCACCACTGCCATTAATATGGGCAGTGTGATCCCTTACCTCCTTTGACCTTCCGTTCCCACTTAGGTTAGGGTTAGCCATGAGCCCCCGCCTCGCTATATCTGCTCTCATTAATATCGATAGGGTGAGCTCTGCATTGAGCAGGTCCACACAGTGCACCTCAAAGAGTTTATCTCCCACAAGGACTCTGGCACGGGCTGCTGGACCCTCCTCAGCCACTCTGGAGATAAAGATGCCCTCATCAAATCCCTTGTACGGGGTGTATCCTTTGCCCTCTGCAATGATGATGCCCAATTCCCCGTCTGACACAGGATAGTGAGGCTCAACTTAATTTCATGTTCCACCAGTCTCCCGTTCAGCATCTCTTGTATTTGGAAAAGTGACAACGCTTGTCCAAATACAAGGGATGCCAGGTAAGCGTATCCTGATCCGCAGTTTACGCATGACACCCTCTCTAGCCCTTCCTCTGGCCTCTCTCTTTCTCCCAGCTGCTCTGCCCAGCAACACGATACCTAGCAAAGCGAGTTGCATTATAGTCCCAGTTACGACTGAACCTAATAACCAACGGTCAGTCAAGGCATGCAACACGCGCCTAACCTTACGGTCTACTCTGACAGAACCCCCACCTGATACGTACCCACACCAATTCAGAGTCCTCAATAAGACCATCTGGCCATCACACGCCCATGGACGCGTGTCTCTGTGCCGAGCAAATCAAGTCACCAAGAGTTACATCACGTAAACACAAGGCACCCCCATCTGACCCAACAGACCCTTATTGTATACCCAGTACCCCCTGCCCTATCAGGAACCACCGAGCAAACTCTACAAGGAAACGACATACCTCCTCCAAAATCCCAAGCACCTAGCTGCATGGTCGTGCACACCCTCACCGCCAATCTCAACAGCAGACACACGACTCACCTACGAGAGACCGCTGATGCATCCTGCCAGAAGAATGATGCAACGTGCCAAACAGGGTTGAAGCACACTAATGCAGACACTGCCCGCGAACTATGTCGAGTGAATCCCTCTGTTGTCAAGCCCATTGATGTTACAATGAATGTTGAGCCCAATGATGCAATAATGAGTGACCCAGGTCTAGTGAACCCTAATAAGGCTATGTTTTACCCATGCCTAGTGAACCCCAATGATGCCACTATGTGTGACCCATGACTAGTGAACCCCAATGATGCCACTATGTGTATCCCATGCCTATGCCACTATGTGTGACCCATGACTATTGAACCCCAATGATGCCACTATGTGTGGCCCATGCCTAGTGAACCCTAGTGATGCTATGTGTTGCCCATAGCCAGTGAACCCTAATGATGCTATCTGTGACCCTTGCCTAGTGAACCCTACCGATGCTACACGGTGCAACTTAAGCCCAACAAATCTTGCCACAGACACCCCAAGTGATCCTCAATCAGCCAACTTGACTGCCAAAATCATGCTCAATGCGCCTTAACCCCCAGAGCCTGGACAACTTGCTGAGCTTAACCCAGCAAGCACAATCCTCAATATGTCCTCCTGCCCCGAAACCCACACAACTACCATTGCAAATAAGTGCACCACTTCAAAAAACATCAAAGGCGGTCTCATCAATGCAAGATTGCTGCTAGCACATTGCACTTGACATCTCAGACCTCATCACCACCAACCAACTTGACCTACTAGCCTTCACAGAAATGTGGCTGCATAAAGCTGCTGGCCCAGCTCTCTCACTAGCTATTCCTGAGGGCTACACTATCCTCAGAAAAGACAGACCACTGGCCAAAGGCGGTGGTGTAGCGCTCATTGTCAAAAAGAACCTGACACTAACAGGTCTGCCTAACACATCCTTCCACTCGTGAGAGTCACTATCTATAAAATTATCGCTCACTGATACCGCCTCCCTCACCCTCCACATCATGTATAGGCCACCTGGCCTAATTCTATCTCTAGAGATCACCCTCCTGCTGAGAAACAATGCCAAACCATCCTCCAGAATTATTATAATGGGAGACTTCAATCTAGGCCTCCAGGACCCCACAGATACTAATGCCAACATTATAACCAGTACTATTGAATCACTAGGATTCACACAACGCATCACCTTACCATCACACAACAAAGGCTGTACGCTAGATTGGCTGGTAGACATGAACGCCAACATTAGTATCACCTACAACCACCCTTGCCCTTGGTCTGACCGTGTCATCCCCTTTTCCATCCCAAAATACACCATAGTCAATGCCTCAACACAACTAGCTCCCTCTGCGCACTACAGAAACACACGCAACATCACCCTAGCGAACATGCTTCCCATGCTCCGCCCTATCACAAACCATCAATCCTCAGACTGTGACCCTCACCTAATGGTGGAGTTATATAACCAAGCTCTCATTCAAGCTATAGACACAATTTCCCCACTAAGTACCCGAAAACCTAAACCCAGAGCTCACCTAAACTGCTGGTATACACCAGACCTGAAAATCCTACGTGCCACCAAACGAAATGATGAGGCCACATGGAAGACCTCACCGTCAATATCCAACAAAAATAGGATCTTAAACGCAGCAAAAATTTACAAACAGGCCATTATTCGAGCCTCAACTACAACGAACGCATTGCTAAAGCAAAACAGGCTCAAAAGAACTATTCTCCATCCTGCGTCAACTCAAATCCCCTGTGCCTCTGCCAGAAAGTCGCCTTAAGGATTCCTCCAGGTGCTCTCATATTCAGAAAGCACTGAGGAAATCACCTTATTACAATGTAAAATTGCTGACAAAACAGCCAACTTATCTTTACCAATTGTACCATCCAACATCAACCCCCTACCCATCCCCAACAAACTATATGAATTCAAACCTGTTCCAATACAAGAAGTCACACAAGTTATCAACAGCCACAAACCCTCAAGATGTCAAGGTGACATCTGCCCAGCCTGCTTTATCAAAGAATGTGCAACAGAACTAGCACCATTCATCACCTCACTCATCAACAATTCCTTTGCTAAAGGGATCGTCCCGA